>NW_006442491.1:32773597-32789356 GCF_000325575.1 Pteropus alecto
ATTCCTGAGCGAGGAGGTAAGAGAAGAGGAATGGATACTTAGGGGGTTCTTTAAAATTGCCCCGAAGCAGCAATTGGCCGGTCATCGGGAAGGGGAGAGGCGGGAAGGAGATTTGCAGGGGGCACGGAGCTGAGCCACCTTCCTTTAAAATCCCTGGGCTTGGTCTCCTGTCACTGGAACACCAGGACAGGAAGCAGCAGCCATTCTGGAGACTGGTAGGGATCTGTGACCAAGGTAGGGCGATGCCGGAGTTACAAACCTGGACTCAGATTCTGACTCCAAAGTCCAGCCCTATTACTTACGAGACATGTGAGCTCAGGCAAGTTAAAGAACCTTGCTGGGAATAATGATTCTCCTTACCTCAGAGAGTTATGAGGGCTAAATCATCTGGGTCATGGATTGAGCACATAAGGCACAGAGAGGGCAAGGCACTTGCCCAAGGTCACACAGTGGGCACATGGCATAGCTGGGATTTGAACCCAGGCAGCATGAATCTAGAAGCCACATGCTCAAACACCTCTGAAGAGAAACAGGGAAGGCTTGGCCACGTTTAACTGGTTTATGTTAGCTGTCCACTGAGTTGGGGATCAGTTCATAATCCTACACTCAACATGCTTTGATCACTAGTGTCCTGTGGGTCCTTGACGTGGCTGTGCTCCCTGGATGAGCCTGCCACATCTACCCTGTAATGGGACTTCCCTGAGAGCGTGCCTTACCGCTGTAGTCCTACCGCTGTAGTCCTACCGCTGTGTACCAGGGGCAGGAGGGCAGAGCAGCTAAGAGGGTGGGCCCTGGAGCCAGGGGGCCTGCATGTGAGGCCCAGCTCTGCCACTTTCTAGCTGTGTGCCTCTGGAGATGCCCTGAGGCCTCGGAGCCTCCCTGCTGAGTGGCGATAAGAAGATTAAATGAATTAATCCAAGAGTCTCTGCTCTCAGACATCTGGTAAATGGAACTGGAGAATTCATCCAAGTGTACTCAGCTGGGGAGAGTGCGAATTGGGGTTGTAACCTGAGACTTCTGTCTACATGGCCCCCCGCCCCCCCCCCTTCCGTCTCTGGAAAATGGAGGGGCCTTGGGGTGAGAAAAGGGGAGGTCTCTCCAGCTAAAAGGCTGTTGGAGGTCTGGGACTCTGTACAAAGGCTCTGCCTCCCAGAGCTAACATCTTTCAGCCCCCCCCAGCCCCCCGCCCCAATGTTGTAACACCTTCTCCCCCAAGAGCCCACTGGGTGACAGGAAGCTGTCCTATGGTCACCCTGGGGAAGGCTCTCCAGGGTTCTTGCAGGACAGGAAGTGCGAGTGACCCTGTCCCACTCTTCCGGGCACAGAGCAGAGCTGGGTGGCCTCCCCAGCAGACGATGGGCTTGTGGAGTCGCATCTGCGAGTCACCTTCTCACCCCTTCCCCGTTCTCTCCTGCCCACCCCAACAGGAACTGCAGGCTCCCTGCCGAGGCAGAGCAGCTTAATCCTCAAGCTCAGAAATGCAGCGAGGCCTTTTTTTTTTTTTTCTAAGTTTCTGCCTTTTTGGAAGCTGGTTTTTATCACTTCTGGGTCCCTTTTCAGAGCCCCTGGCAACGTTTTCTTCTTTTTGAGATGGTATTTTCTCCTGGGAGGTTTGTTTTGCCACCTCTGTGCTGTGCGATCTTGGGTAATGAAAAGAACTCTCGTCTGGGGAGCGTTTTTCACAGTTCCCAGTGGCTTTCCACATACATCACCCTGAGGAGGAGGAGGCGGTGGGGGCTGGGGGTGGTGGGTTTGGTCAACCCATTTCATAGGTGATGCAGCTGAGGTTGGGAGAGGAGACGTTTGCAGGTGAGGGTGGCCTCTGAGTCGTCTGTGCAGGGCTGATGTTCAGTGTTTAGCAACAGTCAGCCGTGGGGTTGGAGCAGGGCTCAGAGGCCCCAGCTGCACCAGGCACCGGCCATTTAGCTGCGGGATCACAGAAGTTCTCAAGGGGTGCCAGGGGCAGGTCTGGGGCAATAGGAGAGCATTCATCTCTCGGGGCAGGACTTACCTACCAACTGGCGCAGGTCATTTACAGATGGAGCCAGTACGCAGTATTCAAGATTCCTGCGTTGCAAGAAATAATGGAAAAGGGGCAGTGCAAGCTGAATAGGTGAAAGCGACAGACGTCCGCTGCAAGAGGAGTGAGAGCAGATGGGAAATGTTTGCGGTGAGCAGCCCCTCACTGAGCGGATGGGAGGACATGGGCCCAGAGAGGGTCAGACACTTACCTGTGGTCACATAGCAGGACATTAGCACCAGACTATCTGGGGGCAATCAGTGGGCGATCTTTTCTTCCCCAAACATTGACCTTCTAAGAAAACTTCACTCCAATGAACAGGCTCAGTAGATGTTGGCTAATCTCTTTGTTTTCACTGTACACATTGTGTGCCAGTCACTGTGCAGTCATGTTGGCGACAAGGTCTCCCTCCTGGCCAACCACAGCCACTCAGGGGACAAGGCCACATCTTCACTTCCTTGGTGAGCTTAATATCCTGACACAGCTGTCAAAGCCAAATGTCAAAACTGTATAATTCCAAAGGTGTGTTGTCATTGCTTTCAAGCTTTGTCATTCAAACAAGACTTGTCAATCAACCCAGAACCTGTTTTTCCTTCCATGCTGTGGCTATATTTTTGCAACAAGGTGGGACTCTTTCTTTTCTTTTTCGATGACTGCGTTGAATTCTTCCAGCTGATCTGCACAGTCCTTAAATGTCAAGTGTGCTGAAGGCAGACACCAAGTCCATTTTCAGCGTACATCGCCAGCACTGGATCGTCATCATTGCCATCACCGTCATCGTCACCACGCTGCCTGTCTAGGAAGCTTTACACTTTTAGCCTTTTCACACAGATCATTTCATTTGACCCCCACAATTTATCTCAAAACACAAGCAGAGCAGCAAACACCCGCTTTCCCCGATGAGGAAGTGCAGAGGTGAGTAAGGCGAGGCTTAGCCTATGCACAGCACTGGTTACTGGCAGAGTCAAGTCTCATCTACCTTCATTAATTTGGACGCTCACATGGAGAATCTGCATTTTCTAACCATAAGTTCGGATGTGCAAAATATATACACTTTTTTCTTAGGGTTGCTCTCGATCTCCCGTTCTGCCCCATGGTGGAAATTTTAATCAAGTCAAAGGAGTCATTTTCAGGTTTTTTTCCTCGGTCATTTCAAGTTTAAACTCAGCTGTTTCAGGATTCCCTCACCCCTACCCCAGGGTGGCATCTATGTGTGTCGTTTAGGACATAAACCTTGGCGTTTGCCCCTTCTCCATGATCTCTGCCGGAACTCTAAAACCTAGATTTCCTCTTGACTTTGGTTGTCATTGCTGTGACTCTCCCTACATAGGTGGTAGGTTCAGTGTGTGCCCCAAAATGCATGGAGGGGTAATGTCCTCAAGCAAAAGTGACGTATTAGAAATGATAAATCACAGGTGTTAATAGCAGTATATCACCTGCCGATAGTAATAATGCTGAGAAAAAGATTCACAAACATTTAACGCTACTGTGAAATAAAATAGGATTTCAGAGAAGGCCATTCCTTTAGATTAAGTTTAGGAGGGTTGTATGGGCTTGAAAAACACCCAGTATTCCATCTCACGTTGAACACAGAAACAGGAATGGCAAATGGAATAATCGCCATATCACTATTCCCAGGTTTGTGTCATGTGCTTTTCCATAGTCACGTGATCTTTTCGGGAAGAGGCAGGACTTTTATTATTCCAGTCGTGCAAGTGAATTGAAGGGACTTGATCAAGGCCCCACAGAGAGGAAGCAGCAGAGTCCAGATTCAACCTGAGTCTGTCGGATCCACGCCGGTCCCTGCCTCAGATTTTGGACCCCCCTCCTTGACGACCCAAGAAGCATGGTCTCCAGCATGCTTTTCAATTTCTCTGTCATGAAGGGGTAAACGTTTGTACTCCCTTTTACCGTAACTACTCAGAGTATCACACTTTCAAGGTGCAAATGTCATCCATGGACGGTGCGGTTTTAACACCACTTTTTTTAAAAATTTATCTTTTCAAAAGAATAGAGTGAGGATGGTGTAGAGGGCTGGGCTCTTGCCTCTAATCACAGCCTCACAGCCCTTCATCCCAGAGGCCGGCTCTGGCTGGAAGAGTCGGGAGAGACTTGGACAATGGGAAAGAAGGAAACTGCCATGCAACTTCCGGGTCATGATTTCAGGGCCCCAGGAGGTTCTTGATTTTCATGAGCTTCAGTACCATGGAGGAAGTTTGTGGACTTGGGCCCTAGCTCACCAAGCTCCCCACTGGCACTCAGTGCAGGAGATCTGCAGACCCTTCTTTGTAAAATTCCACACCAAACCTTCTGTCCCTGCCAGTTACAGCTCTGAGGCCCAACTTTAGGCAGACTCTAGTCTTCGTACTAGCTTCAAATAGTTTGGTGTAGTGGGACTCAGGAGATCTGTGGTCAAGTTCAAGCATCATCCTAAGTAAGTCTGCATAGCTTCTCTGAGCCTCAGTTTTATCACTCAGAAAACAAGCAGTAACCAATGTAAGTGCTTGAGCTGAGCAAATTCACTGGAGAAATTTTACCTAGTTCATTGCAGCTGGAACAGAGTGGAGGGAGATTAGGCTTCAGGAGTGAGTGGGGTCTTGTTAGCCTCCAGAGGTTTGGACTTCTTGCCCTTTGGCAATGGGGATCTCTGAGAAGATTTGGGGCAAGGAACGATGGGAAAGGAGGCAGGAAGACAGGTTAAGATGCTGATACAAGAGTGTGAGCAAAGATGGACCATGGTCTGACCTAAACAGGTGGCACTACAGTCGTAAAGAAGTAGGCTGGAGAGGTAACTGAGAGAGGACGAAGTCAAGGTCTTGAAGACGGATCCACGTGGGGCAGGAATGTAAGAGCAGTCTGGGCATCCCTCCATGCTTAATAGCCAAAGCAATGCCTGCCACATAGAGACACTCAAAAATAATCATTGGATGAATGAGCAACTGAGTGAAATATCTTAGTTCTAGATCCTGTCTGATTATTACGAACAGATGAGATCTTCATATGATAGCACAGGAAACTTGTATAAATTCAAAAAGTGGTTTGGCTACTGAAACATCCCAAATTAGCAATGGCTGTAATATAACAGAAATTTATCTTTCTCTTTCATGCGACAGTCTGCATAAGCATATGGGCTAGTGGGCTAGCTTCTCAATCATCTGAAACCCAGGCTTTTTTTTTCCTCTCTCTCTCTTTGTTCTTCCATTTTCTATGCATGAATTCTATCTCATGGCCCAAAATAGCTATTCTAGCTCCTGCCACCACATCTGCATTCCAACCATCTCCATTTTATCCGTGTGCCAGCCAGTGGAAAAGGGGAAAGAACATGAACGTCCTATCAGGAGGGGATCCGAAAGCTGTACTCATCCCTTCTAGTGATATACCATTGGCCAATACTCAGTTATATGACCACACTCAGCTGCAAGAGAGGCTGGGAATTGCAGTCTTATTCCAGTTGTCATATTTCCAGTTAAAACATGAGAGTTCTAACTAAACGAAGAGAGAACAAATGTTGGAGGTGAATCTTAATGAAGTGAAGCTAGGGGGAGGAGGAAATCAAAAGTTCCAGGAGGCAAGACTGATGAAGGGCTTCGAGAGTTCAGTGGAAAGTGGGACAACAGATTGCTTCCAGCAGAGTCTGCAGGCTGCCACCTTGACCTTTAAATTCAGGCCAACAATTGTGGGAAGGTCACTTCAGCTCTCCAGGCCTCAACTTCCTAATCTGTAAAATGGAAATGACCATACTTCCTAAGACTATGGTTAAAGAGACAATGAATAGTAAACGGTATCTGGTGCTAGGAATTATTTCCTAAACTTTAGGCGCTGCTTCTGCTGAAATGCTTTTGTGGCCATGAAGTACCTGAGCACACGTCTCCAGTGCAGCCCTGTGACAGAGGCAGGAGGAAGGGCTTGGGTATCAGCTCAGGAGAGTGTGGTCTGATTCCCGTATCTGGAAGCAGACAGCGGGTGTTTGCCACCAACTATTCCTTCCCCTTCGGCCTTCCCAAGCTCCCAGAATTTCCTTCAAGTAAAATCTGTGTCCCGAGCAGTCAGTGCTTTAGGGAAATCTGACTCCACCCCCTTGCTCCGGCGGTGGCTCTGATTGGCTCACAGAGATCCACGTGGTCCATTTACTGCCCAGCCATTGGTTCACAGGCAAGCATGTGACCCAAAGGGGTCCAATCAGGCTGCATCTTGTTTGGGCCCTCGCTCCCCAGCCCTACAATGTGACTGCGGAAAGGTGTAGCTTGGTGCTGACGGTGGAGCTGTGAAATAGGAAACACCTGGGGCGCAGACGGCATTGGTAAGCCTCTGGATCATCCTACCCGGAACATTCTTACCTGAACATTCCTTTTGCATGAAACAAATCCCCTCGATTGTGCCAACCAGTTCAAGTTGCCTTCTCCGTTACTTGCAACCAGAAACACCCTACCGTGATCACTTTTATACCCGCAATTATCCCCTTTCATGTCTGCCTTGCAGAGAATAGTGACTTTTTATTATCCGGTGCATTCGCAGCTTCTCGCCAGTGTCTAGGACACCTCAGGCTCTTAATCATGGGATCTGACTTACCTCATGGAACTTGCAGTCTCCCGGAAAAATGAGACATGTGAGTACGAATCTAAATAAGCTGTGAGACAAACAGTGGACAAGCCCTAGCGCTTGTTCTGCAGGCAATCAATGTTGTCTTACTTAATCCCCCGCCTCGATATGACCTTGTAATACTGTAGTGGGTGGGCAGGACACACAACAGATGACAAACCCACTCATACGGACCATCTGGGCTTGGGGAAAAGATTCACGGGTAAGCGGGGAGTTTTTTTCTTAAACAAGTATGTTAGAATTGTATTAAAAGTAGGGGACAGGCCCCAAACACTTTTGATTCCAATGAGATAGAAAATTGGTTGCAAAATGGCTTAAGCAAAAAGAGAGACAGACAGACATAAAATGAGAATATAGGTTGTGTGAAAGAAAAATCTAGGGGTAGATCGGTCTTCAGGCACACAGGTGTGAGCAGAACCTCAGCTTCTGGCCATGCCTCAGGCCTGCTTTCCTCTGCGATGGTTTCAGTCTCTTGTTCTACCTGGGAGAAAGATGGTGACAGCAGCTGCCACCCACACATGCTCATAGGCTCACAGTAAGTGGGAAAGAGCTGGGGTCTCCTTCCTCATTGGCCCAAGTGCCTGTGCCAGAACCAGTTGCTATGGCCTGGGGGCAGATGTGTGTGCGTGTGTGTGTGTGGGGGGGGTGCTTTGATTAGTTTAGGCTTCAGTCACATGCTTCACCCCTTTGGTGGAGTCTTACTGTCAGTCCCTAAGACACTAGGGTACCATTGCCACAAGGTTGAGTGGTGCTGGGGACAAAATCAAGAGCTGTCCACTGCATATGTTAATGGCCAGGAAGGGTGGAGACAAAGAGGTTTACTCATTCTTACAGCACATACTCTGGAAGGCCCGCCACTCACCAGACCCTGTGCTGGGAAGATGGGGACAAGTGAGAGACAGGGCCTGGCTTTGAAGAGCTCACAGCCCAGAAGACAGGTATGAGTTTTATTCCTGTCTGGCTTGGGATAAGGGTAAGGCACAAAGCTGGGCAGGACCTCCAGCCCCACATCCCTTATCTTTCCATTCCGTGTCAGATCCCCAGGTCCCATCAAGAAGATGGAGGGGACGCAGGCCTTGTCTAGCAAGCTCTGGAAGGATCCAGGGCAGATTGAGCCTCTGTCTCCCTGTCAGTGGGAAACATGGCTTCAAGGACAGGGAGAAATGTAGAAATAGAGAGAAAATGATTTTTCTAGGTGATGCCTTTTATAAAGGCAGAGATTGCTTCTTATTTCTCTGGGCAGCCATGCAGCCTGCACAAGGCCTGTCATGTCGTAGGCCTGCAGTCAGGTTCAACAAGTAATTTCTTACAATTTTCCCACCACTTCATCAGATTTCTAAGACTTGGTCTCAGGGGTGAATATTGCCTTATGATTTGTTTTGATCACTCTACAATGTGAAGCCCAGTGCCTGATACATAGTAGGTGCTCAGCTGTTTGGTTTCCCAGCACCTCCATAAATGCATCGCGTATCACCAGTCCTCTAGAAAAGGGGGTCTCTATCCTTATGATCTTCTTACTGTAGAGTCAAGGCTGACTGAATCTTTAATGTGAAGAAAGAGAGAATGATATAACGGGCTTCGTGATAATGATCGCCTGCTGAGCACCTACTATGTGTTAGACACTGTGCCAGGCACTTGACAAGTTCTTTCAAATACCCTACCAACCCTTCAATGTGGGGCTTATTACTCTCCTTTTCTCATGAGGCAACTGAGATATAGAGATGGTGAGTAATTAGCTGATTTCTTTAGAGCAGGGATTGGCAAAGAACAGCTCATGGGTCAAATCTGGCCCACCACCTGTTTCTGTAAATAAAGTTTTATTGGCACACGGCCACCACCGTTCATTTACATAATGGCTACATCTGCTTTGCATTACAAAGGCGGAGTCGAGTAGTTGCGACAGAGACCATATGGCCCACAAAGCCTAAAATATTTACTATCTGGCCCTCTACTGAAAAAGTTTGCCTGGTTTAGAGGAAACATTTGAATACTTTCTTTTTGCCAGGCTGGAAGTCAGATCAGGAAAGGCTTTGTAAGCCCTGGTGAGGACTTGAGACTTGGGTTAGCAAAGAATCGCCACTGCAGGGGGTCGAACAGTGGAGGGACAGGACTGACTTTATGTTTCCGGACAGCCAGTCTGGCTGCTGAGGGGGAATTGCTAGCAGCGAGGGAGCCCGGAGGCGGGAAACCTGTTAGGAGTCTGAGGAAATAATCCAGGTACAAGAAGGCGGGGCCGATAGTCCCAGTGAGTTTAGGAGGGAGAATCAATGGCAGTTGGTGATTGATTATCTGGGGCTGAAGAGAGGGAGAGAGGAATCAGGGAAATACTTAAATTTGGGGGGTTAGAAGTGTCATTCACTGAGCTAGGAAACAGGAAGAGGAGGAAGAGCAGCTGGCATGGGGAGCAGGGAGTTTAGTTTGGGAGGTGTTGAGTTTGGGGTGTCTGTCGGACATCTCAGCCAAGGTGTCCAGCTAGCTGGAGGTGGTCCCTATGGGTCTGGAGCTCAGAAGGGAGGCGCAGGAGTGCACTAAAGGTGGAGATTTAGGTGCCTTTGACATAGAGATGCCCATGGCATAACGAGTGAGCTGAACAGTGGGGCTGAGTCCTTGAAAACCTATATTCTTGCAGTTCCAGTACCATGTTTCTCCCTCTGTCCTCCCGAGACCCTCTCTCAAGCACCATGTGAAGCTACAGCTGAACAGGGGGTTCCAGATCTCAGAGTCCAGGAAACGCAGGCCAACCCCCAAACAGCCAGCCCCTACTCCAGGCCATAAGCAGGGAGAGAATTGCCTACCCAGAGTCAGAGATCCTACGAGAGCTAGAGGTTGTCACTCTTCCTGAGAAGTTGACAGCTGTCATGCTGACATGAGCCCTTCCTGGTACCTCACACACCCAGCTGTGTTGTCACTCTGAAGCATGGCTCTGGGGAGCTGGGCTGTACCCCCGCATGGCCGTTTCTCTGGAGTTGTTTCCTCCTGTGGGCTCAGGTGAGCACTTGCCTGTTGGAGAGAGCTGGAACCAGCCCCAGCTGGCCCCGGGAACCATTCTGAGCATATGCAGCATCCAGAAGGCATGCCTGCTGTGGGCCTGGGAACAAATGGCAAGGGAAAGGCATCCCGCATGCTGGAAATGTTTTGCACCTTAAGGCTGAGGGAGTCTTTTCCCTCCAAAGATATGACTAGTGCCACACATTTCTTTTTTGCCTTGGAAGATTTCAAGGCTGCCTGCAACCCCGAGAGGGGTGAAGGGAAGCAGGGCCCTCAGAGCAGGCTGGGTTCCTCAGCAGAGAGCAGCTCAGATGTCCCCCAATCCGGGAAGAGGCTGGTTTTCTTGGGCAAAACTTTCACTGACTTCTGGTCTATCAGCCCTGGATTTTTTGTGCCTTCTCACCTTTCTAGTGGGGAATGTTGTCCTCTGTCTGCCATGAGGCATTGGGGGGAGGGATGGAGTGGGGTCAGCACAGGCTCTGAACTCAGCAGGTTTGGACAATCATGGGAAAGATGCTCCTTCTTTCCATGATTGGCACTTTCCACGCTTTTGTTCCCCTGGCTGCCTCCTTGTATGTCTCCCCTAGCCAGCTACTGACTAATGCTTGCTCCATGAGTCAGAAAAATTTTGGTGGCAAATGACAAATTCAGGTCCAACTGACTTAAGCGTAAAAGGGAATTTATTGGCGTGGGTCACTGAAAATCTCAGGAGTGGCACCTACTTCAGGTAAGGCTGGATCCAGGTACTCCCATGTTATCATCAGAAACCTGTCTGTCTGTCTCTGGGCTCTGCCGCCCTCTCTGCTGTTTTGTGTGAGTGAGGGCGCGGAGGGCAGGTGGTGAAGGGAACTAGGATCTGGGGCTGTGGGAACTAGAGGCTGTAGAATGGAGTGGGGAAAAAGGTCTTCCACCTCTTCCCTCCCTCTCTTCCTCTTTCCTTTCTTCCTTTCTTTGTCCTCCTCCCTCCCCAAATATTTGGAGTTCCTGTTCTGTGCTGGGCATGCCATTTGGCCCCGGGAGCACAGAGATGAACAGGATAGAAATGTTCCCTATAGTGCTTATATTCTCTTTGGGGAGAAAAATAATAGATAAACAAATAAACGAGATCATTTTCAAGAGATGAGCTAGGAAATGACTGAAGCGTGGGCAGCCACTTTCACCAGGGTGATCAGGGAAGGCTTCTTAGAGGAGGTAATGTTTGACAGATTCTGAATAATGCAGAGGAGTCAGTCCTGGGAGGAGCAGAGGTGGAAGAGATAGGGACAGTGAGCATGGTGGCCTTGAGGTGGCACGGAGCCCCCGGTACTTGAGAAATAGGCGACAGCCATATGGAGTGAGCCTGGAGATGGAGACAGTGCTAGAGACCACAGTAGGGCTGGGCGGAAGCGGAAGGGGCGGGCCGGGAAGGCTGGGCGAGGAGTTTGGATGGGAATTGAGCATGGCTGCCTCCTGGTCTAGAAGGTGGGGAATGATGATGCCGGAGCCACGCCGTGGCCCAGCCTTACAGGAAGAGAAAAAGGAAGAAGGACTAATATCCTTCAGCGCCAGCTCTACCAGCTGCCCTGCATCTACGTCCCGGAACCTTCAGAGTCACCTTGAAAAAGGTACAATCCCCACTTTATAGACGAGGAAACTGAGGCTCAGAGAGATGAGTGGTTTAATGTTTCTGGCCAACGCGTAGTAGAGGTATAATTTGAACTCGGGTCTTTTCAACTCCTAAACTCGTCCTCCTACACAGATCTGCCTTTCCCTGCAAGGCATTCCAACGAGGCAGCGGTCCAGAAGTGATTCATCACTTTTCTTCCCGCCGCCCCTCATTTCCTTTCTTAATTTCCACATTTCTGAGCTGAAGCAGGCTGGCATTTAAATTTGCCAGTAGCAGATGGGGGGCGGAGGTGGGGGCAGCATTGGCCCTTCGGAGCACGAAAGATGGGAGGCTGAACTGCACCTGGCCGCTGAGGCTAGCAGGACCCCCGCCCCCCAACCAGCCGCCCCAGACCAGATGCTCCCCACAGCCTAAAAGATGGTGAGGTAGCACGTGCCAACGTCCCTCTTCCCCAGCTCCTGAAATGGCTTTAGAGTAGGAAAGAAGATACGCTTCTCCTGGCACGTAAATGCCACTCGACTTCATGCCTTCCTTTTTTATGAGTGCAGTTGGAAAGTGGCTGCTATCTCTAAAGCAACGGCGTCGGTTTCATCTTCCAAATGCCACCGCAGTCGACACGGGCACAGGGCTTAATAGCAGATTATTTTTACAGCTCGTGTTCTCCCCCATCTTTGAATCCTGAAAGCATCTTGGCCAGACACGTGCGAGGGCGAGTGGAAGATGGCTGTCATAAACGACCCATGTGTCCTGCGTTATGGGGACTCTTAGGGCCCCTTCACGAGAATCCTAAATTCTGAGTTTGGACATAGGGTCCCTGACGTGGGCCAAGGCTTGAGAAATTTATTGCAGAAGAAATAGTTGCTATGTCCCCTAGACCTTCTGTAGTAGATGTCTCGATTTTTCCTGCCCAGTCACTTTTGAAAATAGGACCTTAATTCCCTTGGGGGTGCTGTTGCCACCTCTGTCCTTGGTTCATGCATTTTGAATGGGGATGAAATCTATCCTTACTGCCCACCCCTATTTTTAGGAGTGGCCAAATTACCCAGGCCTGGCCAGCAGACATATTCTTTCCTCGATCTACCTTGACAGTTCAGACATGAACAAGAAACCCAAGCCAGGCAAGCAAGAATTTGGCTTAGAGGCATATATGGGCATTACTAGGAAAGAAAAGTCGTCTTACTGGGAACTGGCTGAATGGGTGAGGTACAAACCAGGAGCCTGTGGTGGCCAGAGTTCTGGGGGAGAGTATTCTTCATAATGAGGCCAATACAGAGGAAAATGGAGCTAAAACTTGAGAGAGAAGAAAGTATGCAATAGAGATGACATCATTTGAGCACCTTGATTCAGCCATTCCTGAAGCTAATTAATTTTGAACTTGATAGTTATGAGTTCATGAATTCAGTTTGATGCCAAGAGTACCGACTAGTACTGTTGGTATGATCTTGGTTGCAGCCTTGTCTCTGAATTCCCCCCACCCTCACGTTGCTGCAAAGGTACAGCTCATAGAAAGAAGGGTAGGAACAAGGTGCAGACACCATACCCCCCACCAATGCAGACCCCATGGGGGCTATCTCTGAAAGATTCAGTTGCTCTCTGGGGATCCCTGAGAAGGCTGTTCAGACAGCAGAGCAAGGTTCCCTGCTGGGACGAAGTTGGCAGTTGGAGGGGGGGCAGGATTCTGGGGGCCGCAGAGTGAAGGGGCCTGCCACAACCCCCTCGCTTGCTTCCACAGGGCCCTCAGTCCTCCCAGCTTGCACTCAGCAAGGGCCTCTTACAAGCGCTTTCATTCTGCCAATTCACTCCCAGAATTGCACTTTGACTCAGCAAATATTGACTGAGGACTGTGTCAGGTACTAAGAGTTGACAGACTTGGGTCTGGGTTCCTCCATCTTTGTCCCTTAGTGATTCTGTGCTGTTGAGCAGGGTCATTATGCTCTTAAAGCTTCCATGTCCTTATCTGTGTAACAGGAATAACAACATCACCTGCCTCAAAGGGTATCAGGGCTCGGGATCTGGCACACAGTAAGCAACCGATAAGCATTTGCCAGCGTTACTATTCCAGAGCTGATCAGTTCTTCGTCCCCATGAATGGAGGGGGTAGGGGATAGAGGTGGATCAAGTTCTGAAGGGAGAGTTATATAAATGGATTATTTCTGTGTTACATAACTGACGATGAGATGGACATAAGCTGTAAGTACAAGCAGCTCCAGGAGCCTAGAAGGAGAGGTGTTGACCCATAGGTGGGATTCAGGGAAGGCTTCCAGGCGGAGGTGACCTCTGTGATGAGTTTCAAAGATCGAGTACGAGTTGGCCCAGAGACTAGCAGGGGTAGAAGCTTAGGGACACAGCTTGAGTAGGGAGTGCGCCCAATGTCGTGTTACTAGACAGTGGAATACGACGGACTATGAGTGTCGGGGTGAGACTGGGGAGCCCGATGGGGAAACACAGTGGCAAGAATTTGGAGTGGAGCTTGGGGGCAGGTGGAGGCCCTTGGAGGGTTTTCTAATGATGGAGTAGAATGATCAGATTTGAGTTCTGGGAGGTCCACACCATCCGCTATGCTGTGAGGTGAGAGGGAGAAGTCCCCTTTGAGGTAGGAGGTTGTTGGTGCCATCTGGACAGAAGCTGATGCAGCCCAGGACAATCCAGAGAGGCAGAGCCTGAGACATTTGGGCGGGAGCAGACCCAGCTGGACTAAACACCGACTTTCCCTCTGGTCCTTCTTTTCCCTTCATCATAATTTAAAAACACATCACACGTGCCTTACAGAATGATGGGTTGTTTACCAGGATCTCTAAACGCTGACATCATCTCTCCCCAAATTAGCCTCATCTTTCTCGGCCAATCTGCCATATCTGGGCATGTTTTGCCTTGATCAACGGTTGTCTTTATTTTCATTTTCTTCCCCATCCCCAAATAGTGATGCCAGCTCTTAGCTGTATACCTGATTCTCCAAGTCGGTGCCTTCACCCAGATCTGACCGTCCCTGCTGAGAGGCCCTTGTCTGTGTCTCTTTCCTCATCTGGAAAACTGAGATACTAGTAACTATAGAATTTATTTCCTATGGTCGAAATCTCAGGAGACATAGTGAGGATTCAGTAGGATAATATGTGTTAATCCCTTAGCCCAGTACCTGACCCTGAATGAACCCTCCTGTCACTGTTGGGAAGAGGAATTGCGTGATCAGCTGGAAGAACCCTTTGCATCCAGGTGACCACTGTTTACAAGGAGTGTTTACATGCATCATCTCATTTCACATAGCCTGGTGGGTATCACTACCCCTGTTTTACAGATGAATTACCTGGGGTTCAGTTTGCTCCAGGTCACATAGGTGGGTAAGTAGCAGAGTCAGGACTGAAGCCCAAGCCTCCGACTGCAGGCACTAGGGCCAGGAATGGGGAGAGACGAGAGAGGTACCCGCAAAATGTCCGATGGGGTGGTGGTGGCACCAAATAGCTCAGTAATCAAGATACATTATATCTGAACACAATATTTTAAAAAATCAAAATCAATGCAAAAAAAAAAAAAATCCATGGCAAATAGCGACGAGGCAAATATATCAGATTTAAAAACAAAAACAGGATCAGTCTGATGTTTCCTTTTGCTCAGACCCCAGTACAGCTCAGCAGAGGCTGCCGCTGACCCTGTGCTGGCCGTGGGCCCCCCTTGCTGGGCAGGGGCCCCAGCAGCCTCAGGCATGCATCCTCCTCCACGAAATGCAAACAGAAGCATGGGACCAGATTCTCATCAGCTCAGAGGAGCAGGCCTGAGCCTCCCGCTCCCCTCCAGAACTGGGAGGGAAACCAGCCCCACCCAATCACATAGTGACAGTTGGGAAGAGACAGCACCCCCAAAAGTGTCGGGGTGCTGTTTCAATTCTAAAATGAGGACTGGATGTTAAACATGCAAAAAGGAAAGATTCTACTGCAGGCGGCGGTGGCCGGCCAATCCAGGGGATTGTTGCTCCGATGGTGGACAGTGGGGCTTGGCAGAGCCACACTTTGGCCTAGAGCCCTCCCGATGTCCCCAGGCTGGCACAGGGCTCGGAGGCGGCTGGCACTTGGACCTTTCCCAGTCCCGGCTCCCTGGGGGCCCCGCGAACTGTTAGGAGGGGCGCGATGTCCAGCAGCGTTGTGCAGTGCAGCAAGAACAGCAGCAAGCGTCTTCTAGAATGTTCTTCTGGGGCCTTCACCTTTCCCGTGAGGGCTGGTCGGGTGCCTGAGAGGTGGGCCGAGCCGGCGGGAGACGGCAAGAGTCAGTGGGGAGGTCACGCTCCTCTCAACAGTGCAGGACCCAGGGGGCAGCTGCTGGCTGGGCAGGGGCCGTGCTCCCCAGTTTGCCACAGTCGCCACTGCTCCCCGTTGCTTTGTATCAACCTGCTTTACTCATGTGCACTACTTGTTTTGCTATTGCAGAACAATGTCTTCCCTTCTCTCCCGTAGAGACTAAGCGTTTCTTATATTTTATTATCTGAATAACTGCAAACAACGCAGGGGAAAGAAAGGGGTCCATTACCTCTCAGATCCTCCAGATCGGCCTTTCGATT
>NW_006442491.1:32790161-32813155 GCF_000325575.1 Pteropus alecto
CCCCTAAGGCCCCTCCCCCTGGTCCTGGTGAGCCCCGTCCACTACCTGTCATCAGAGTCCTCCCCTTAACCTGCTATCCTTTGGAAAAAAAAAAAAAACTCTATTGAACTATAATTTAACAGACAATAAAAGGCACACATGTGTAGTGTGCAGTTTAATGAATTTCGACGAATGTAACCACCACCCCCCATTAAAATAAACCTTTCCACTCCCCAAACTTTCCTCACGCCCCTTTCGAGTCAGCTTTCAGCCCCCTGCCCCACCTTAGGCAACCGCGGATCTGATTTGTGCCACTGTCAGGTAACTGTGCACATTCTAGAACTTCATATTCACGGAATCATAGTAGTGTGCACTCTTTTGTGCCCGGCTTCGCTCGCGAGACGCGTGCCCGTTTTCGCTTGAATCGTTCTTTCCTCCCTCTTCATCACGAAGTAGTATTTCATTTGTACGAAGAGCGGCATCACGAGGTGCTGGTGAGCAAGCAGAGCAGAATTAGAACTCTCACGCACGCCGCCAGGGAGTGTGACATGGCACAACCGCTTTGAGAAAGCGTTCAGCAGTTTTCTTACGGAGTTAAAACACACACTTTCTCTGCGTCCCAGCCGTTTAACTCCTTGGCATTTACCCAAGAGAAATGAAAATATATGTCCGCCCAGACTTATGCACAAATGTTCGGAGCAGCTTTATTCGTGATAGCCCCCCGAGTGGAACAGCCTACGCTGTCAGGGCACAGAAGCCACTCTAGAAATCTGAACGTTAGCTAGTTACCTACTAAAAGGACAAAAGAAGGCTTGAAAGGCTACAGAAAAAGCAGAAAGTGGGACCGAGGGCGCGTGAACAAGGAAAGGAGGAGGCAGACAGCAGAGAACAGCCTGCTGGGTGGCCACAGGATGTGTGGGAGGCCAGGCCTGGTCCCCGAGGGCTGCTAGGTGAGTGCAAATGACCTGCCGGCATCTGCTGGCATCCTGGCAGGAAAATACACCTGGGAACCAGAAGTCCTTTTTTGCTGCTGATTGCCATGCCCCTCTAGCTCCCTCTACCGACGAAGCCCAACATCAGCTTGCAAAGGAGAGTTGACAGGGTCCAGCGATAGTGTCACAGAGCAGGGCAAAGAAGAGCTGATTTGGTGCTGAGACTCTATAAACTGATAACCGGCCCACAGTCCCAAATTCTGTCAAGTGGTGAATGGACAGAAATTCTGCGACGTGTCCATACTGCGTGACTGACTGTTGTACGTTTGTGGTCATCGGTGCCACTTGGGTCCTTGTGTGGTGGCAGAATCGCATGCAGTGTTCAGGGATGCCGATAAGCAGCTCCACCAGGGCGATGGGTCTTAGCCGGTGCAGGTGGGGAGGCCGGCCGTGTTGGCGACATGGAATTAGAGGTTAACCCTGGGGGCTCAGGAGTCAGGCAGTGTCCGGTTCTAATTTTGCCTCTGTATCTATCAGCTGTGTGGCCTTGGGAAAGTCACTCAACCTCTCGGAGACAGTGTTTCCACGTCATAAAGTGAGGTAACAGTCGTACTTGCTCACCTGGTGTAAGGCTCAAATGGTAAAAAACAGGGATCAGCAAACCACCGCCTGAGCACCACATCTGTCCAGCTGCCTGTCGTTTCTGAGGCCCATGAGCTAAGCATGTTTTTTTTCGCCCTTATTTTGAAATGCTTACATTCTAGATGGTTATATAAGTACCTATATAATAGCCTCAATTTTGCCTCTGGCCTGCACAGCCTAAAAATTATTTACTGTCTAGCCCTTTAAGAAAAAGTGCCTCAGCCCTGATATAAAGCATCCAGGCATAGGAAAGTGCTCAGTAGGTATAAACTGGTGCCACTTTCTTAAGGAGCTTAGGTATCTTCAAAGGCCTTTGTGTGTAGCCCTCAAGAGGCTCAAGTGTACATTATCAGCAGCCATTGATAACTAATACTTAGGTGGCACTCACCATGTCCCAGGCATTGTCCTAAGTCTTATACCTGAGGCAACTCATTTAATTCTTAAAACAACCTCATGAGGAAGGTACTATTATCCCCATTTTAAAGGTGAAGAAACAGAGGCACAGAGAGGGTAGGTATCTTCCTAAATTCACACAGCTCGTGGGTAATGTAGCTACTGTACAAATCCAGGTGACATCGCTCCAGGCTCCGTGCCTGTAACCACTGTATCCCACTGCACTCAACAAGACCATGTCTATCCCCGAAGGGGGCTCCGTAACTATTTGTCGACATGAGTGCAGTCTGAGGACAGGAGAGCAGCCCAGAGAGCCGTTGAGCTTGTAAGAGAGGAATTCAGGCGTCCATCAGAGCCCAGGTCCCTGGTAGTGACAGACGGGGGCATGTCCACACAACCACACAGGTTCCTCCTCTTCTTCTAGCCTCTTCTGGAACCCCAGAAAAGAGAACATTTATTGCATTCAAGATGTGCCCACATTTCATATCTTACTGCCTTCTCTAGGAGTCAGTCCAATAGCTCCAATTCTTATATCCACTTACAGGCACAAAGAAATTAAGTGGTTGGCCGGACATCACACAGCCAATACTGTGTTGTACCGGTTCTCACATCTGGGTCCATGTGACCACAGGGCCAGACCTTCTAGCTACGGTGCAAGGAAGGGAGGTAGTGATTGGCTGCTCAGCGCTATTTGTGAATGTGATGGTTACCGTGGGGTTTTCACAGAATCTCCAGTGAACAAACTCTGAATTCACAAAACTGCGTAATGGGGCCTGTGATTTCCTCCGCGGGCCTTCCGTTTCAAATGCATGCCTTTTGACGCATTTCAGTATGCAGCTCTGCAAAAGCTCACTGTCTATATACTTTCCAGGAACCATCTGCTGGCGAAATCAAGGTTCACCTGTGAGCTCAGGGGACATTGTGGGCAGCCATAGCCTTCATCCATTTTGTTGACGAACATGCAAGGGATAGATGCCGATGCGAACTGCCTGATTCGATAGAAGGCTCTTCCCCAGATGGCAAGCAGTGTCGCCAAGGAACAACATCAACCGTAAGATGTCTTGGGGTGAGGCAGGATGGTGCAGGTGGAGGGAGGAGAGGAAGGTGTATGAGAGACAAGCAGAGACCTCAGCTTGTACATCCAGAGCAGAATTTCTTGTGGTGGTTTGTTTTGGTTAATTTTTCTGTCCCATTATCTTGCTCTAGAATTTTTATAATTGCAAAGGACAGAAACCCACTCCATGGAGGTCTAGCGAAAAAGACAATATATTCATTCATTCACAGAGCAAGTATTATTTGTGTACCTACTGCGTGCCACATACTTGAAAACTCAGACTTTCATCAAGTGGGAGGTCAGTAAACTAGGCACCCAATAAGTTAACAAGGCAATCGCGGATGGTACTGTGTGCTCTGAGGAGACTAGACAAGGCGCATGCGTGATGAGAGCCAGCCATGGGAAATGTGGCTGAAGACTTTCTGGACGTTGCCAGGTAGAGCAGGATGGCAGGCTGGAAGGGAGAGCCTGGACCAGGCAGGGCCCCAGGGGCCTCGGCGCGGATTTCACCCTCAGGGCAAGAGGCCGCTGTTGGAGGGTCGGGAGGAGGGGCGAGCGTTAGAACACTCCCAGGAGGCAAGGGAAGTCCCGAGGTGTGCCCAGGCTGCCTCTCTGCTCCGCCGTCTCATCTGCGGCTTGGCACCTCATGGGCTCCAGATGGCCACCAGAGCCACCAGCATCTGAGGCAGGAAGACGGGGTTGGGAGGGTGCCTGCTGCACCTGTAAAGCCAACAGGAGGTAGAACCTTTCCCAGAAGCCCTAGCGGGCTCCCACTTCCACTCCTGGCGTCCAGAACAGGTAACGCGGGCATCCCAGCTGTGAGGGAGGCTGGAAAATGAAGCATCAGCCAGAGGCATGGCCCCGCCGGTCACAAGTCATCACACGGGCTGGGCACATTTACTCAGTGTGACCAGTTAGGATTCTAGGGGCAAGAAAGAAGAGAGGAGCAGCCCTTGGATCAGGGGGTAGAAGAGATCTCAGGCCAGGGTGCTCAGCTGTAAATTAGAGGCCTGTGCAAAACGCAGAGAAAACAGCCAGGAGTGGGGCTGCCTACCCCACCCGAACCTCCCCACACCTCAGGTTGTCGTTGGGCGGGAAGGGTTCAGGCCAGCCTCCAGTGTCAAGGAGGCCGGCCTGGGTCTTGCCGGTCCTAACGGAAGGGGCAGGAGCCCCGCCTCTGCGTTGGGAAAGGCAAGTGCTCCCTCTAGTGGCTGCACGGAGGTGAACCCCGCATCCTCCTAAGCAGGTGGGAGAGGCCCAGGTCTGCGGTGGGCGGAGGGCTTGATCTCTTCCCTCCCCAGCCTGGAACGGGAAGGGAACCCATGAATCTGCAAGGCTGGTCCCGTTTGTGTTTCCCTTTTAATGACGGGGCCATTTGCCCAATATCATGGGGACGGGAGTTGGTAAACGCTGACACTGACCGGGCGCCATAGCATGCCAGGACCCTGCCACACACCTTTCAGACATTAACTCGATCCTCTTGCCAGCTCTGCGAGGCTGGTCCCGTTTGTGTTTCCCTTTTAATGATGGGGCCATTTGCCCAATATCATGGGGACGGGAGTTGAATTTAAATGCGTCTCACACAGAGGCTGTGCTTCCAGCCTGTGGATTTGGGGACTGTAGAATACACCCCTAAATATTACACCAAGGGGACGATTGCACTGATCATGAATTGCATTTCTTTACTGTTTTTAAATTGCTTGTTTAAAAAACCTTGACCAAGGCTCCTTGTCCTGGGGCCTTACGGGGTCCGAAGATGGAGTTCGGAACCCCCTGGAAGTGGACGTGAAATGCCGGATGCCTCTCTGCACATTTCCTCGGGCAAAGGCCCAGAACAGCCCTCAGCTGGGCAAAGGGGTTGAGACCCAACGAAGTGAAGGGGCTTCTGTTTCATGTGATTTTGCTGTCACGTTTATTCTTTTATAGACTTGGAGGGGGGCTAGGCTTGGCAATGATTAGAGAATGTTTGTCACTGAGCCCTAATTGACTCGTGATGATCTTAGATTTTGCATAAATTAGCTTTTGTTTAGCTCTGGAAATATCTTCATTTTGACACCTAGTCAGGGCCTCTCAGAAGCTGGGGAAGGCCAAAGCCAGCTCCCTATTTAAAAATTTTTTTTAAAAAAACTTAAGCCAAAAGGGAATGTGAAGATTATGGCAGGTTTTAAGTACTTGTGATTAATGAAATAGTGCTTTTCATATAACGTTCAATGATGATTCCTCTAAGTTCATTTATAGATAATGCCAAAAGTCTAACTTGGACGATTCAGTGAATAAATGGCCCAGGCCTAACTGCCCCTCCCCCTCTCCCCACTGCATAAAGAGCAAATAGTAGGACTATATCAGGTGCTTGATTTGAGCAGAGGTGACAAAACATCCGCCATCTTCCCAGTTCCTGGAGAAGCTGGGAGAAGCAAGGCTACCTCCCTTCAGAAAAGCGAGTTCCTCTGGGCGGGGACAGCCTGGGACCAGGGGCCAGGGGAGGGGGAGGGAGAATGAGGGAAAGGAACCGCTTCACCCCCTAAGCCTCCATTCAGTGGATGCATCCGAGCTCCTTCTAAAATCAAGAAACGATTTTGAATTTCCAAGTATTTGGGCAATAATGGAAAGCGTTTGGTTTGGGATTTGGTTTCTCTTTCTGCCACTTTTGGGCTGTGTGACTTTGGCTTGGTTGCCCTCTGTGAAATTCTGAGTCTTCACCCTTCAGGTCTGGTGGATACTTGACCCGCCCTAGGCAGCCATAGGAAAAAGTAAGGTTGGTTTAGCCAACATGGAGGGAAGCCCATGAGCACTGGGGTCTCCCTGGTGCTTGAGACGCGAGGACGTGAGGGAGCCAGTCCTGATCTCAGGGGTGTGGTGTGGTGTGGGAGACAGACAAGGCATTGGGCTTTCTGGAAAGATCAGTGCAGGGATTTGGGGAGCACAGGGCAGGGCTGCTGGTCCTGCCGCCCGAGGCTTATAGAGCGCTCTGGGACAGCAGTGCCACCGCGGTGGTGACGGGGATGCCACACCGAGTGGGCGGTTCTGTTCCCCGTTCTGTCTCCGCTACAACCCTGTGCTCGAGGTGATGTATCCCCATTTTGCAGGAAACGGAGGCACACCCCAAGCTCAGGTCATACCTGAGGTCATGGTGACAGCCAGTGGCAGAGCAGGCGCTCAGTCCCAGGGGGGGAAAGAGCTCGTGCAGAAACGTGCGCGGAGTCGGAACCGCTGCCATGGGTCGGCGTGACCGGCCAGGGAGAGCGTGCGAAGAAGCAGTGGGCAAAGCTCAGAACGTCATTTTAGAAGGAGAAAAGCGTGGCGTGTTAGGGATATGAAATTCTAAGCGTGAAAAGCAATGACGTGCATTGTTTATGTTTACATGTGTCTGTTCCAGACATGTAAAGGCAATGTGGACATGACAAGCAGCACGTTACAGATTATAGTACAGGGATGAGGGAGGGAAATGGGGCAGGGACTTATTTGTGGGGCTTTATCTGTCGAGAAGATACACTTTGTTTCTTAAAAACGAAACCACGGGCACGTGAGAAGTTCTCGGGGTACTGGTAGCGGGGTTCTTCATCTGGATGCCAGCTTCGCCTTGTGAAAATTCATTAAGCTGATCACGTATGATATGGGCATCGTTCCACACATATGTGGCTCTTCAATAAGAATTTATTAAATAAGTTGCAAAGCAGATTTGACCTGAGCTGGGAAATACATTATTTATTATATTATTGTATATTAATATATGCAGTATTGTTTAGTATACTATTCTGTTCTTTTTGTAGGCTTGCTTGAAATAATAATGAAATTCTATGAGCCTATAAATGCCTGGCAGCGATCTGGTTGCAAACGGAAATCACAAAGGTTTTCTCTTGGTGGCTGCCTGGCCCAGTGGCTGGAGGCTGCTTTATGAAAACAGGTCTGTAACAAACCACAGACTTTGGAGTAAGACGATTCTGAAATGTCGAGCTCCTCACATTCCCTCTGAGCCTCAATTTCTCCATCTGTCAAATGGGGCGGATAATGCCAGCCTCACGGTTCTGGTATGAGGCTCCCCAGGGCTGGGCCCTCCCAGGCCCTCAGGGAGGGGGCGTGCCGAGCCTTCTGCTGAGCAGAGGGCTGAGAAGGCAGTGTGTGATAACCGTGGGCCCGGCCATGGGGAGCTGCTCTGCTGAGTCAGCACTATCAGGAATTTACAGGGCGGCCTGTCCAGGAAGCAGATTCCTTCCTCCTGTGCTTATCCCCACCCCTGGCCCATCCTTCAGATGGATGCAACACAAGCTGAACATAGTCACACACACACACACCCATCCCACCGGATTTGGTGGACAACGAGTGCATCAGCTTGTATGTGGAAGTCCGTTCTCTGAGCATGTCAGGAAGAAAAATAACAAGGACCTTGAAGCGGTGGTCAACCAGGGGGTCATTTGGTCTCCCTTCCCAGGTCATCCAGTGATCTGGAGATATTTTGATAGTTATAATTCAAGAGACGCTGCTGGCATCTAGTGGCTGGAGGCCAGGATGCAGCTAAACATTCTCCCTTGCACAGGACAGACCCAACAGGGAATGAGCTGGTCCAGCTGTCAGCGGTGCAGAGATGGAGGCCTTCTAGAAAAAAGAGCAGAAGGGAGAGATGAGAAGCCACTCGGAACAATCCCGTACAGGACACACATGGGCTGTCACAGATGGGCAGCGTCTTCTAAGGACAGCTTCTCTGGACTTTCATCTCCAGAGAAACCCCAGCTGGACTGTGCTGTTATCACCAGGGCCTGACACGCCTGTGAGGGGGCAGGAAAGTGCCGGCCCCTCGCTCAGCCCGGACTGGCTGCCACGGGGTCAGAGCTGGTCTTGGGGGCTGATCCAGAGCCCGGATGAGGGCACACTTGGCCACTGTCTAACACTGGCTTTCTCACGACTTGATGACTCATTTCACACTTTAGTGAGAAACAGCAGATCAGAGAGCACAGTCTAAGAAGGAAGAGCCGGAGAAGAGATACCATCACCTTAGTTTGGTCTTGCACTTTATAATATTTATTTATTTTTTCCCCTAACTATAATTGACATACAATATTAGTTTCGGGTATATGACATAGTGAGTAGACATTTACATACCATGCAAAGCATTTACATACTTTGCAGCTATCCCGAGGAGGTTTGGCCTTAATTAACACTCACAGCAGTGCCTGGTCAGGCCAGCATGTGACAGGTGAGGAAAAGGGGCCTCAGAAAGGCCAGGCTGTTGCCGCAGATCACCCCAGTCATGGGAAACTCAAACTCAGGCCCGAGGCTCGAGTTCAGAGCCTGAACCCCGCAGACACCACCTCTTGGCCCATAGTCTCTGGGGTCTGGATGTTGGGACCATGACATCTGAGGAGGTAGGAGGAGAAGGAAGACTTTTCTGGGAGTCAGCGATGTGTAATTCTCATAACTGCTATGCTTCGCTGAATCCATTTACACATATTACATCATTCAGTCCTCCCAGAAACACATACGAAAGGCTAAATGCTGTTATCTCCATTTTCTGGAAGAAAATAAAATGAAAGCTGCCCAAATAGTACCCAAATAAGAAGGAACAGAGGTGGGATTCAAACTCAGGTCTCTGATTCGATGACCAGATGCATACCTACCGCATAGCACTGCCTTTGTCTCAAAAGTGCTTTTAGTCACTGTCATCAAAAGTTTGGGCCCGTTGGGATTGAAATCCTTGCTAATTCACATCGTATCTTAGGAAGTGAATGTGCCCAGGGAATGGACTTTAAAGCTTCGGGGTTTTAGCTTTGTGCCTTAGCTTTTGGGTTTATGTCGAAAGCTCTATCATTTTAGAAAGGTTTCACAGGAACTGGCTGTGTGCGTGTGTGCGCGCGTGTGTTTGTGTGTGTGTGTGTGTGTGTGTGTGTGTGTGTGTGTGTTTAAAGAACAGAGTTGGACTGCTGTTTGCTCAGAAGGGTGTGGAAATTTTTCCGGTGTTTCCTTGGTTACATGTTTTTCTAGGGTGCTAGAGAAGGCTCCGCCAAATCATTTTAGCAGTCGGATTTTATAAATTTATAAATCTTTAACCTTAAACGCCCTCCACTCAAAAATCCATAGATTTGGGGATTAATCTTTGTTTACGGCAAGTCCGTTAACGGCTAATTCCTTTCCACAACCACCAAATCCATCTTCGCTTGGTGCCTGAAATAGAAGTGGCCGGGGTTTTGGTGGGCAGACAGAGGGGGACCTCCCACACACGCGCTGGGCCGGGCCTCCTTGGGATTGCCCTGACGTCACGTCTCAGACACCCGTGCCACTGTGTGGAACTCCCCTCCATGGTGCCTGCGGTCAGCCCAGGGCCCAGAAGTGTGTCCCTTCGGTGTCCTGATGAAGTCAGATTTCCTGGGCTGTGGATTCGGTTCCCGGTAATTGCCTTGCAGACCGGCAGATGCAAAATAAACATTTCTGGAGGCTGAAGCACACGGAGCTCCGGCGGTGGCCCACCAGGAGGGGCGGCGGGGGAGAGCCGCCTGCCGTGGATTCGGTGGCGTATTTATCAAGGCCTAGCACTTTGCCACTTTGCCGTTGGAATACACAGTGTGAGGAAAGCTGGCACGGGGCGAAGGTGGCATGGTGTGCCCCGCTTTACCTGCTTCAGCTCGTGGGAGAGGGAAAAGACCAGGCCTGTGTGACGTGGGACAGGCCGGGTCCCTAGAGGAGTGTGGGTTTTCTCCACTCACACAGAAAGTAGATATGGCCATGGGAGGGACCCTGCCAGCCCTCGCAGTGAGTCACTTTTCCACCACCCCCGTTCATCCTCTGAAGCTGCCGTCACATTGTGGTGGTTCCGTGGAGTGACAGCAGAGCCTGTCCTTGGGGAAAGGGCAGATCCAGAGCTGGGCAGACGGGAGTGACCATGCCCTTCCCAGCCGGCCAGGTGTGAGTAGGGGTGTGGGACTCCCCTCAAGAAAGAGCTGTCATTGCACAAGAGCTGGCTTCACTCCACAAAGAGAGTGAAATCTAAATTCCTATGAGGCCCTACTGTAGGCCGTCCTGGCACCCCCCTGCCTGCCTCTCTGGGTGCTTCAGCCTCAAAATCCACTTCCCCCACAGCTGTTTCTCAGATATATAGACGCCTCCCCATAATCCAACCTCAGGGCATTCGCACTGGCTGTGCCCTCTGCCCGAAATGCTGGTCTCAGTCGTCTACCCAATTGTTACCTGCTCCAGGAAGCCCTCCATGATCACTCTATCTAAAATATTGCCTGGCACGAAGCCATATATTTGATTGTTTACTGATTGTCTCTCTCCCACACTAAAATCTGGCACGGGGCAGCTCCATGAAGGTAGGGATTTTTGCCTGTCTCGTCCACTACTGTGTCGTCATGCCTGGAACAGGGCCTGGCGTGGTAGACGCTCCATGAAGAGAGGGCAGATGTATGATCTCGCGCAATTCTGGAGGCTGGAAGTCCAAGCTCAAGGTGCTGGCAGATTTGGTGTGCAGTGAGGACCCACTTCTGGGTTCATGGACGGCTGTCTTCCCACTGCGTCCTTACGTGGGAGTAGGGGTGAGAAAGCTCTCTAGGTCTTTTATAAGGGCACTAATCCCATTTGTTAGGACTCCACCCTCGTGACCTAATCACCCCACAGAGGCCCCGCCTCCTCATACCCTCACATTGGGGGTTAGGATTTTAACAGACAAATTTGGGGAACACAAACATTCAGTCCATACCACCAACATTTATCTGATCCTAGGAGCAAGAATGAGCCATTGGTTACTCTCCTTGGGTTTTCATAGTCAGGCAGTCCTACATGTTCAGCTGTTAAGGTCATACTTTTTATTTTTCTGAGAAGTGTTTTTATTTGCATGCCACTCACTGCTGAAAAATTCAGAACTCTCAAAATGTAGAACAGTTATAAAACCTAACCACTTTTCCTGTGTGTGGTGCCTGTGTGGTCTGCAGACAGGTATATTGGTGATCGTGGCATAACAAACGACTACAAACTCAGTGGCTTAAAACAACTCCGAGTTAAAACGATCTCACAGCGTCTGTGGCGTGGCTGGGTACACCAACCACGTCAGCACCTGACAGGCTGCAGTCAGGGTGTCAGCAGGTGCGTGAGTGGGGCTGGATCACTTTGCATCTGGAGCCGAGATCTCTAGGAAGGAGGGAACCCAGATATCTGACCATCACTTCTCAAGATCTGATGTCAGGAAAACCCTCCAGAGTGGACTGTGGAGTTCCCACCTGGCACCTGCTGGCCGAGAAGGACAAGAAACCCACGTGGGACATGAGTGGGCCTTGGGACAGGGCCCATTCTGACAGCGCAAGCAGAGAAGCTGGAATCCCTTCAGGCCCCAGAAATCCTAGCACAATGGGGTCTGGGTTCCATGGCTGATCACCAACTGGGAGAGCCAGGTTGCAAGTGCAGAGCTTGTGTTCAATAGTGACCCCTAGTGGCAAGGAGAGCCAGCGGCTGCAGTACATGGTTCAGACTGGCCCAGTTGGTTCTGCTTGGAAACAGGACTGGCCCCCTTGAGACCAAGGAAATCCCAGAGTTCTTGGACAGTGGGAGTGGTGAGGAGGTAAGAGGCCCAAGAGGAGGTGTTAGATTTTCTAACGAGGCTCAATTTATTTACGGAAAACGTGGACGCCATAGGGCAGTAGATGAAAACTGCATAGGTCATAAGAGTGTTTTGCAGAATAAAGTCTTAAAGAATAAACTAGAAGTTAGCAAACTTTTTAAAGGACCACATAATAAATATTTTAGGCTTGCGGGCCATATGTCTTTGTTCCAACTAAGGAACTCTTCTCCTGTAACATGAAAGCAGCTGTAGACAATATGTAAAGGAATGAACATGGTTGTGTTCCGATAAAACTTTATTTACAAAAACAACCAGCCAGCCAGGCGTGGGCCATACTTTGCTGACCCCTGAAAAACAGCTGAGGTCAGTCTTTCCATCTTTATAAAAATAGGTTATTTACATTTTTGTAAAATGTTTTTACCTCTTTAGGTAAATGAAGTCTCCACCATGGATTAGCCAATTGTCCTTTTCTCTTAAATAAATAGAGGCTCGTCAACAAATTTTCTAACTGCTATTTCTTTCTTTGTATGAATGGAGAGTCATTTATTCATTATTAATTTCTTCTTTGGGCGAAGTGGAAGCCCAGTCATGGATTTCCTTATTGCTCTCTCATCTTTTGTGAGTTAGACTTGATTCGGCCATTTTAATGCACACACACACGTACAAGGTCAGGAATGCACCATTTGTGGTCATGGCAGTGAATTGCTCCTCTTCTGCTCTGAGAGTCTGGAAAAGTTTATGAATATCAGATAGTATCCGCTGGCATTGTCCAGCAAGACACATCACTTCCTAGTGTGCGGGCACTTCCCTCCCGTCTAGCCGCATGCTTGCAGCACAGGCTCAAGCTGGCATCAGGATTTTCCACTAGACAGTCCACATTCTTGAGCAGCCAGCTCGGAGGTGTTCCTGCCTGCAAAGCCACAGCCATGTCCAGTGCCTCAGAGGCCAAGTCTGGGGAAGAACCACCAAGTAATTTGGGAGAACCAAGGAGTCTGGGTCAAAGGCGAAGGGATTTCCTTCCACCCTGGCTCCTCTGTGCACCTCTCCAGGCGGACCCGCCATTCATCTTGAGTGTATATCTTAAAAACCCGGAGCAGAGCTTTTTTTTAAAACGTGTAGGTTTTTTTTTTTTTTCTTACATGCTTATAGGTACTGAATATGGGTATTTGAAAACATTGGAGCTGTGAAAAATAGTCTTGGGTTCTTATAAAGTATATGAAATTAGAATTACTTCTTACTTATTGTAGAAGGATTTGATCAGGGAGAGAGAATCAACAGAAGGATTTATCATAGGGATTTGACCTCATGCAAATGGAAGCTGGTTCAATAGCCTCTGAGTCCATTTCTGGACTCTGATGCCAGAGTCTGAAGTCAGCAAGGCGGCCGCCGTGAAGGAAGGATGGACAGCAGGTGGGAGAGGACAGACTGGAAGCCCCGCCCAGGTGATCTGTAGGAGATGGATCCCTCATCACGGAACTAAGCGGGCCCCTGCCCAGCATGGGAAGACGCTGGGAGAGCCAGCTCACTGCTGCCCCACGCCAAGTAGGCGAGCCAGCACAGGAGCGTCGGCGAAGTGGGGGACCACAGCTCCCCGCACCCACCCTTCGAGCATAAAAAACGGTGTATCTGCTCCTTCACGTCTACCTTCCAGATCGTGCCTAAAATGTCCTTGTGGCCCATGCTAACCAGAGACCATGAAGAAAAGGAATCCTGAGAACTCCAGCTTCGCTGAGTCGACACAATCCAAACCCGCCACAATTATGACATTAAAAAGTAGATGGCAGTAAGTGAATTTATTTGGGCTTTTATTAGAAATGTCATTCCCAACTGTCTGTCTAAATATAGACATTTAAAACACATAGAAGAAGATGTTCTGATGTCGTAGGAGAGGCTTGGAGGTCAGAACACCTAAATTTAAATTACAGGCTGCGTGGCCTAGGACAAGTTACTTAACCTCTCTCGGACTGCATTGCTTCGCTTGTAAAATGGGGATTAAAAATACCTACTGTGTCTAGATAATACACACAAGGCTCAGCACAGTGACTGCATGTAGTAGATGCCGAATAAATGAAGCAGCAGTTCATCAGGGCACATAGCAGCAGCGTGTCGTATTGGGTGGTGCTGTTTTCTGAAGCTGTTGTCCCATTATTCCGAAGTCGTAACGAATTGCTGGCGTCCTTCACAGGCTGCCTGGGAGAAAGCCTTGTTGGAGATGCTCCACCTCTTCTCGGGAAGGTCTGTGCATTTTGCTTTGTCTAAGCTCCACCTGGTCTTGTTCCTTCAGTCAGTCAGTCAGTCAGTCAGTCAGTCATCCAACAAAATGGATTAAGTACCTATTACGTGCCAAGCATTGTTCTAAAAACTGAGGACACAGCAGTGAACAAAAAGATATGGGTCCTGCTCTATGGTATTTACATTCTGGTAGGCTGTGGTAGCCAGCCTCCAAGATGGCCTCAAGGATTCTTGCCTCTCAGGATTCACACCACTATGTCGTTCCCTCCCACACTGAATAGGAGTGACTTATCTCTTACACGCACATGCACACGCATACACACATGCCCACGCTCAAGGCAAGGTCCATGTAGTGAGGAACTGAGGCCTTCTGCCAACAGCCATGTGAGGGACCCATCCTGGAGACAGACCCTCCAGCCCCGATCAAGCATTTAAATGAGTCTGCAGCCCCAGCTGACAGCTTCTCTGCAACCTCATGTGAGACTCTGAGCCAGAACCACCAGCTAAGCTGCTTCCGAATTCCTGACCCATAGAAACTATAAGATAACCAGGGTTTGTTGTTTTAAGCCTCTACATTTTGGAGCGATTTGTTATGCAGCGATAGGTAACTAATACATGCAGAGAGGCAGACAGCGCCCAAAATAATGCCAGATGAAGAGTAAGAACTACAGAGAAAAAAAAAAAAGCAGGGAGGGAGACCGGCCAGGTGAGGGGAACTGCAGTATCGAATGAGGTGGTCCGGGAAGGCCTCCCGAAGAGCGTGACGGGGACGAAAGACCCGAAGGAGATGAGCGGGTGAGCGGTGTGGAAGGGTCCTCCAGGTGACGGGCTCTGCAGGTGCAGAGGCCCCGAGGCAAGAGCGTGAGCGTGTCAAAGGATGAGCAAAGAGGCCGTTGAGGCTGGACCAGGTGAAGGGGGAAGATGGTAGACGATAAGGTCGGAGAGATGACTAGGTCCCGACTGTGAGGCACGGAAAGCTCTGTGACGAGATGATAATCATAGCGGCTCGAGGTCCCAGGCACATCTCGGTGCCGGGCCCTCCCCGTGTACTCCCGCCCGCAGTCCTCACCAAATGGGGCAGACGCCGGCAATCCCCATTTGCCAGAAGAAGAAACTGAGGCCCACAGAGGTTATATGACTTAGCTGAGGCCACACAATCGGGATGTGGCAGAGCCAGGATTCAAACCCAGGTCTGAGGTCCTCAAACCTGTGGTCTGAATGATGAGCTGGAATGTGGGTGGGGAGGGAGATGGGGGGGGTGTCTGTCCATGTCCCTGGGGGATCATCATACTTCCTGCTGCTCTTTGTCCGAGTTGGGATCTGTTGAACCTGTGTGGTAGGAGGTCAAAGTGCCTATTTCAGGCCCTGGATTGAGCACAGGTCCTAAACGACCCCCCAGGGTGGGATTCGGGATGGATCCAAGGTTCTCAGGGTCAGCAGAGGAACTTGGGGGGCCTCCAGCCCCAGAGAAAAGCCGGACCAGCCGAGCGCGCAGGCTTCGGTCTCGGCTCCCCACATTCGTGCATGAATCACCGGGGGTTGGGGGGGCGGGCTTTGGTCTCGGCTCCCCACATTCATGCCTGAGTCGCCAGGGGGTGGAGGGGGGTAGCACCACATGGTCTGCCCAGGATGCGGCCTTCTGTGGGGACCATGGCTCCCGCCATGAGCAGGCACAGTCTGTGGAAAAAGGCTGTGGTGGGGTACACCCTGGCTCTCTGCTGTGTTCTGTGCTGCCCCAAATTCGCTCGTGGCCTCCTGCCAACCAAGTGGGATCTGGTACATTGGTCTTTTTGTTTTTTTTTATTTTATTTTTAAAAAAGCCAATAGAGCACTTTTTGAGAAGCCCAAGGCCCAGATGTTAGATTTTGCTACTTTCCAGGTTATAACAACACAACACCAGGTGACATTTATTGCATGCGGGCTGAGTGTTAGGTATGTTACCAGTACGTATACACTGTTCTGTCACATTTGGTCCTCGTCGCAGAGGGGAGGTTGACGCAGTCCTGCAGGTCAGAGATGCCAGGGACCAGGCTGGCCGTTGGAGGTTGCGGGGGGACGTGTGACCAGACCTGGGCATCTGTGAGAAGGAGCGCCCACAGCACCTGCCCATGGATTAGGTGTGTGGGCCAAGGATTGGGGGCAGCAGCGACACCTACTCAGGTGGTCGGTGTGACAAGGTGGATGGTGCCGCTGTTTTTGGTGCTGGAAGACGTTGCAGGCCTGACCCTGGGCAAGTCCCTGAAGTTCTCCATGCTTTAGTCTTAGTCATCAGTAGGGTAGGGTTAGGGAGGCTGGGAGGCTGTTGCAAAAATTAAACGATATGCTGGATAAAGAACCTGGGACAAGAAAAAGACAAGATTCACACACACACGCGGTTTATATGTAACATGCCTTGTATATTATATGTGATTTTATGTGTATGAGAAGGAGCAATTTGGGGTGCTGTCGGGGCACCAGGAGAGATGTTCCTTCTCAGAATTTTTCTCCAGTTCTATCCCTAGGAGCAACAAGCCACTCAAAAGAAATGAGAACCATCTTGATGAAAATGCACTGTTGCCAATTGTGGCAAAGGCCAATCACATTATGTTTTCGCTGCCATCTGTAAATGGCACCCCTGAGAGATGGCCTCCGCTCAAACCAGCAGAGCCCCTGAAATCAGACGCTTCTCGGGATGATTCAGTTCGGGCCCACTTGCCCTTGACCTCATTCGGGGTCTAATGTTCTGTCTCGCCACTGCAGATGCATGGATTTCAGGGTTTTGAGGGCTAACGGAATTGCCACATACTTGTGGGCTTGAGTCATTTCTTAGCTTCGAGGCCCCATTGCGCTCACTTGCGTAATGGGTATTTCAGCATCTAGACCCAGGCACTCACTCTCCTGGGTCAAACGTGTGACATCAGTCCCTGGGTTGGTCTCAAGTTTCTAACTCTCGGGTGAATTCAGGGTCTGCGTGGGGTCATTTTCACGTTCTAGAGCAAAGCTTTTGTCCCCCCAGCAACACTTGGCAGTGTCCAAAGGCATGACTGGCTGTCACACTGTAGAGGACGGAGTGTGAGAGGCACTACCGGCATCTAGCGGGAGGAGACGAGGGGGCTGCAAAAAGCCCCGCAGTGAAGAATCGATCCAGCCCCAAATGTCGGTGGTGCCAAGGCCGAGAAACTGCTCTAGATTTGCTTGTTTATTGAACAAGTGCTGAGTGCCTACTGTATGCCAGGTCCTGTTCAGCCCTCAGGGTAAGACTGTGAATGAGACCAGTGCGGTCCCACCCCTCACGGAACTAACATTCTGCTGAGAAGACAGAGAAGAAACCGGTGGGCAAATAAATATATATTTCCTGGGATAATCTTAGATAATGAAAAATGCTGTGGGAACTGGGCCTACGTGTTTTCGCACACAATGTTTTCCCTCGTGCCTGGCACGATGCTTGGCATAGAGTAGGGCTCAGTGGGTTTTCACTGATTTTACAGTGTGTTAAGAGTAACCACCTCTTCTGGTGGCTAACTACATGCCCGTGGGCGGAGCCACCTCTCCGTGCCTCCGTTTCTTCATCTGTAAAATGGGAGTCGTCATAGGATCAAATGAGCAAATGATCCTATGGTACGGGGATCGAAAGAGAGGATGTGTATAGAGCACCTGGAACACACCCGGCCCTCAGTAAGTGCTCAGTCAGCGTTAGCGACATACGTTCATTCTTCCCTGCCACCGTGAGTCGGCAGAAGCTGTCCTCGCTCTGACTCCTTGGTTCCATCTGTGCCCTTCCCTTTTGCCAGCGGTGGTGAGTTACGAGCGCCTTGCGCAGTGTCATAGACCTCCCCGCAGGTATGAGATGGATGGGGAGAGAAGGACGTGGAGAGAAAATGGGTGTGATTGAGAGTAGTCCCTGCCACCACTGGGGAGGGCACAGGTGAGCTCTGTGTCTACAGGTGGCCCTTCAGCGTCATCATGATGAGTCTGCGCACTTTTCACGGCCAGGCACCTTGGTAGCGTACACAGGTCCAGCTGGCTCCTCTCGTCAGGGTGTTCCTTTCTGCTGCTGCCAACTGCTTCTCATCTGTGGCCAGCTCCCAAGGAGGAACTATGGTCTAAGGTCTCGGTTCTCCACCTGAGTGAGTCAAGAGCCTTTTGGTCACAAGGAAGAGACAGTCAACTGAAATGGACTTAGGCCAAAAAAGAAAACGCATCAGTTCACATAACAGAAAAGTCAGGGCGTGGCAGGAGTCAGGGCGCAGTTTCCAGGGACCTCTCTAGTCTCCCATTCTAGTCTCCTCTACCCTGGCTGTATTCTCAGGCAAGTTCTTCCCAAGCACTGGCCGAACCTCCCCACCTCGTCCCTACCACCGACTCTGGACTCACATGCTACAAGTTTAGGAATTTCAGTTGAAAGAGCATCTCTTTTCCAATAGTTTCAGCAAAACTCCTGGGGCCAACTCTGATTGGCCCATCTGGGGTCATGTGTCCATTCCTGAACCAATCACTGTAGCCAAAGGGATGTGGTGTTTTGATTGGCTAGGCCTGAGTCATGTGCCTGTCCTCTGGTCTGGAATAAGGGCGACTCCACCCTTGGAGAATGGAGGAGGGGTGTCCCCCCAGAAGAAAATCAGAGTCCTGTTACAGAGGTTATAGTCCAGACATCAGATGCCCTCTATAGCATCGCTTTGAGCATAAAACCTAAGGGCTGAAACCCCTACTCTTTCCGATTTAACCAACACAACTTGGGTGGGTGCTGTCAGCGGCTTTCCGTTTTGGTGACAGACATCTGCATGGTGGGCTCTTGTACAAGGGCCATTCCCATGAAAGACAGCAGGCTCCAGGAAAGGTAGCACCCATCTGGGCCCAGTGATCTCTCAGTGCCAACTGCTTCCTAGGTATCAACCGCAGACACCGCTCCACCCCTCACCTCTCCCTGGCATGACCCCGTGGCCTTTCCATAGAGCAAAAGACCCTTGGATCCCCTTTCTCCACATCAGACTCAACTAAATTCAAAAGCAAACCCACGAGACCAGTTTAAAAATAAAACATACTCAAGATGAAACGTGACTATAAACTTTTTTTTTAACTGAGAGATTCAGATATGCCTGCAACTATTTTATTGAGTTGTTTTAAAAAATTAGATTCATTTTATTAGATGTTTTTAAACTTCTTCCAATGTTACCTGTTTAAAATAAGAACAGGAGGTTAGAAAGGACTCTTTGAACTTTTTCCTAGTTCAATTTTTTAATAGAATAAAAATAATAAAAACATACAAACTAAACACGCAATAAAAAAATCTTTTCAGGGGGATTAACTTCAAAGAGAGCACATCGAAAAATAATAGTAGCAATTGTAGTAAGAGTAGCTCACAAATACTTCACATCTCCTGTGAACCAGGTGGTGTTCTAGGTACTTTATTAGTATGAGCTAGATACTAATATTGTCCCTGTTTTATAGATGAGGACACTGAGGCACAGAGAGGTGACGTGACTAGGGTGACATGGCTTGGAAATGATACAGCAGGGATCTGAAGCTAACTAACCCAACTCCAGAGTCTGGTCCCTACCTACTGGCCGATAGGCCCAGGGCGATCTGGTTCCTCAGCCATGGCTTATTAAGATGACTTCACTCTTTCTAGATGGTGGAGGGAGAGGCCACCTCACTTGAACTTGTTTTGAGGTTCATTCAGCAAAGGCTGCATTTCATGACTGCTCGATGTTTTTGTAATTAAAGCTGAGAACCCATATTGGTGAATGGACTCTCTCAAACGTTCTTCCTCCGCCAAAGTTCTGTTAGCCTGCAATCCTCAGGGGCACTTCACATATACAAACTTCAAAGCCAATTACACCCAGCCTGATGTGACTCGTGGGTGCCTCCCAAGGCCCTGGCAGAGATGACAATTGGCGATGGAGCTGTTCTGATGATGTTTCATTTTGATCAAACCAGAAAAAATGTGCAAACGCTCACGAGGCTATTTATAAACTTCAGCTGTGGCCACTTACCCACATCTAATTCTGCTAATCACATAAACACAAGTTCAAAACACAAGTTCATCCCCACCCATCGAATGCATGTCCAGCTCATCCCCACCTTTCAGACTCCCTGCATTCCAACCCCACCCCAAGCCCGGCCAAGAAAATGGTTTCCTTTGTCATTCGTAGTTGCTGTAATTAGTATTGTATACACAGCAATACCAGGCCTGTTTCCTTTGTTGCGCTCTGTCCCAAGCTATGCTATTAAAACAGAGTTTTGACTTTTTGGGAGGTCTAAACATCTCAAATGCGTGAGGCTGCATTTGTAAAGAATTTCAGAAGAAGAGTCCCACTTCAAATTTCCATTTTTAACCAGTTATATCTATTAGGATTAGGTTTCACTAAATATAACAGGAAAAAAAACCCCAAATATGTTAATGTCTTAAGACCAAAATTTATTATTGTCTCATAAAAATATTAGAGATCCAGGTGACTTTCTGTTCTGTCATTCTCAGCATGTGGCCTCCTTCTTCAAGGTCATCTCATGAGTCAAAGTGGCTGCCGCAGCTCCAGCCATCACATTCGCTTTCTAGGCTAGCAGCCAGAAGAAATTGAAGAGCCAGAGAGCCCTCACACCCTCCTTTTTATAGAGCCTTGTTGGCAATAACCTGCCAAAGTTCCTTTTGTATGTCCTGGGCCAAATCAGTCACATAGGCATATTTAGCTGCAAGGGATGCCAAGAACTGCAGTCTTCGAACATTGGCTGACAATCGGCAGTCTCTGCCACCATCAGAGATATAATGTGACTAGATCAGCCTAGAAGAACCGGAGTCTGCCCACCCGGAACAGTACCAAGGAGCCCCCTGGTGCTTCTTCCCTTATTCATTGAGTCTTTATTACTTGGGACAAACTCCCTTCTTCCAGAGGGGCTGTGACCTGGGATAGAAATGACTTACTGGGTTTAGGTAAATGTGACTCGGCAAAACCAAAAGAGCAGCCTCCTGTGTTCTCGGGAGTATACCTCCAAGCCCCACCCCCATGATAACTCGGCAGCTGAAGCCTGTCCCCCTCGTTCGCCATCTGTCCACCTCTCCCCACCTATGCCAGCAGAGGAGCATTCAGGGCTCTGCCATGGGTGTTTGTGTCTCTCTCCAGGAGGCATCGCCAGCGTATCGGCTCTCCTGCCGTCCGCTTCGCTTTCCTTTCCTCATCGGATTGTTACTCTCCCATCAGCTCTTTCGAGGCCACTAGAGGATGGCTATGGGGTAGGGGCGTCAGAGGAAGTGGGGTCTCCTGCAATAGGAGCCCAGTGGGATGGCCGTGGTGGGGAGGGGTAGGCAATGGAGTCGGCCAGCAGCTCCTTCCTTACAAACAACAGGAAGGAGCGAGGCACTGGGACTCAAAGCCCAGAGGAGAGAGTTCGTGTTAAAGCAAGGGTTCCCACGCAGGGGCGATTCTGCCCCCCGCCAGGGAGATCTGGCAATATCTGTGGACATTTTGGGGTGGCACAGCTTGGGTATAGGGGTGTTATTGGCACCGGGTGGACAGAAGCCAGGGACGGTGCTGAGCATCTGACAGTGTAGAGCACAGCACCTCCCTGGCCCCCGGCAAAGCATCATCCAGCCCGAAATGTCAATGCTGTTGAGGCCGAGATCCGACTAGAAGGGAGCAAAGATGGCGCAGCTCTAGGCGGAGAACACGTGCTCTGAGGTCGAATCCCAGCAGGGCTACATGACAGATCAGTGACCTGGGGCAGGCAGGCCCCCTGACCTCAGGCTTGTCTGCACATTTCCATATTCGTACCTGCCTCTGGGGCTTCCTGGAGGTTGAACGAGATAAGCCCCCTAAGGTGTTCGGTATGATACCCGGCACCCTGGGCTCCCCCATATTTGCAGAGCGCGACCCAGGAAGAGAAAGAGTTACCTGTACGTTGGGATTTCCGTGCCAAGGTCCTGTCCTGCGGCGAGTAAAAGAGCAAAGGTCGGTTCTGAAGTTCAAAGGCCAGAAACAGATGTCTAATGCGATTGCGCAGTTATCCTGTGCCGCACCAGGAGGCGAGGCTGCACCGGAGAGCAGGACATGCCGCTCCGCGTGGCTAAACCCCGGCGTGAGCCGGAGGACGGTGGGGACACGGGCCACCTGGGCCCTCTGCCCCTGCACACCATGCGTGCTCACAACAGTGTCCCCCTGTTCGATGGCTTGAGATTTGGACCTGCCTTTTCTTGTCCAGACTTCTTATGGGTTTGGGTCCCACAGAGAAGGGGCTATTTAAGCAAAGACTTGACAGGGATGAGAAGAGGAATTGTTCAAAGGCTTCCAGAAAGAGCGACCCAGGCAGAGGGAACGGCGAGAACGAAGGGCCTGAGCAGAAGCACATCTGGTGCTTTCAGCAGCAGCAAGGGAGCCAGCGTGGCTGGAGCAGCATGAGGAAGCAGAAGGGGGAGCTGGGGGGAGAGGGGTGTCCTGGGCCCGGCCGGGTTCATCCTGCTCCTATTGAGATGAGAAGCTACTGAAAAGTTATGAACAGGGGAGGGACAGAGCCCCTCTGCTGTTGTGTGAGGAGGCGGGGAGCCCAGAGGAGGTGACATCAGGAGCCCAAGCGGGAGGGATGGTGGCGGGAGAGGAGAGGTAGTATTTGAGATAGATTTTGAAGCTGGGACCAGTAGGATTTGCTGATGGATTGGTGTTGGGCTGAGAGAGTCACCATCAGATGTTTTGCCCTGAGAAACCGTAGCAAGTTGAATGGTGACCCCTCAAAAGGTATCCCAAGTCTCAGCTCCCCGGAACCAGGGCAAGTGACCTTCTTTGGCAGAAAGCGTCTTTGCAGATGTAATTAAATTAAGGATCTCAAGATGAGATCCTCCTGGATGTCGTGGGGGCCCTAAATCCAATGACAGGTGTCCTTATGAGAGAGAGAGAGGACACAGAGACACAGGGACGGGCATGTGAGGGTGGAGGCAGATTGCAGTGCTGCGTCTGCACGGAGCACCTAGGATTGGCACGCACCGGGAGCTGGGGGTGCGGCCGGAACGGGTTCTCCCTCAGAGCCCCCAGTCCTGCAGACACCTCGATGTCAGTCGTAGGCCTCCAGAACTGCGGGAGGTTAAGTTACGGTCATTTTAAGCCACCTAGGTTGTGGTACCTTGTTTCAGCAGCCACGGGAAACTCATGCAAACTAGAAAGATGGCTTTGTCTTGACTCGAAATGGAGACTGGAGGAGGAGGAGGCTTGTGTAGAAGCGGGTAGAGGCTGGGGACCCTGATCAGTCCTGTGTAGGG
>NW_006442491.1:32813172-32834121 GCF_000325575.1 Pteropus alecto
GACCCTTGCTGTTTCATGTGGACCCTCCTCCCCCGACTCTTCCTGTGCCTGGCCTCCTGGCTCAGGTCTCTGCCCGGTGCTGCCAGAAAGGCCTGTCCCCTCGCTGTCTGAACTAGCCCCTGCCACTCCCTGTGCTCTGCCAACCTGTCTCATTTTCCTCCTGGCACTTAGTACTCTCTGGACTTACCTTATTCGTTATTCGTTATCTGCTTCCTCAGCATCAAGACATGCATGCCCCGAGCTGAAATTTGCACAAGGTTGGGGGCCGTCCCTGTTCTTATTTCGTTTTATCTGTTGTTTCTTTGTTTTCCTCTTTATGTTTTGTTTTGTCTTATGAATCCCCAGGGGCCAGGCAGGGCCGAGCCCACAGCGGGCCCCTGATACATGCTGAAGGCAGGTGCTCAGTGGTCACCATTCCCTCCATGGGTGGTTCTGACGCTTTACTGTGCTGAACGCTCACCTGAGCCACTTGTTTAAGATGCATGATCCTGAGATTCTGACTCACCTGAGCCACTCGTTTGAGATGCGTAATCCTGAAATTCTGACTCGCTAGCTCTGGGTTAGGACTTGGAAATCTGCATTTTTAACAAAATCCCCCCCGCGATTCCTATTCGAGTGACCTGAAGGCACACACGGTGCCAAACGCTGCCGTCCAGGCTGCTCTCGGGGCAGCTCCTGGCACGCTGCCTCCCGGGCGGCTGCTGCCTGCTGGGGACTCAGCGGCTTGATGATTTACAGATCTCCTTCAACTCGAGGGGCTGGAGCTCAGACTCCCACCTAGCTCTGCGCCCTTCTCCAAAGCCCTGTTCTCTGGCGTGGTACTTCAGACACACACAGGGTGTTTCTGTACATGTCCCTATCTGACTCACAAGACACTGGATGGAGCCAGGAAGGGGCCTCCTGGCAGGACACCCACTTAGCTGCCAGCCCTGGGATAATGTCACTCCAGATGCCTGGTGACTAACCCGTGGCCCCAAGGGCATCTCTGGGTGGGGAAGGGAAGTGGTCCGGCATCTCCAGAATTTAAAAGCAAACATCTCGACATGATTAATGAAAGCATCTACTACACTCGGGAAATTCAAATAAAGGCCAGGACTTGAGGGATGGAGGCAAGGAACAGTGGCCAGTAGGTGTACTCGCAAACTTGACCATTTAAGGGCATGGCTTCCAGAGCCTGAGACACAGTTGACATTCAAAATGATGCTTGACCTTGGGAAAGCAATGAATCACAAATCTCCAGTGCCCGAAGGCAGAGCTTCCAACCTCTGTGAGCCCCAGGGCGTTTCTGTCCTGAGAACAACCCTTTGGCCAACGTCAGCCATTTCTGCCAGAGGCAGTGACGCTTCTTATCCTAGGAGCTGACCTTGTGGGGAGTGGTCGGCTTCCTGGGGAAGCCCCTGGGCTGAGGAAGACTTAGCGTCTCGAATGGGTCTCGGCTGGTCCCAGGTTTGGGACGACCAGTAAATGTGAGATCCAAACATGGGGACAAGTCTTGGCGTGTGGAGACAAGGCCAGGGAGAAGCAGACGCCGGTGAGCAAGAAGGGCGTCTGACTCGTGCTGAGACCGGCGTAGCAGCCCCGAGTACCGGGCCATGCGGGCAAAAGCCGTTCCCTGTCTGTTCTCCCACACGCGACTCACGGCACCTCTGACACTAGACGTGTGGGTTTCCCTTCCACCCAGCAATTCTGGACACCAGCTGCGCTTCCTACAATGCAGTTCAATGCTGACACTGATAGGAATTAGTGCAGACCCCACGGGTTAAGGGCTCAGTCCCGCAAGACTGTCCCCTCTTCAGTGCCAGTTGCGGGTCCAGGTCGTCACCTGTGCTTCTGACCAACCAGCAATACATGGAGGTTCCCACGACCCCCTCCTCAGGTTTTGTAATGTGCTAGAGAGGCTCATAGAACCCAGAAAAACAGTTAACTTACTATTTGCAGTCGATTACAAAGGATGTTCTAGAGCAGGGGTCCCCAAGCCCCGGGACGCAGACTAGTACCAGTCTGTGGCCTGTTAGGAACCGGGCCGCACAGCAGGAGGTCAGTGGCGGGCAAGCCAGAGAAGCTTCCTCTGGATTGGCAGCTGTTCCCAGCACTAGCATCACCGCCTCAGCTCCACCTCAGATCATCAGGCATTAGAGTCTTATAGGAGCACTGGTCCCTGGTGCCAAAAAGGTTGGGGACCACTGTTCTAAAGGATATGAATGAACAACCAGAGGAAGAGATACATATAGTGGGTCCAGAGTGTGGGGGCTTCAGTCCTCATGGGGTTGGGGTATGCCACCCTCCTGGCATGTGGGTTTGTTCACCAACTCTGAAGCTCTCTGAATCCTGTACTGTGGGATTTTTATGGAGGCTTCATCATGTAGGCATCGCTTACGAACTCACTTTCCAGCCGTGCTCCCTGCTCTCGAGGATGGGTGTGTGGCTGAAAACTCCAAGCTTCTAATTATGGCTTGGTTTTTCTGATGACCGGCCCCCATCCAGGAGCCCACCAAGAATCACCTCATTACAACAAAAGATGCTCCTGTCTCCCAGGAAATCTTAAAGGGTTTAGGAACCGGGTCAGGAACCAGAGTCAAAGAGCAAATAGTAAAACGAAAGATGCTCTCAGCAGCCCTGTTCATAAGGGTTTTAGGAGCCCTGTGTCAAAAACGGGACAGAGACCAACATGTATTTTCTATTATTTTACACAGTTCCCACCCTCAGCGCCCTAAGCGAGCAGCTCGTCTCATCTCCCTTCAGAGGCAGAATGAAACAGAAGAGCACTTGGCTTAAGACCCCGTCATGTCTAAATTGTTAGGGGGCCTTGGGCAGCTACGGCAGTGAGAAGACCAGCAGCCACTATGGCAGTGACAGTCGCCATTCAGCACAGGCCAGGGGCTGGACTAAGCCCTTTTCACACATCATCTTGTTTCATCCTAGCACCGAGAAGGGCGGAGGCTTCGGAGTTGAACAGAGGTGGGATTCTGCCCCTTAGGAGCTGGTGACCTTGAACATGTCATTTAACCCTTGGGGGCTTGAAAAACAGCCATTTATTTATTCATTTCATAAATCTGCTATCTGGGCAGGGCTCGGTGGAAGAGCTTTGCTCTACATGGTATCGGTCAGTATGGTCTGCTGGAAAGCTGGCATCTGGAATTCCTGAAGGCTCAGGCACTCAGAGTGAATGGTGATGCTGGTGCTGATGCAGATGCAGAAGCTGATGCTGAGAAACTGATGCCGAAGCTGATGCTGATACAAATGCAGAAGCTGATGCTGATACAGATGCAGAAGCTGATGTGGATGCTGGCTGTCAGCTCAAAGAGCTGGGGCTCCTTGGGCAACTCTGTCTATCTCTGGGTGGTCCTTTTTCATGGTATGTTCAGATTAGGGTGGCCAGATTTCTTATGTGGCAGCTCAGGGCTTCAAACTTCCTCTTTTATCGGAGTGTCTTTGGATATCCTAATTTTTCTACAATATACATATGAGTAAGAAAAATAAACATGTTATCAGTATCCGCTTGCAGCTTGTGCCATTGCACAAGGCCTTGTACCCAGAAGGGCCTTACACTTAGCACTTTCACCATCTTAAAATTCTTTGCTTCATCTTTGAACTTGTGTTTCGTAAGTGAAGTTCATCGGGACAAGGGAGCACCTGCGTGAGCAGAGGAGGCACGCGCAGTATGTGCGTCTGCTGTTCCTCACCATCCATTTGCACGTAGTGTTCGCTGTTCCCCCTGACTTCAGAATTCTGGATGCCCAAGGAACCTTTTCTTACGTGTGTCACTTCCCGGTCGTGGTCAGCCTTTTACCCTGAAAACGATGACTTGGAAGGAAAGGGCAAGACCACCCATCTCTAATTCCTTCCCTTTCGGTCCCTCCTTGCTCATCAGTGAGCAGAAGGTAGAGAGTGTGGGTAGAATCTGCGCATTTCGAGAAGTGAAATACAAACGGTCGAGTGAGTTTCCCGCGGCCTTCACACTGTCTGGTGAGGGTGGAATGCACAGCTTTTGCGAGACACGAAGCTCAAGTCGTGTGATTTTGATGATCCTGCGTGTGGGTTAAACGTTCTTGGATTTGCATTTAAAATCAGGGTCGTGCAATATAAAGATGGACAGTAAAAATGCATGCCAATAATTTAAAATTACAATTTTTTTCTATACCTCGAATGACATTAAATAACAAATAAAAAAACACCACAACCAGCCAAGAGAGAGACCGCAGAATAAAGGAAACACCTTTATATTTTAGGATCTTTAGTGGCGCTATTTTTCCCCTGCTTTTTGAACAAGGACCCTGCGTCTTCAGTTTGCACCAGGCCCCAGAGGTCACGCAGCGAGTCCCGTGTACCCTGTAGAAAGAGACAAGGAAAGAAAAAAGCAGGGCACAGAGCAGAGTGTGGCGAGCGGGAGGCTGGCTCCGAGCCCAGGCCTCGTCTCCTCCCACCCAGATTTGCAGAGAGGAAGGAGCTGGAAGATTTGTTTGCACTCGGTTCAGTTAATCAAGTGGCCGGGTAGGCATCGGCAGTAACTTAGACTTTATCACAATATTTTCTTTGGCTCCTGGCTTCACCTTGAAGGTGAAGTTTGGTGAGCGGGAGCAGCAGCCCTGAGCTCACTCCCTTGGGTCCTTCTGGAGGCCTGCAAGCACAAAGAAAGCTCATTCTTCTGCTCTTACAAACAATCAGGCCCTTTCCCTCTCCTATTTATTTTTTCATTTTAAGTACAATTTAGAAAGGGCCGGGGACCGTGACTCAGCCCTGCCTCGAGTCCCTTGGAGAGGCTGAGAACAGGAGCGTGGGGCCCCGCTAATCTCCAGGAGCGATATTTATGACCCGCTGGGAGGCGAAAGCACACACCGCTGGTTTTCCTGTTGGAGCAGCCAGGAGCCGTAGTGTGGGGGACCCCGCCACCGGGTGGCCCCGGGGTGGCCCCGCCTCTCCCGTAGGGATGGCGTACCATTAGCTTAGCTTCCCCAAAAGGCTCCTAGGCTTCTGGGGCAGACAAGGGTAGGAAGCCAGTGTGAGTGTTGGTGCCAGCAGAGCCCTCAGGCACCTTCCCCTGTCCTCAGCCCGAGGACCAGATGGCAGGAAGCATACTCTGTAGGGGAGCCTTGTGCCTGGTGGGCCCTCAGCCATCAGGAGGAAAGGAACTGGGGGAAGGGACTTAGGGAATTGACTCGCTGGGCCATTCCAGAGTTTTTCCTAGCACAGCCATCCAGCACACACCCGGATGGGGTAGGAGAAGGGGCTTGGCTTTGCCCTTCCTTGGGGGCAAGTCTGAATTCCAGCTCACAGTCTCTGATGCACCTCCCTCGTGTGGCTGATGCAGGGTGGGCGGAGGCGGGGGCGTAGAGGTGCTCAGTGCGTGTCAGTTCTCCTTATAATCGAGATGCACCAGAATCTAAAGTGTCCTGATTGTTAATTGTCAGCGTGTCAGAGACTGCTCTTTGTCCCCCACGCTGGTTTTCTTCGTCTTTGATAATAGTATTCTGCATCGTAGCTAGGCTTGTGGCCATCCCGAATAAGCTGCACCTCCAACAGCTGTGTGTGACCACATGACCAAGCTCAGGCCAAGGGGCTGAGCAGAAGTGACGTGAGCCGCTGCCAGGCCTCATCCTCAAAAAGTGGGCACGCCTCCCCTGCCCTCCTGCTGCTGGCCGAATGCAGAGCCAGATGAGGTGGACCTCTGGAAGTCACTCTGGGAAGCAGGCAGAGCAGGAAGGGGGAACCTGGGTCCCTGGCCCCATGGAGCTTCTGTAGCCACCTGCCAGTCCTTGAACTTCCTGGCAGAGAGGTATAAAATGATCTCTTCTTTAAGCTGCTGTTATTTGGGGGTCTCCAGGTCAGCCCCTTGAACTGTACCCTAACTAATTCCTTTGGCAACTATCTCAAGTTTTAAAACTATTATGTGGGCTGACACCTCGTGTGCCAGATGAAACCCGTCGGCAGGTTTGGCACAACCTCTGCCCTCGATTTGGAAACCTGACCTGGGAGAATGGGGCAAGAAATAAACCAGTTTTGTGAGGATCAGTGTATAATAGTAATAATAATCAAAAGCTCAGTAATCTGTTGCAAGCCGTCTGTGCCGAGGCTGGGGCTGAGCCCGGACTTGGCTTTGCCAGCTTGCAATGGATTATTGAGCTTTTAATTGTTATTACTATTATACATTAGTCCTATAAGGCAGACCCTTTTAAAGATGAGGGTATGAGAGTTGATGGCCTTAAGTATGGACCAAGACAAGCTTCATCTGCGGTCAGTAAGGATCTTTGGTTACCTGGGCCAGCAGGAGGCCATGGGGACCCCTGGCGTGATACTTTCTATTCACCCACCTCCCCGTGTCAGAGACGAGGCTGGGGTAGAGAGGGAAGGGGGCCTGCGCCTGCACAGATGCCCAGTGAGTGGCAGCCTTGGGCCTTGGGGGAGGTGTCACTGCAGGTAGAGAAGCAGAGAGAGCGAATATGCTAGGGGATTTGCTCACTCACGGGCTGGGTGCCAGTACTCCCTCCGACTCCTTCGTAAGTGGCCTTGACGGGAGAGATGGCCAAAGGGCCCCCGGGCTGTGTCGTGATGGGGTGGGGGGCCTCTCAGATGTGGAGGCGGCCCTGTTCCAGCTGTTGCTCCTGCACGGCTGCTTTTGAGAGTCCCCTGGCCCCAGGCCCCCATCAGCACCACTGACTCATGTTTCTGTTGTCACAGGAGAGCCACTCTCCCAGACAAAGCGAGAGGCCTGCGGTGTGCTCATGGGCAGCCGCAGATGAGGGGTCTCTGAGCCACCAACTGCAGCAGAGCAAGGACTGTTGTTTAGCCAGATGAGAGAGGTTGAAGGGATTAGAAGTCTATCCCAACAAGCTGGAAAAAATAAGACATTACTTCCCAGGGCATGGGTTTCACCCTGCGCTGAACCTCGTAAGTGTTTCGAAAACGGAGGCAGAGGACAACATGTAGGAACAAATCCTGGCTCTGCCACTCACTAGCTGTGTGACCTTGGATGACTTACGTACCCTCTCTGAGCCTCGACGTCCTCATCAGTAAAAGGGGGGTGGTAGGAGTAATTCCCTTGCAGAGCTGTGAGGATTAAGTGAATAGTAAATTCGTTGGCATCATGCGTGTTGGATGAAACACTGCAAACGTCTCCTGCGATTTTCCGATGAAGGGACATCCTTAACTGCGCATCAGTTTCCTTTAGCTGCTGTAACAAATGAGCATAAATTTAGCGGCTTAAAACAACACGAATGTTGTATCTTGAGTTCTAGAGTTCGGAAACCCTAAAGTCAAGGTGTCAGAAGGCTGACTTCCTCTGGGAGCTCTGGGGAGAATCCACGTTCTTGCTTTTCTTGAGCTTCTAGAGGCTTCCTCCTTCATCTTCGAAGCCACCAACATCTTCCTATCTCTCTCTCTGACCTCTGCTCCTGTCACCACTCATCCTTCTTTGATTCTGACCCTTCTGCCTCTCCTATAAGGACTCTTGTTTCTATATCCGGCCCACGCACATAATCCAGGAAGATGCGATCATCTTCCCATGTCAAAATCCTTAAATTAATCCCATCTGCAAAGCCTCTTTTGCCATAGAAGAAAACATAATTATGGGTTCTAGGGATTAGAATGTGGACATCTTTGCGGGGAGGGGAGGGCAAGAGGACATTATTCTGCTTGCCATTATCAGTGATGGTGACTTTTAGTTTTTTGAAAAAAAATGGGCCTAAGAAGACATCTTAGGGTGGCTGTTAGGACTGTCATTGTTTAAGACATGTGCCACAGAGGCCCAAATAACAGTGGCTAAAGCAAGATAAATTTCTCTCTCAAGGTTTGGGCTGAAGTGGCCTACCCACTCAGACTTCCTTCTACCTGAAAAAAAATGAACCCTTGGTTTGTTTAATCCTCTTTGCTTTGGCAATTTGGGGTCTCCCTGGCCTGCCCGTTGGCTCTCTTCCGTTGTATCAGGAAAGCTTGCTGGTAGGTGTGCCCTGTCCAGCTATATATAGCCCCTGGCTCATTCCACCATCCCAAGAAGCAGCTGGTTGGGGAGGGAGACCATATAAAGCTGCACAGGAAACTCATGCTTCTGACAGACCTTAACCAACTTGATCCTTTATTTGTGAATGAGTAACAACATTCACAGGATCTCAAGACATTTGGAGAAAAACATCACAAAAAGGAAGGATCAAAGTGGATAAAGTGAACACTCTCCTCTAGAATAAACAGAGATAATTCAGAGACGAGAGGGAAAATTATTTTCATCCTAGTTCGTGTCTTTAGGAGGATTTGAGAGGCCGTTGCGTCAACGAGTATGTCGTGAAAAGGACTAGTCAGAGAAGAAGAATCGTTCTTGAAAATGAGAAATATGATTGATTGCATTTGAAAATTTCAGCCAGTGGGCTGAGAAATGAAACAGACACGGCCAACGATAAAGTTAGTAATCTATAAGACAGCTGAAGAACCTTCCCAGCACGTAAAGCGATAAGGCTGGAAAATATAAAAGTTGAGACAGAGAGGATAAATCCCAGAGTTCCACCCTGTAAAATGGGAATTTCAAAAGAATGGAGGGGAAGAAACAATGAAGGAAATGAGAAAATTTCTCTGTATACCAGAAAAGATGAGTCTTCAGATCACACAGCTCTACCTGGTTACAATTTCAGCGCGTACCTACAGACATCAGGGGAACCTTTAAAACTGTAAGAGGGGAACCTTTAAAACTCTAAGACCAAACAGGCTACCCTACAGGCTTATGGAAGTAGTAATTCCAAAAGTGGTAAACGACCAAAGATTGAGAATCAGATGAACACCAGACTTGTCGTCTACTCAGATGCCAGAAAATGATGAAGACATGGCTTCCATGTTCTAAGGGTAAAAGATATTCAGTCTAGAATTCCTTAGATAGCTGAACAAAGTAAAGGTATTCTTAGGCTTTCAAGAATTTAAACATTCACAATCCATGTACTCTAAGAGTCTTTGTGAAGATCCCGAAAAAAATCTGAGAAAGAGAATGGCATACGCATTTTTTTTAAAAGTAGCAATTGACAATTAAATAGAAGGGGCAAAGAATACTAGACCCTTGGGAGAGTCTCAGATTCACGTTTCCTTCTCAGGGCTCAGTCACCCTGAGTTCCTCAGGGGACACGATTTCCTTGGTCATGCTGTAAGTGCTGTTTGTTGGTTTTCAAGTTTTAGAGTCAACCTATTGACAGTTCAGAGAAGATTTAGTTCTAAATTCTAGAACAGACTAATGAGAAATCATAGCTAACATTAACTGAGACTTATTATATAGCAGGCGCTGTTCTAAGCACGTAGCATGAATTAACACGCTTAATCTTCATGACAGCCGGGGGGAGCAGAAACTGTCTTCATCCCCATTTTTACCGGTGAGGAAACTGGATCACAGAGAGGTTAAGTAACTTGCCCAAAGTTACACAGCAGGAAGTGGCAGAGGAGGGATTTGAATTCAGACAAAACTGACTTCAGGGTCCACGAAGTAAAAATAATATAACTCACGTGCATGGAAGGGAAGGGGGAAGAAGAGATACAATACACTAGTTTTCTTATCTTTCGCTGTTAGGAATCATTCAGTACCATCTAAAGTGGGTAAATCAAGTCGTAGACGTGGGCATATCATTAAAAGTAAACTTCACCATCGGAAAAACAAGAAAACCCAAAGCGAGAATTGACACTGCTGGGGAACAGGCTTGCAAAGAAGACATTGTGTGTTATACTTTCATTATTGGAGTGGAAGGTGGGAGGGGACTTCTCATGTGCATATTGAAACTAGTTCAATTTTCAAAAAAAAAATATTCTCTGAAAGGCAGGGAGTCATCTTGACCATCCTGAGCGGAAGTGACACATTTCGGAATAAAGGTCATGGTGGGGTCTGGAGCCGACCTCCGGCAGCCTGCTCAGCCTCGCCCTCAGTTTGTCCAGTCCAGCCTCCCTCCCACTCCCAGGAAAAGTCTGTCTGGAAAAGTCCTCCAAGTTCAGAGCCTTGGCAGACACAGCATTCTGAAGGGAGCCCCAAGACTCCTGGGAAATGGCTGATGGCCCTTCCCCCAGAGAGCAAGGGTATTGGATGATGGGGCCTTGGGAGAACCTGGAGGAGGCATTACTGTCATTGCAACTGGGGTCATCGCTGAGGGCTTTTGGGACATTTGTAAAACCCCATCTAGGTCTGAGCATCCTCCAGCTCCCTGGGAGATACTGTGGCCGGGGAGTTGCTCCAGCTTTGGGGTGTCCCCATGCTCACTCCTTGACCACTCCTTGGGTCTGCAGCCCTTCAGCTTCCTGGCCCCCCCACCCATTAGTGCCGGGTCCCCAGAGCCCTAGCCACAGGTCCCTCAAGGGCTCCCCACTCCGCCCGGATGGGCCACTTCTCTGTGGTCCTCACCGTGAGTCATGGGGGGTCGGCTGGGCCGTCTTCGCTATCTCGGGGAACCGGAGATCCCCTTAATTCTCTCCAGCTGCGTCTCTGCAGGACTGAGGTCATCGGTTCTGGCGCAGTTGGAAGGCAGCGTTTGTTGTGTCTTTGTTTCATTCAGATGGTTTGGGCGGTGACTCACCCCGTTTCTCCTTCCTTTCTTTCTGAACCAGGGCGCCGTCTGAGAGTCGTTTCTGATTAGAAGTTGACCTCAGAAGTATGCTCGCATCATTTTAAAAATATCTTCCAGCACCACAGAAACCGACTCCGCATAAGAAGGGGCACTGGGTGGACGCAGGCCAGAGCCGGGCGTGTGTGCGCCTGGCCTCCCACGGTGCTCTCGGGGCACCGCTGGCCTGAATCTGAGTTAGGGCGCCATCCCCCCATCGAGGCCCCGGTTACACATATTGACCTGGAGCCGACTGGGTGTGACGATGATGTCATCATCGTCATGTACGTCACTAGCTAATATTGACCAGTGCTTATTATGGGCCATGCGGTTCCTAAGGGAGTCACATTAAGTGACCTCATTTCATTGTCACAGCGTCCTGTCAGGTGGGTGCCACTGGAGTTTGAGGTCTGAGTGGCATTGCCGAGTACTGCTCAGGAGCTGGACGGGTCAGGTGCACGGTCTGTGCCCTTGACCCCATAGTCAGGACTATCCAGGGGGTCAAGTCAGAAGGTCTCGTTAGGAGCTCGAAGCCGGTCAGTCCTGAGGCAGAAGGTGCGAGCCGGTGAGTGCATGGGAGAGGGAGGTCAGAGGGGGTGAGCAGGGCCAGAGTGGGGTCAGAGGTCAGTGTTGACAGGAGAAGGGAGCAGGAGATGGGCAGGTGGCCGCACGGGTGTGTGGGGCAGCAGAAAGCTGCAGTCGACCAAGGACGTGGCGCTCTGTTTTTATTATCTGCTACATCTCCAGCATGTGCCAGACGGCGGGTGGAGGCAGGACAGGCACGAAGTGTCCATCTCCCCAGAAGTCCACGGGCTACAGGGGGAGACGTGGCTCAGGGAACCAGAGTGGGTTAGGGAACGCCGCCACGGCAGCCGCTTCGGAGTCGGGCACGGTGGGGAGAGAGCGCACCTGCCTGTTGAGGTGAGTTTCACACCTGTGTGTCGGGTGTCGCTCTAGTGGGCAGGGTGTGAGCTGAGGGAAAGGGAGTTCGGGAAATGCTAAAGGTCGGTTAGAGCCACCTGTGCCGGGCTAACGTAGCGGCCGTGACGACCCTGGAAGAGAGGCGCGGAGTCTCGAATCTCTGTCGCGGTGAGTGGCCGGAGCCCCAAAGGCACGGAGGGCCACGCAGGCCACTCCTCTCGCAAGAGCAGCTCGTCAGAGGGCACCTCCTCGGGCCCGCGTCTCGTGAGCCCTTTCACGGGATGTTTGAGTACTGATAAATCGTCTGTGGGTGGTCAGTATATTAGTTTCCCAGAGCGGCCATAACGAGTCGCCACAAACCCAGTGGCCTGAGCAACAGAAACTTGCGCTCTCAGCCTGGAGGCCGGAAGTTCGAAGTCGAGGTGTTGGCAGGTCCACGGTCCCTCCAGTAGCTCCAGAGAGGAATCCTGCATCGCTGTGCCCGGCCCCTGGTGGCTCCAGGCCTTCCTTGGCTTGTGGCAGCAGAACCCCAGTCTCTGCCTCCGCCTTCACGTGGCTTCTCCATCGTGTCTGTTCCTCTTCTGGTAAGGACACTGTCATTGGATTTAGGGCCCACCCAGGTGATCCAGGACGATCTCGTCTCGAGAACAACTTAATTACATCCCCAAAGACCCTTTTTTGAAATAAGGTAACATTTACAGGTTCCTGGAGAAATTGTTTTCTTTGGGGGGAGGGGATATCATTCAACCTACTACAGTCAATAAGGCCTATTCCCTCCACTGGGCGAGAGCTCCTTGAGAATTAATTCCTTCCTTCCTTCCTTCCTTCCTTCCTTCCTTCCTTCCTCCCTTCTTTCCTCCCTCCCTCCCTCCTTCCTTTATTCATCCGTCCATTCATTCCACAAGTACTGAGGGCCCAGGCACAGTGCTGGGCCCTGGGGACGCTGAAACGATCCCCAGAGATCAATTCCTGCCCCCCGTGGAGTGGACTCTGCAGTGGGGGAGGCAGAGGCACCACTGCCCGCTGCAGGTAGAGCTGCACAGAAACGAGAGGTGAGACCAGCAGGATCAGGGGTGGGCTGGGTGGACCAGCTCTAACCACAGAGGTCGAGGACGGCTTCTCGGAACATGTGACGCACAAGCTGGGCCCTGGATGCTGAGAAGGACCAAGTGGGAACCTCCCCCTCGCCTCTGAGCTGTGCGATCTTGGGCAAGTTGCTTAACGCCGCTGCGCCTCGCTTTGCTCGTATAGGAAATGCTGACAGTGGTGTCGGCACCGTCATAGCGCTGCCCGGGGACTGGGCGAGTGAACCCCTGGGCGGCCCTCCGCGCACAGTTCCTCGAACTTGCACTTGCTCAGTAAGCAACACTAACCCTCATGAAAGGAGACCTAGATGTTACCACGAGCCCACGAGCAGAGCAGGGCTCCAGCACTTTCTTTTGTTAATGATTTGAGGGATGTTTAAAAAAAAAACCATCAAAATAATCATGCAAAACTCTGAACTGTCTCAGACTTTCTTACTCTACAGCTTAATGTTGGGTTTGTTTGAATTAGGTTAGCCGCATGGGACATCCTATTCTCTTCAAGGTTTGGGGCTTCAAAGTCTTCGGAGAGGCCCGGCAGGAGTGCCTGGGGACGTGGGCTGCCATTCGGGGCAAAGCGAGCCAAGTCCTTTGCCTTCAGTCCAGGGGGAGATCGGGGGGGGCTCCTTCATCTGATTGACTCAGTAGACGGACTGCTGTCAGGCTAAATGTTATCCCAGGACAATGACCAGAGGGAGGGCAGGGAGGCGGGAGAAGGCGAGGTCTGGAGACAGCACCCCCAGCTGGGCCTCTGGAACTGTTCCTCTAGGGGGCAGTGGGGCTCCACCGAGAGTCCCCTCGTCTCTGGGGGACCGGGAAGTGCTCCTCACCTTAGAACCTGCCTCAGCCGTCAGCATAAAGGGCAATTTCCGCACACACGTTGCGGGGCCCAGAGATGTGTGTTTCACAGTCAGATGTTACGGGAAGAAATGCTCGCGGGGAAGGAAAGGGTTTCGTGCCGCAGTGACACAGGTGCTTCTACGAACACAAGCCCGACAGCTGCGCCCACTCGAGGGCTCCGGCGCATCTACCTTGGGCGCACACAGACCTCGGTTCACATCCTAACTCTGCCGGTTGGTGCTGCGTGGTTATCAGCAGGGGTCCTCCCTGAGCCCCCCACCTCTCCGGAAACAATGAGAGACCTCACGTGCAGGATGGCTGCGATTCCCGGACACGGCTTCGGTGACGTGATCCCCGGAGTGGGCGCAGCAGGCACCAGACACGTCCTAAGGACTCGCCGCAGCACTGCCGGCCACCCCTTCTTGCTCCCACCCACCCGCCTGCTCGGCCGCCTCCACCCTAACCAACCCCTTCTGCCTTCCACGGCGCTCGCTACTTGTCCCCGTGTCTTCTCTGCTTACAGTCTGTCTCTCCCACTGGCATAGGAGCTCTGCTGCCGTGTCCAAAACACCCTGTTCTAGGCGCACCGTCGGCATCGACACATATTTGTTGAGGGCATGAATGAATGAATGAATGAATGAATGAATGGGGCTCTTACTGCCGTCATCTGGGCTGCGATGCCCGCAGCCGTGGTAGCAGAAACGTCAGAGGTTGCTTTGGATGCATTATGCACGCAAACGCGTGTGAGAGCATTCGACAGATGGGAGTTCACTTCCCCACTCAGATTTCAAGATTGTCTGTGGCTTTATAATGCAGTCAAGAGCGTTATATAATGCAGTCAAGATAAATTACTGCCCGCCCCCCGCCCGCGCCGCCACCACACACACTCACCCCCGAGCGCAGCTCAGAGTGCCACCGGCCACCCACTTACACAGCCAATGAGGCCTGAGTGCTCCGGGCACCAGGCGGTCTTACCGTGGGCCCTTCCAGATGCCAGGCGGTCGAGGCCCAGGTCCGGGAGGAGGAGTGATTCAGAGAAGTGGAGTCCCTCTCCTGCATAAGTGGCAGCATGGAGGCTGGGACCGTCTCAGCTCTTCCTCTGCATCAAACAGCCAGGAGCTGTGCGTCTCTAGGGAGAGAGGTGGCCCATGGTGGGCGACAGGCCCCCACGGTGGCCAAGAGCGAGGGCTCCCCAGGCATGTGGGAGCACATGGCGTGAATCCTGGGTTGGCACCTCACCCTCTGAGTGGCCTCTGGCAGGTGACTTCACACCTCCCAGCCTCGGCTTCCTGTAAAGTGGGGGTGATGACAGCCCCTCCCTCCCACAGCTGTTGTGAAAACTCAGCCAGCACAGTAAACAGGAGTCGTCACTGTGCGGAGTCCGGAGTCGAGCAAAGCAGTTGCGGTCAGCAGAACGGCCCCCCATGACGTCCGCGCCCTGATCCCCAGAACCCGCAAATCTATGTTATGAGGCAAGGGGGCATCAAGGTCACAGATGGACTTAAGGGTGCCAAGCAGCCGGCCTTATAAGGAGCATCCAGGTGGATCCAACGTGACTACGAAGGCCCTGAGTCGTGGAAGACAGAGGCACTGAGAAAGGCTTGACCCGCCATTGCTGGCTCCGAAGGTGGAGGAAGGGGCCATGAGCCAAGGAATGTGGGCAGCCTCCGGAAGCTGGACAAGGCAGGGAGGTCCTCGAGCTTTGAGACGGAGCTCCCCTCGATGGGTCAGAGAGACTTCTGACCGCCCAAACTGTAAAATGATAACTGTTGTTCTCATTTCAAACTTGTAAGATGCAAGTTTGTGGTGATTTGTTCCAGCTGCCACGGGAAGCTCCCAGGAAGGGCACTCTGCCTGCGCCTCCCTGTCAAGAGCAGAATCTGAATGCAAATGAGGAGCAATCTCAGGCCTGCTCACAGTGAGTTAGGACGCCTAGGATCCCGGCCCTTTATAAATAAGAGACCTTCAACGTCATCTATTTTGGCATTTTAGAGTGAGATGTCCCCCGAATTAGTCCTGGGCAATGTTCCGCTCAAAATGGTCCCAGGGGTCAGCCAGTCAGGCAGTGCTGCATACACTCACAGTGCTCTTTAGCCTCTTGGAGGCTCTGATAAGGCCTGCTGCAAAAAAGCAAGAAAGGATCTTGAACTCTAAATCAGCACTTCCGAATATATCGTACTACGAACCTACTTAGCCCAACTTACCCTTCGTAACACCTACTAACAACTCACAGAGCATGTGTTCGGTGAAGGGCCGATCTAATCAAATTAGCTCGTGTGACAAACGGAGAAATTGAAGTCCCAGAAGGTAGAAGTGCATGGGGAAGCAGTCGGCCCGGTGGGAAGGACGTAGGCGTCGGAATCAAGGAGGCTCTGCTGCAACCAGCCTCATGACCCCGTGGAAGTCACATCGCCTCTCAGAGCCTCTGTTCCTAACTGGCAAACAGGGATAAGGAGAGCACCTGCTTTGCAGAATACCGTGAATGGTCCTAGTCCGTCACAGAGTACCATAGGCTGGTTGGCCTATAAACAACAGAAATTTATCTTCCACAGTTCTGGGGGCTGCACATCTGAGATCAGGGTGCCAGTGGGGTCCGATCCTGGTGATGTCGGACACGCCTCTGGATTGCAGACTGCCATTGTATCCTTATGGGGTGGAGCTAAGGCTTCCTGGAGCCTCTTCTGGAAGGTCACTAATCCCATTCGCGAGGTTCCACCCACATAGCCTAGTCATCTGTGACACCGTCACATCAGGGGTTAGAATTTTAACATGAATTTTCAGCCCATAACGACAGCTGGCACCTACCTGGGAGTTAGGGAAGAAGATAAATTACTGTTTGTGTCAGTTTCCTATTATCGCCATAACAAGTCACCGTGAACTTAATGGCTTAAAAGAACACGTGTTTATGATTTTACATTTCTGGAGGTCAGTCATCCTAAAGTCAAAATGTCGGCAGGGCTGGCCTTCTGGAGGGTCTGGGGAACAATCCGTTCCTTGCTCTTTCCAGCTTCTAGAAGCTGCCCATGTTCCTTGGCTCACATCGCTCTGCCCTCTGCTTCTGCCATCACGTCTCTTTCTCTACCTCTGGGGCTCCTGCCTCCGTCCTGCGAGGACATTCGTGATGTCCTTGCTCCGCGTGGATGATCCAGGATGCTCTCCTAATCGCACAGTTCTTCATCGCGGCTGCAAAGTCCTTTTCGCCACATACGGTGACATAGTCCCAGGTTCTAGGAGTTAGGACGTGGACATCTTTTGGGCCATTACTCAGCTGGCCGCGCTCTTCCTGGCACGCCTCCCATCCTGGCGCTTCCCCTGCTGCAGTGAGTCTCTCTTGCTCCAACCTGGACGCCAGGAGCGACTTGGTTCTCATTTGGGGTTCTGGTTGGGTCAAGTGCAGGTAAGATCAGCCCTTTCATCAACCTTCCCCCCATCACCCTCAGACCGTCGCCCCCCAGACCATGCAGGCTGCAGTGGAGGGGCTTCTCAGAAGGCAGGCTGCGGCCAAGGATTCCAAGAAAAACTCATGGGCTGCTGACTGAGGGCCTCGGTTCCTCAGTGTCTGAGGCCAGGAGTTCCGCCGAGTTCCAGATGGAGCTTGTCAGGTGGGCAGGTGGATTAACCGAGTCTGAGACTCAGGGGAGGGGTCCAGGCAGGTGGTGTAAATTTGGGATCCCCATGCACATAAATTTAAAACCACGCGCGTGGATGAGACCACCCAACCAATGCGAGCGGGTAGAAGAGAGGTGCAGGGCTGGGCCTGGGGGTGTTCCGATGTCGGGGAGGTGAGGAGGGACCAGCGGCTGAGGGCGAGGAGGGGCCACTGGGAAAGAAGAACCAGGGGGCGGGGGGCCCCTGGAAACCACGTGAAGGGCGCATATCAAGAGAGAAGGACGGAGCTGCCTGCTACTGCTGGTCAGTCCGGGGGGATGACGATGATGGACAGTTGGCCGCTGGATGTAGCACTGACCTGGGGTCATCGGTGACTTTGACAAGGTGGTGTCTGGGGGTATGGAAGCTGATGAGAGTGAGTTCAGGAGAGACTGGGAGGGGAGAGGCATGGGGGAACGTGGATGAACACAGCATTTCAGGGAGTTTTCCTGGAAAGGAGAACAGAAATAAGGCCACAGCTGAAGAGGACTGTAGGATCCGCGATTATTTTTAAGGTAGGAGACGTAATTGCATGTGTGTGTTCTGACTGGAAGTATCTAGTAGAGGAGGAGTCACTGATGGGGCAGAAGAAAGAGGGAGAAAGCCGGGTGATGTCTTGAGAAAGCGAGAGGCAATGGGGAGGGCCAAGGCAGAGCAGGACGGCTGTCGAGACTATCAGACGAGGAGGCGAAGCTGGGCACAGGGGCCAGACGCTGGTGGGAGCGGATGTGGTGGCGGGATCTCATAGGGGTTCCTAGCACGCACGGCCGGCAGGAGAGAGGGAGGGTGATGGGAGGAGCTGCTGGGAGTTTATGGAGAGAGGAGAAGGCATGAAAGTCACCCAGAAGAGCTGAACGGAAGAGGAGAAATGGGCTCTGGTGTCCAGGCAGCGATAGAAGACCATGCATCATGGTCGCTCGCGGGCGTTCAGTGCATTTATGGTTTTCGGCAGCGACATTCATGGGTGCAGGCACAGAGGAAACAGAGCATTGGATTGAACCAGTTTGGGCAAGGTGATAATGCGTGGCCGTGGGATTTAAGCTGGGAAAGGGGAGGAGGGAGCTCATGCAGGGAACGGCAACAGTGAAGAGATGGTGGGTACAAAGGTTGGTGGGTCACAGGTGGGATGCAGGATGCAGGGAGTCAGGTGCTGGAGAGATAGAAGACATCATCGAAGAGCGGAGTGCTCGAAGCTGAGATAATACTAGTCATTTCAAGGTCTAGGACGATGGTTCTAAGTGCTGCCCCAAGGTCAGGAGCCCGGGCACCACCTGGGACCTTGGCAGAAATGCAGATTCTCTGGCCCCACCCTAGACCTCCTGAATCAGAATCTCTAGGGGTGTGGCCAGCAGTCTGGGTTTTTACAAGCCCCTCCGATGTTCTGATACGCGCTAAGATTTGAGAACCAGTGATATGATGGCCGAAGGAGGACAGAATCACAGGATGAGGAGAATTTAAGAAACTGAGAAGTCGGGATGTAGGATGGATCCTCTGAGGCAGATAAAATTGTGAAATATTAAGACAGGAGTAGAGCTAAAAACAAACGAACAAACAGTGCCTGGAAGCTAAAATCACCAAGAAATAAGGACAATGGCCCAGGGTGGAGAACGGTCTAGAAGTGGCAAAAATGAGCAAGAAAGACGCCTATCCTGGGTCGCCACGATATCAGGGCTGTGGGAGGCAGGCAGCCACCTTCTGAGGGGCGAGTGGGCTGGACGGCGGCTTTCCAATGTCAGCCTCCCAATCCCAAGCACCTGGGGATATGTTACCTTACACGGCGGCAGAGACTTTGCAGGTGTGATTGCTAAACTCGAGATGGCAAGAGTGGCCGAGGTCATCCAGGTGGGCTCAATGTAATCATAAGGGTCCTTATGAGAGGGAAGCCCGAGAGTCAGAGGAGAAGGGACGCCGGGAGTGGGACTCAGGTGAGGCAGTTGCTGGGTTTGAAGATGAAGGACGACCCCAAGGTCAGGAAGTGGATTCTCCCCCAGAGCTTCCAGGAGGAACAGAGCGGACACCTTGACTTCATTCAGCCCAGTGAGACCGTGTTTGGACTTCCGATCTCCAGAACCGTAAGATAATGAATTTCTTTTCGTGCTAATTTATCACAGAGATCTGCAAGAGAAGTGGGGGCCTCGGGAACGTGGCAGCTTCAGGGTAAAACCAACAGGTACCCTTGGGAGGAAAGACGGAGAGGGTGGGAATTTTGTTTGTGGCGGGCATGAGATGCAGAGGCCAAAGAAGGAGCAACGTTTTGAGAAGATGGTTTGGAATACACTGATGTGTCATTAGAAGTAAGAAAACTGAGCCATACGGGCCAGAAGGAGGGTTCTCTCGTGAGTCGGATGTTTGGCTTAAAATAACGTGTTAAATATTAGGAAACAATTCGTTTTCCCTGCATTCCGGATGAGTCCATTGTGCTCCATGTCACTTGCGTGTATGAAACTTAAACATCTCCGTTCATTCGACACAGTTCCGGAGGGCCTACTGTGTGCAGGGTCTGGGCCCACGGCATTGAACGGTATTTGCCCTCATGGAATTCACAGGTGGGAGAGAGAGACCGTCAGCAAGCAATCAGTTATCCAAATGGGAATTTTGGATGTCGTGATGAGTGTATGTGTCGCAGGGTCGGGAGAGGTCCCACGTTACATCTGGTGCTTAGGGAAGACCTCTGAGGCTGAGCTGTTGGATCGGAGACCCAAAGAATGGGGGACGGCCAGGTCGATGAAGCTGTGGGCGAGCACGGACAAGAGAGAGAGCGTTTGGTCTGGGCAAAGGTCGGGAGAGGCCGACGTGTGGACACAGGTGTCTGGAGAAGTGGCAGGCAGGGAAGGTCACCGGAAGTGTTGCCTGAAATCCAGATCCTTCTAAATGGAGAGGGGAGGTCCTGCGGCCGCCAGACACCGAGGCTCTCGCAGTGTCCCAGACCGGAGTGGCTGAGCTGACTGCCCCGTGTGATTTCTGCAAAATGGCAGAACAGGAGTTCTCTACTGTCTTTCTCTCACGGAACATTGATTTTCTTTTTTCCCCCCAGCTCTAGAGATATAATTGACAAAAACAAGTAAACAAAAAAAAACCCCCAAAGAACTAGGATATTTAAAGTGATGAACTGACATGAGTTTAAATTGTGAAAGGATTCCTCCATCTAGTTAATTAACACTTTCTTTACTTCACGTATCGATCTTTTTGTGTGTGAGAGAACACTTAAGTTTGTACACTTAGCAAATTTTAATTACAGTTGACCCTTGAACAACATGGTCCGAGCTGTGCAGGGCCACTTATACGAGGATTTTTTTTTCTAGTAAATACTGTAAATGTATTTTCTTTATGGGTTTCTTAATACTTTTGTCTAGCTTGATTGTAAGAATACAGTACATAACATATAAAATATGTATTAATTGACTTTGTGTTATCGGTAAGGCTTCCAGTCAATAAGTAGGCTATTAGTAATTAAGTTTTTGCAGAGTCCAAACTTACACGTGGATCTTCGACTGTGTGGGGGTTCAGTGCCCCAACCCCCTCAGTGTTTAAGGGTCAATCATATACAATAGTGTCAACAACTAGAGTCACCATGGTAGACGTTAGATCTTCAGAATTTATTCATCTTATAGCTAAACGTTTGTGGCCTTTTACCAACATCTCCCTCATTTCCCCTAGCCCGCAACCCCTGGTAATCACTTTTCTGCTGTTTCTATGAGTTTGTCTTTTTTTCTTAGATTCCACATATAAGTGAAACCATGTCTTTGTCTTTCTATGCTTGACTTATTCCACTTAGCATAATGCCCTCAAGGTCCATGCACATTGTCACAAACAGAATATGCTTTCTCATGGTGGAATAATATTTTATTGTGTGTATGTATATGTATATATGTGTGTTTTTTATATATATTTATTATATATTATGTATA
>NW_006442491.1:32834258-32857662 GCF_000325575.1 Pteropus alecto
CTTCTTTATCCGTTTTACACTGACAGAGTCTCTTAGGCTATTTCCAACCTTGGTGACTGTGAATAATGCCGTAGTGGACGCAGGAGTGTGGTGTTCCCTTTGACAGCGGCTTTCATTTCCTTTGGCTGTGTAACCAGAAGTGGGATTGATGCACAGACGGTGGCTTTATTCTTAATCTTTCGAGGCACCGCCATACCGTTTTCCATAGTGACCGCACCGATGTACGTTCCCACCAAATGTGTATAAAGTTTCCCTTTTCTCCTCATCCTCACCAACTCTTGGCTCCTACCGATAACGGGCGCCCTAGCAGGTGTGAGGTGGTATCTCATTGCGGTTTTGATTTGCATCTCCGTGATGATTAGAGATGCTGATCACCTTTTCATGTCTCCGTTGACCATCTGTGTGACTTCTTTGGAAAAGTGTCTATTCACTTCCTTCCCATTTTAAAATCGAATTGTTTTACTATTGAGTTATGACTTCTTCGTATATTTTTGGATATTAACCCCTTATCGGATTTGCAAAACTTTTTTCTCATTTAGTGGGTTGCATTTTTATTTTGTTGTTGGTTTCCTTTGCCGTGAAGAAGTTTCAGTTTGATATGGTCCCACTTGCTGATTTTTTTCCGGTGTTTTTTTGTTTGTTTGTTTGTTTGTTTGTTTTTTGCTTTCGTGGTCTGTGCTTTTTGGTGTTAGATCCAAAAAAATCATTGCCAAGACCAATGTCAAGGAGCTTACCCTCTCTGTTTTATTCTGGTAAGTTCATGGTTTCAGGTCTTATGTTTAAGCCTTTAATTCACTTTGAATTGACTTTTGTGTGTGGTATAAGATAGCAGCCCAGTTTTATTCTTTTACATCCAGATTTCCCAGCACCATTTATTGAAGAAACCATCTTTTTCTCATTGTATATTCTTGACTCTTTTGTCGTAAATTGACCATTTACGTGAGTTGATTTCTGGGCTCTCTATTCTGTTCCATTACTTATCCATCTGTTTTTATATTGGTACCATGCTGTTTTGATCACTATAGCTTTGTGATATAATTTGAAATCGAGAAGTGTGATGACTCCAGCTTCGTTGTTCTTGCTCAAAATTGCTTTGGCTTTCTGGCATCTTCTTTGTAGTTCCATGCAGATTCTAAGATTGTTTTTTCATTTCTGTGAAAAATGCCGTTTGTTTTGATAGGGTTGACCTTAAATCTGTAGATCGCTTTGACATCCTTTTTACAGCATGGATAAAACCAGAGGCTATCACACTAAGTGTAATAAGCTAATGAGAAAGACAGCTACTGCATGATCCCACTTACATTAGGGATCTAAGAAAGTCGAACTCATAGTAACAGAATAGAATGGTGGTTACCGGGGCTGGGGGAAATAGGGGTATGTTGGTCAAAGGGAACAAACTTACAGTTATGAGATCAGTAAGTTCTGGAAACCTAACGTACATCATGGCGACTAGAGTTAATAATGTGTCTTTGAAACTTGCTAAGAGAGTAGATCTCAAGTGTCCTTACCACAAAGAATAAAAAGTTAACTGTACGAGGTAATAAATGTGTTAAGTAGCTTGGTTTTTGGACATCATTTCACAGTTTTTACATATATCAAGATATCATGTCATATACCTTAAATATATACAATTTTTATTTGTCAATCATACCTTGATAAAGCTGGAAAGAATTAAATGCAAAGGGAAGCCATTGGAAGGCGTTAAGCTTAAGTGTGACGTGATCTGAGTTTTCTTTAAGTTCCGTGTGGCCAGTGTGTGGGCAGTGAGGACAGGCATGAACCAGGGCAGCTAAGGGGCCTCCCTGTCATCCGGGCAGACGATAAAGGTGCTCCAGTGAGCATAAAGCAAAGAGGTGCGACTTCAGAGGTGGACCCAACAAGCCTTGCTGATGTGTGGGGACCAGGGACAGCGAGGGATGCAGGGTCATTCCCAGATTATGAAGCTTTCCAGATGGTGTTGCCAGAAATGGATGAGGAGGACCGGGTGTGCTTCGAGGGGTGGGGATAGGAGGCCAGGAACCGGGACGATGGGGGCACGTGGAGCCGGCAATGCCGCGTGGCTCTCAGAGTGGAGATGTCACACAGGCAGGTGCCTACGAGTCTGGACACTGTGTAAGTGAGAGCGTCTGTAAGACCGTCCTCTGAATGCTTCTACTCAGGAGCCTCGTGATGGCCTCAGTTGCAGAAGCCTCCGTCACATCTCCATGGCTGTCCCCTGACACTTGAGGACCAGCAGTAATGTGTTGGGGGCGGTGTTTCTTGGGAAGTTTCATCGGAATCTCATAGAAGGCTATCTCCTTCCCCACTTAAAAAAAGTACCTTGTACCTTGCGTCTGGAGTTCAGTGCCACGTTTTAGAGTTTGGAATTCTTAGAAAACCAGGAATTCCTGGAAATCACGGCAAAGGGCAGGGGTTTCCGCCTCTGGGTGGCAACTTCACGTGGGGCCATTTACCAAGCTCGATTTCTGAATTTTACCAGGAGGAGACAGTTTGCAGTGGGGAGCCCTTTCTGCATAAAGTTTGGTCCAGCCTCACTCACATCTATATCACAAAACGACGTGTAATTTACGGCACACTCATCCCGTGTAGCTCATCACAGCTCCTGGGGCTCCTCACACCAAAGATGCGACTTCGCCTCCATTTCGTAATGGTCTGGGCGATCTGTGCTGCCTTCTCGGCCATGTAGGTCACGTTCAGCCCGCGCCTGCCAGGACACCTCTTCCCTTCCCAGTCATGAGCGTGGGAAGTGTTTCGTTTTCTCCCGTAGGTCTCACTTCTGAAATTCCCGCTTGTTACTAAACCAATGTTTGCCTTCCACTCCTGCCCACAACACTACACCTGCTGTCGCACAGGGCCAGGGACCGTCACGGAGTCGCAGTCGAAGGGCGTGGGCGTGTGAGGCCCTTTCCCTTCAGGACTCGAAAACTGGAAAAAGCTCAAGTTTTGGGCTTTAACGATCCAGTTAGAAAAATTCAAGACCTATTGTCAGAGCTCCGAATCTTTCCTTTCAGACGTTTGAGAAAATGAAGTCCAGCCTTAGGGCACATGTTAAATCTGTTTGCTAAGGGATGGGCCATTGTATCAATAGTTGACAGTTGTCATTAAGCGCTCCATACTGTGAGGTAGGAACTATTCTTATCCTCATTTTACATCTGGGGAAACTGAGGCACGGGCTGACTTTGTGTTTACCAAGTGTGGCTCACATGTAAATGTGGAACACAGACTTACTTTTGAAATGGATATAGAGTTTTATCCTTATTTCCTGCTTAAGATGATTCTGGGTTAATATTCAGGAAAAGTGGCAAAAGCTTTCAGAGAGTTAAAGCCAGTCGTACACAGCGACGGCAAACATCATAAGGGGGCAGGGCTGTCCCTAGGGTGTGTGGGTCTGGGCAAATATTCTTTGTGGGGCTCCCGTCCGCATAAACAATCTGAGTCGTCCTCACGTCAGTGTCTCAGCATCATTCTGGTGGTCCAGTCTCGCATGATCCCACAAAAGAAAAAATAAAAACAGTGTGCTGGCCGTCAGGAGCAATCTGCCCACCAGGAAGCTCTTCCAAAAACTGGCTTGGACCCTTTAGGTGTAGGTTCAGGAGCCCTTTGGGGCACTGAATGGAAGAAATGGGAAGTAGCTGGTCCCAGCCACCAGAGGGGGGACAACAGGCATTTCAAGGTAGGCACTTCCGGCAACCAGAACCCAGGCAGGACCCTGTCTGCACTTGGGACCCCCCGCCCACATGGTACTGCTGGTTTCCTTCTTGGAAAGTCCCCCAGGCGGCCTTCCAAGAGCAAGGGGGGTGGTGGGGTGGAGTGGTCCCTGGGGAGGGCACTCTGCTTCCCTGGGGTTTAAGGGTAGCACCGAGGAGAGGGATGGATTTTGAACATTACATTAAGACTTAAATAGCCTTCACTCCCAAACCTCTTAGGTGCTTTAGCTCTAAGGGGTAAGATAAAAGCTGTGGTTAAGGAGGAAGCCAGCTGGATATCTCTAGTGTTTACAGTATCTAATTCTGTTTGGGGGTTGATGGGAAAAGATACTTCTTTTCTTAACTTTGGAATTTTGTAAGATGTTCAAACGGATGGACGGCATTTGCCTTCTAAGTGGCCAGCTCTGCCCAGTTGTAAATGCTCTCGGACCCCCTGCGAGGGGCCACCAAGGTGGACATTGTAAACCTAGTTTACCTGCGTGTTGGCTCTAAAGAGGTCTAGGGGTGCAGAGTATAGCAGAGCTGCAGGGGAGAGAGCGGGGAGAGACTCGCGAATAGTTGCTGCCTCATAGGGCTGAGCTGAGGAGCGGACATACACGTGGTTATGTGCACACACGAGAGGTTCCTCGCCGTATGAACTCAAAAAGGAAAAGGGCCATTTGAGCGGCCCCTCTCGAGAAGAAAAAAAGACACCAAAGTAGCCAGTGCTTTCAACTGTTTTTATTGCTAAACTATCATGATACAAGCCGTATAAAAATACTTTACATATAGCAAAAATAAACTACATTACACTGGAGATTAAAAACGTTTTGCATAGGAATGTGATGTATTCAAACTCTTTTAACAGTCGAGATTTTCAACACCTAAGCCTTCCAGCACCAGCCAGTTGGAGAGACTTGTTTGCTGTAGAACTAATTAGGACATCCTCAACATCTTCTCCCCTCTGAGGGCTGTAAGAGGCAACGGGGGGGTAAGTGAGGTTGTTGGACATGTTGTTCTAGATGCTAAGCTTGTCCCAACCACAGCCAGTCAGAATGCTGGAAGCACTTTCTCTCGTGGAAGCAGCATCATTTGCATCCAGTTCGACCAAACCCTGAACCACACACGTGGAGTTTATTCTCATTGGGCAACAGCTGCATGCAAGGCAGAGCATTAAACCTTTCTTCCAGCACCCAGCGCCCCCTCTCATCTTCAGAGGGTTTGCCTAGGGAGCATCTCTAGCTCACCAAACACCAGAAAAGTTTGTTTTTTAAACAAGTTGAGTTAAAACAGTGATGTTGGCTATAAGTCAAGGCACTCATGAAACCTGAGGGTAATTGATATTTGCCATCAAAGGTTTATGCGATGCATCTTTTTCTTAAGCATTTAGTTGAAATGCAAGAAAACACGTGCATTGGTTGATTTGGCTCCATGAGACTGACGACTCATGCCTGGAAGACCCAAGTAAGATATGCTGGTACCTGCTCAAGAGCTGTCTCCCCCACCCCCACCCCCCAAAAAAATGAGTTTGGGAACGTGTACCCCCACTTGTCAAGAATGTCACAACCCCATGCTTCTTGTAAACGTAAAGTGAAAAAGTTGTTAAGTGGACCCCTGACATTCTTTCAAAATTCTGAACAATAGAAAGCACTTGGAAAGTGTCTTTTGACATGAAAATGAATTCTGCCTCCCTTCAGTCCAGAGTGACAATTAGAACACATCAGCTTCCGATCTGTCTAAATGTGACAGCTCTTGCACTGGCCACGTCTGGCTTCCCGAGACGGATGTCTCGGCTACTAGGTGTAAACAGGAAAGGCTGCATCAGTGCGTCCCAGTTCTTGGAACCAACTCAATCCATCCTAGCTTGTGTCTGTGCTGGAACGCTGGATGTGCTTAGCCTAACCTGTGTGGTTACCTACCAGGGTTCCGTCGGCACTGTGGACATCAGCCTGCCCTTGGGGAGTGTCTTGTGATTGTGACCTCTTCTAAAATCCCATTATAACACAGGCAGCTTTTCTTTCTTTTTTTCTTTTTCTTTTTCTAAATCAAGATCATCTGCTTATTGGGGAATCTAAACACTTTACAATTCTCAGTGAAAAGATCGAGGCTCAGAGCTTGCAGTCAGTCAGCATCAGACTCCGGCAAGAAACAGGTGGTCCTTCTTCCACGAAGCCACTCTGTCCTTCCTCCAGAGGAGCTTCTGTTTAGGGGACAGGTGACTGCCTACCAGGCTCTGAGGTGAGATTTTGTTTTGTTTTGTTTTTTTCCTGGAACAATGAACAGATTTTCAAGAATACATCATTTCTCTTAGGAGAAAAGCAAAATCATCAACATATATGTAAAAAAGAGACACTTGAAAAAGACTTCTGACCATTTATAAATATTTTTCTAATTCCAACAGGGGTGTGATATTTTGAGGACAGATTAAAAAGCATAAAAATACAGATAAGAAAATAAAATTTAATAACATACTAATTAATTTGGATCGCTATTATATATTATCAAGCAGCAGTATTTTTGTACAATGCAGGAAGACTCATCCACTTTGGATACAGACGACATTCAGCAGCCCGGTTGCTGTTGCAAGTGCTAGCTACATATTTACATCACCTCGAATGTAGCAAGTGCAAACCTCCACCTAACCATGACCTAACCCTTCTGACACACGTGCAGCACACACACCTTAGACATCCTCGCTTTCTCATTCTCTTAGAGGATATGATTGCCTCTTACCATCCTGAAACTATCTCATGAGGATTTTTTACTCTTGGCAAAATTTCCTCCTGGCATTTGTAACTGACAAGACCCTCCCGACAGCTGTCAGTTCCCAGTACACGTTCCGTTGCCTGTTTATGTCTCAAAACCAGTGCTTCTGTTTCTCCTTCCTTTGCTATTTGGTATAGTTGTTTTCTGGAAGTGTTTTCCTGTAATATCCAGCTCAGATGTCTTAGAAAAAGAGCGTTGGAGTGTGTATTATACGCACACACGTACAACATATACACGTAGAGGAGTTTGAACTATCAGGAGGCCGTTTTCACTAACGGGGTTAGAAAACCGATGGAAAATGCATTCATTAGTCTTTTTCCACCCTGTGCTCAGTGAAGCTGAGCGACTTTGCTACAATAGCAGGAAGGCACTTGGGTAAAACATTCAGATAACTGAGGAAAGGCCAAATTCCCTCATGTGCAAAAAATGGCTCCTAGCCAGGGCAAGTGAGAACAAGTCACTTGCCAAGCACTTCGGCTCTTCCCTGGTGAATTCGGTGTTGCTGGCGGGAAAGGTCTCTGGGTAAAGCTGCTTGGATCAGGAACTCTGTAATAATTAGGAAGAATTTTGCATCGCCGAAGCTTTGCAACAGCCGTTACCTTCTTACTGTCATTGTTTAAAAGAATTTCGCAAAACTCCGTGCTTGGGGTGGCTGGAGAAGAGGTCCCCAGTTGTTGGGGGAAAATAAATGCTCGGACTTGACCAAAAGGTTACAGACAGGTGGATGCAAAGGCCCTAACGTGGACATTCTGTCCTCTGTCTGGGACGCCACACACACCAGGCACAGTCACCAAATCCTGGGCTCCTAGCCCAGCTCGCAGGAGGGTTTTGCCTCTGGGTAACCTTGATGAGAAAGCCAAGACGGAGAAAACCCAAGCGGGCCCTTCACCGCCACGATTCCCTTCTCGGCCTCTGCCCAGCAGATTTGGTTGAGAAATCACTGGAAGGACAGCCTTGTGGAGAGTGCTCGGGATGCTCACACTGTGTCGATTACTAGGGAAGCAGCCAAATGGCTGGAAATGAATCCCCGGCTCCTCTTGGGGTGTCTGCAGTAAATGCAAACAAAACACATCCTGGTGATAAAAACTCACTGAGAACTTCGAGGGTTTTGTGTGCAATAATTGCACAAAAAGAAAAAGACTCTAGAAGACCCTGGGTGTGCTCAGTGGTAAGAAACAGCCGGGGGAGGGGGAGAGGGGGAATCACACACACCTGGTCATTCGATCTAAGGGACGGGCCTCTGTGAGCGGACCTGCTTCTATCCAGATGAGCCCTGTGCTGGACCTGGCAGCTGATGCAGATGGGTTTGGGGCCCGAGCAGGGCTTTGAATGAGTTCAGGTAAAAAATAACCACAGGGCCAACCCCTGAGCTTGAGTGTCCTACTTTGAGTGTAGGCCAGAGAGGGGAGAATTCAGCCCTTTTCTTCCATCCGGGGGGGGGGGGGCGGGGCAGGCGGGGAGGGAGCACTCACAGAAACACTTCGGGTGCTGCCTGCCTCATTCCACAACCATTTTACTTAAAAATACCTGTACTTTTTGGGGGAGGGCGGGGCGGGGAGGGTTTGCTTTAGGCCTTCCGCCATTCCTTCTCAACATTCAATGTACACGCTTGAGATTCTTCTTAACGACTTCATGGGAAAGCACTCTGGCTGTTAGGAAGAAAGCAAGCAGGACCGTCCGAAAGCTGTTAGGTTGCAGGCGGCAGCAGACGGGGCTCGCTCTGCAGCCTGGGCGACTGTCTCCAGTCCATGACCACACGCTGCAGGACGAGGAGCAGCTGGCCGAGAAGGCTCCACCTTAGCCGCCTTGGCCAGCTTTTCGAAGCAGGCAAAAAGTGTACACATGTCATAACTTAACGCCAAGAAGTTTTAACAGGTGATCTGGTACGGGCCAGACAGTTTTGCTTCAGAATGGGAACTTAAAAAGGAGCCGTGGCCCAGGGGCGGTGGCATGGGATAGCTGACCCCTAAGGACGGTGGTCTGGCGTCTGCATTCCTTCGCTGTAAGCGGACTCGGGCCCCGTTCTTTCTCTTGTTCTGTTGGAGAACCCCTTTCCTTCAAAAGGTACAGGAGCTGTATCTGTGACCTGGAAAAATGAACGCAAGGGCTGGGGTTTAATCACGGGGCCCACGTCCTCCGCCCCCGCCCAGCCCGTGCCCTGCGCTCCGGACGCTCCGTGGTCGGGCGGGTTCCGACGCGCTGTCTCGTTCAGAATTGTGTTTTTGGTCAGCAGGCACTTAAGGTTTGGATGGGACACACCGTTAAAAGTCAACCGAGATGCTCTTTGGGATTTAAAACAAAACAAAAACAAATCGAAAGGCAGAGCGTCCTCTCTGGTGTTTCTAGAGGGAGGTGGCGAGCTCTTGAGTCAGAGTCAGCTTTCTGCCAGAGCAGCGTCCCGCGTGTGGACTCCGGGCCCGAAGGTGGACAGGAAAGGAAACAGAGGTGAGGGCAGCGGGAGGCTCCGAGGGGTCAGATACGGGAGGTGTCTTGCTAATGGCTTCTTCTACGTCTGATTTCTGGCGGGAGGTCCTGAAAACTCCTTCCTGATAATTTCATTAACTACAAGAGAAGAGAGAGAGAGAAAGAGAGAGAGAGGGAGGGAGGGAGGACGAGTCAGAGGCCACCGAAATCACGGATCACATTCGCTTTCTAGAACCTAAAGCAATCGGGCTGTTTTTTTTAAAAAAAAAAACACATTTCTGGTTTCTGCGGTAATGTGTTTAACAATTTTTAACAGAAGAAATGACTTCCTACGTTTTTTTTTTCCCCCCCGGGCAATAATATTTTGTGATACAGATTTGTCGGTGACAATGTCCAAATGGTTAACTTTAAAAAATCGTGGTGGAAACGGAGCTGGGCTCTCGCCTTTGTATCTAATGCACGTTAGGCTCTTTACCAAACTCCTTCCATCCAGGAAATACCTACTCCGTGACCCAAATAGTTCCCTGACCCGTAAAACATACAGCTCTCCAAAGAGGGGCCTTTTAAAAAGAGTTGGTGAGAACACCTGAGACAAAGACTCGCCATCAGTGGAAACATAATCATTTCTTTCAGCAGAACCAGGGTTCCCCCCCCACACTTTCACGCCCCCTCCCCACCCCCCACACGCATTGCCAATCTCCTGAAGGGGAAAGTGTCTTCAGAAGGGCCCTGGAAAATGCAGTCACCCCTTGCCCCAGAAAAATCTGTGGAATTCCTAGCAGAGAACCAAGAATGCAATGCCAGCCACGGGCATCGAGGAGCTGGCTACGTTCCCCATTGGGCCACAAATCTAGGGCACTAGTTCCTGGAACCAAGGCAGCAAGGTGTTAGAGCAGTGGGTCTTAGGGAGAGGGTTCCTTCTGCATTCTTAGAAAGAAGCTGCCATCAGTGGCAGCCCAGGCACAGGGTGTGCACAGGGTTCAGTTTGGCAGCTGGATAGTGTTGACCGGCCCCGGGGGTGGCAGAGGAGAGGAGGCAGACCCCTTTGGGGTCCCATCAAAGGTAGCTGAATCTCCCCTAAGTTCGGGCACCGAAATCTTCCCACGGCCTCCTCCTTTTTTCTCATCTCGGCCCTAATCCCACAGTTACAGGTGGAAAATTCACGGTGAGGGTTCACTGTTGAGATCTGCTCAAAGCCTCTCCCTGTTCAAGCTGGGGCCTCCGAGGTCCGGGGTGCTGTTCCCAGGGAGACAGACCCCGGCTGGGATGTCTGCAACCCCCATAAGAAGAGGCGAGCAGACAGAAACTGCTGCAGAGCTGGACAAGCCAGGCTTGACTCTCGGCTCCCTCCCTCACTGGCCGCGTGACTTTACCTCTTTGTGCCTCAGTTTCCTCGTCTGTAAAGTGGGAATCGTACTGGTGTGTATCCTTCGGGGCTGCTGTGAGGGCGGTAGGGTCTGCGTACATACAAGCTCCTAGCAATGGCTGGTAAGTGCTTTTCAGTAGCCGTTAGTCACGATGGTTAGTGAGGACCCTGCGTTTTGTGTTGGACCCTGAACCCGTTGCTTTGTTTTATGCCCGAAACCCGTCAGTCACCGCTTGCTGCTGTTCAGACGCAGGCTGGAAGCATGTGCGAGGTGAGCGGTCAGGTTCTGAAGGGCTGGACGGCCAGGCAGAATCCCACGTCTGCCGCTCGCTGCCCCTTGCCTTAGAGCTAGAACTGCTCGGTGCCTCAGTTTCCCCATCCGCAAACTGAGTACAGAAACGTTATCCCGCTTCGAGAGTGGAGCTCGGATGAGGTGGCACAAGTGAAGGAGACCACCGCAGTGCCCAGGACCTAGCAGGTGTTGGCCCGTAGTGTGTACGTGTTAGATACGCACGTATGTACTAGAATGTGACACGTGTGTTAACGTGTGAGAATGTTCGTATCAGAATAACAGACCTTCCCAAAGTGTGGAAATGGATCCGTCCACGGGAACGCAGAGGGTGAACTCACAGACTGGGCTAACCAGCACTGGATGGGCACTCATGGTGTGCCAGGTACCCGCCGACGCCCGGGAACCGCACCCCCTGTGACCCCGCGGGGCCTGGCGAGCGGTGGGGCCGGGGTGGGGCAGGCGTGCCCTTCGTGAGGCGGCCGTGACCGCAGAATGCCAGGGGGCGGAGGGGTCACTGCAGCTTCATGCGAAGCTTTCAAAGCCCGGATTCTGAAGAGCTTCCTGTTTTCTCAGCGTAGGAAATGAGAGGGGTCCATCCTTAGTGGGAACTTTCCACAGCCTCAGCTTTCTAAAAATAGCCGGTAGGCAGAGATGGTGGCACCACAGCCCTCACCAAAGGGTCCAAAGGGTCGTCCCCGGGGCAGGGGTGGGGCAAGCTGGGAGACCCGTCAGGCCAGCGGAAGTGGCCGTCCCCTCCTGCTTCCAGGTAAAGCTAATAGCACGACCCAGACCCTCACCCGGGTGGGGGCAGGGAGCTGGCCGTGCAGGGGGCACCCACTCAAACCCCGCCGAGAGCTCTCGGGGTCGAGGAACCTTCTCTCTCTGAACCTCAGAGCTTGGCTTCCCTGGCTCTGAACAAGGAGAAAGTTCTAGAGCAGCAATGCTAGCTGGGTGGTAGCGATGGCAGCGCAGCCACGTCGTCAGTCTGAGAGCTCGGGCTCCAAGGGCCCTGCTCCTGCCAGGACCTCGCCTCCCGCTGCACGGCGACCACGCTGCCTTCCATTGTGCCCTGGACCAGGTGCCCAGCTCCTGCCCCGGAGCCCGGCCCGGCCCGGCCTCCCCGCCCCCTCCACTTCCCGCCCTCACTCGCTGCCTTCAAGGCTCTGGGAAGCCTGCCCCGGTGGGGGTCTGCGGTGCCCCCCACCCCAACTGCGCACCCCCTTTCCTCCTCCATTTTCAGTTCCTGGCAGGTCAGGAGTGCTCCGTGCGTGTGTTCTCGTTCCCCACTGCCGCCCTAGCCCTCGGACAGTGCTTGGTACTTAGGAAGACCTCAAACTTATTAATCGGTAAGAAAAGGGAAGCTTAGAAAGGGGTTAAGGAGCCTCGGGTCACCCTGTCAGCACTGGGATTTGACCCCCGGTCTGAGTGCTGAACAATATTCTAAGTCATCGCCATCAGCATTTTTCATTCAAGGAATGTTTTGAGCATCTATCCTGTGTCAACCTTTCCTCCCACCTCTTCCCAAATCGGGCCACAGGCGATTCTCCAAATAGTCTCTCTCCTCGTCCAAATCCTGACTTCCCTCCTGCCCCTGTTCCTACACCCCCTTTTCCTGGAAGCCAACTCACAGTCCTACCAGGGGCCCTCCACTCCCTCCAGAAGCTAGTACAGTTGACCCTTGAACAATGTCAGGGCTGGGGCTCCAAACCCCGCCCCCCTTGCATTTGAAAATCTACATATAACTATTAATAGCCCGCTCTATTCAGTAAGGAAGCCTTACTGTATAACAAACAGTTGATTAACTCATATGTTACATGGGTTATATAGTGTCTTCTCGTAACAAAGCTAGAGAAAAGAAAATGTTAAAATCATAAGAGAAGATACATTGAGAGTATTTATTGAAAAAAAAAAATCCACACATAAGTGGACTTTGCCTTTCAAACCATGTTATTCAAGGGCCAACTGTACCGAATTCTCAAAATGCTTTGCTTGTCCCTCTTGTGCCAGGCTCTGTCACCTGTATCCCCACGGTACCATGCAGGTGCCTAACGCGTGCATCTTAGCCCACCACCAGGACCCCACACCACCAGCCTAGGTCACTTGGTTTAGGGAAGCCGATTCTTCGTCACCCATTTGACAGATGGGGTGTCGATCTACGACTTGTCTGAAGCCTTTTCCCTATGAAAGAGTATAAGCCATTCACACTGACTGAGGGCTAACTACGTGCCAGGCACTGCACTGAGCGCTAAGTTATTTCTCACACCAAACCTAGTCATAGTATCGTGCTCGTTTGATGGATGGAGAAATGGAGACAGGCAGGCCCTCGCCAAAGCGGGCGAAGGGGCGGGATCAGGACCTGAACCCAGGGCCCATTTCATTAACCCATATGCTCTGCGGCCGCGTGGCTGGCACAGAGACTGCACTAATAATCTCGGTAGTCGTCACCTTTCTCCTGGGGCCCTGGAGTCCTCTGCATCTAATGTGTGAGTCAGGAAAAAGCAAGGGCGGCCTCTGCTAAGTCAGCGACGGAAGAGGCCGTGAGCTGAGTGGTTAAAGTGGTCACTGAGTGTCACTTTCTTAGAACAGAATTGAGGCCAGTGGGGTTGCGTCTGCCACAAACGCCCCGACCTTTCATTGCCCCTAGGGCACCATCATGAAGACGCTGACCATGAACGTGTCTGTCACCTCAAGGTGGTTTCTGAGCCTGACACCTGCAGCTGAAGCCAGAAGAGAAAAGGTGGACAGATGTACGTACAGAGAAATCATGCACTTTTCTCTTTAAAACTCCAAAAAATAAATCTGTAACATTTTCAGTATACACGACAAAAAGCCATTTCTACATAAAGGTGTTACAAATCAAGAAATTATAACTATTCCAATAAATGGCTGTGGACATATAGAGCATATACAAGGGGTCACCAAACTTCCTGTAAAGGGCCAGTAAAAATATTTTCAGCTTTGTGGGTCCTATGGCCCTTAACTCCTCAGCTCTGCTGCTGTAGCATGGAAGCAGCCACAGACAATATGTGAGCAAGTAGCTGTGGCTGTGTACCAATAAAACTTTATCAAAACAGGCCGGGGTCCAGATTCGGTCTGAGTTGTGATTTAATGACCCCTAGTATATACCAATGGCAAAGAAAAAAAGGAAAGCAGAGTGTTTTCTTCACCTACTTTTTGGGGGGTGACAATCTGGGGAAGCCAGTGCCTCTTACTAGTACTGTTTGTTCATTAGGCAATTCTGGGTTGACTTAGTGTTAAATGTCTGAAAACTGAATTCTGTGAGCATCCCACTCTGCCCCAGGAATTTTCCGATTCACTTGAAGGCCCAGACACCTGCATGCTGACTTCCTCCTTTCAGCTGAGCTCAGAGGTTCTCGAAGGCAGAAGAATGGCTGCTCGGGGTTGCACACAGAAAACCACACATCTGCTTTTAGGTGCAATTTAAGAGCCTCTCCAGGGTTTCTAACTCCGGGCCTTGTCTCCTTAACTGCTGACTTTGGAACTTAATCCCCTGAGAAAGGAGCAACAGGAAGGGAGTGGAGAGACCCCATCCTGCTTCTGTCCCAAACCTCAAGCATGCTTTCTACAGTCTGGTTAGACCACGTGAGTGCCCACGAGAGCCTGGGGCCAGCCACAGGCCATGGCCAGAAAGACACTCAAGCCTGGATGGGAACCGGGGAGGCTGCACGGTCCAGGTCAAGTCAGAGAGTCCGAGAGCCAGCAGGGGTGCAGGGCCTGCCCCCCACCCTCTCCTTCATCCCGTGGTGCCTTGCTGCATTCATTCCTGAAACCCATGCTGGGGGCGAGATGAGATGGCTGGCCCAGAAATCACATGACGTGTTTTCTGGGTGCTTCTGCCTTTAGTTCCAACTGCTCGTGGAAAGCTACTCGGAGCCAAGAGTGACCTCCAGGGCCCGAACTGTTTTCTGGGCACCAGGCCTGTTTGTCCCCACTGGCACGTGGAAAGGGCGGAGGAGGAAAGGCGGCCATCGGCCTTCCCGTGACTGTGGGATCGAAACCGGAATGATCTGTCCTCTGAGCACGAAGCTGTCCCAGGGCCCTGCTTTTTGCTGGCTAAGTAACTCCCTAGCCTCCCCTCCCCTCCCGGCCGTCTCTACGTGCCCTGGTGGCGCCTGGGAACGAGCTTTCCAGAGCGGCCGGGCCAGCGTTTAGAGACACGGTGACAAGGACAAAAAGCCCCTGATGGGCCCACAGACGGGCGTGGGGTCCTAAGAGGCGTTTCGCGGTCCTAAGTCCCCTCTGAGGCCGTGCAGCTCGGGGCCGGCCTGCCAGGTCAGAAGCATTGCCGCGTTCCATCGCCAGGGCGGGAAGAAGCACATTGAAAAAGGCCTTTTCTTTTTTTGCTTCTCTCAGTGGCTACACGCTCAGCACTGACGTTTCAGCTGCACGTGTGTCATCCCGACTCCTCGGATGCAAAGCCCTCGGCAGGGAGTCCGACATCTGGTGGGCATCCAGCAAATGTTCGCTAGTCCTATTGTCGCCTTTGTCTGCTGACAGTGTGTGATGGTCATGGTTGAGAATGTGCCAGAGGAAACGCCCATCCCGAGGGTTCCTGCAGCCCTTGGGAAGTGTCTCGGCAGTGGCATCCCAGAGGTTGGGGAAACGTGGTTTGGGACGCCAGCTCCGCCGTGTGTGCTAATAGGCATGGCATCTGTGTTTTCAGAGCGGGCCAGCAGTGTGATGCTTCTGAGGACTTCCGGGTCTGGCCTCGGATGTCATAAACCCACTTTCACTGACAAAGGGACCATTCGAAAGCCACAGCCCCGCGAGTGGGGGGAGATGGCAGGAGGCGTGTAAGCCAAAGACACTGATGCTGGCTGCCTTCTGGTGAGTGCTTAACCATATGTGCTGGGCACTGCGTGCTCACCGATTCTAATCAGAATGGGCAGAGGATGAAAAGCAGTAGCATCTGAACAGCTGAGGCACAGAGAGGTAAAGCAACACCCTCGCTGTCCAGAATCCAAAGTCGAAGGAGGTGGACCTACTGCCTGCAGCTCAATGAGCGGCTCTGCTGAGCTCGGCAAGAAAACCACAACTCCACCCTGGACCCGAGCCGCGAGCTGAGTTGATGAGATCAAGATTGGAAATTACCTCAGCACAGTAAGCTTCAAAAGTAGGTTCCTGAGTTTTTGATCTACTGCCCTCTCTGTCTCCCCAACACAGAACCCGCCACTGATGAAGTGCCTCCCTAGCTGGATACACCAAGCAAAGTAGACCGAACCCAAAAGGAGCTGGTACGGGGGGCAGGAAAACTTGCAAATGCAGGAACATGACATAGCTGCATTCTTCCTGGGACAGGGTGATGGGCCCCTGGGAGAGCATGCAAATTCCCAGAGCCCCACCCTCCTCCCTCCCCAACCTTGAGCTCCAGCCTCACAGACTCAGTGAATCCCAGGGACGTCCCCTTATAAAGAGGTGGGGACCAGCCCTTAAGAGCAGGAAATAGTGTCTGTGAGGATGGACTTCAGGTTGCAAAGTTTTCTTTGACTAAAAAAAAAAAAAAAGAAAAAAGAAAAAAGAAAAAAATTCAAGTTAAGGAAACACACAGCTGGAAAACAAAAGGAGAGGCAGAAGATATCGATTACCTTTAACTTTGATTTCTCGGATCAAAGATCACAGTCATTCTGTTTCATAATATGTTTTGTATCCAGCTAAGGTGTGTGTCTATCAGCTCTGAAAAAGATTTGCAAAACCATTTTTGAGAAGAAGAAGAAAAGTCATCTTCTAACTCACGCTAACATTATCCATTTAATGAATATCTCTTAACCTGGGGCCACTCAGAATCCAGGACAGACCGGGACCCTCTGCTATAGTTTAAGCCCAAATTCAGTGTCATCTTAATATTTGTGCCGGAAATCACCCCAAACCAGGGTAATAATCACTGAGAGGAGGGACTTTGTGCAAAAAATGGGGATCTCTGAGATCGAAGTGTGTCAGCAAGATTACGGTGGTGTTTTTTTTGGTTTGTTTTTTTTTTTAAAGCTAGACAAAACTGGTCATGTCACAAAGTTTCAAATCATGGCCAACTAGCGAGATAAAATGTTAAAAGCTAGCTTCTGCTGTAATCAAGGGATATTAGAATTTCATGAGGGATTTACTCAAATTTAATCCTCCATCCGGCTTTCGTGTATGCTAAACTTGACCTCGTTTTTTTCTTACCAGTGATAACGACCTCATTAGGCATGCAAATTCCTAAGAATGCAGATTTTCTTCCTATTTTTTTTTTCGGTCAACAACGAGAAATAGAAGTTCTATTTTCATAGCCCCCTGCCCCATCAGAGCAGCGAAGGTACTTAAAAGGAGCTGGGAGCAGTCTACCTCACAAACCATTCAGTTATATCACATTTTCTCAATTTTAAATCACAATAATCTCCCCTCTGTAGCTGTATAACAGCTACAGCTTTCAAAACACTTGTTGTTTCCATCTGCCTTTCCATGGCCAAATTACAAGCCAGGGTCCATTCTGAGAGCCTGAGTAAGAAACATTTTCTGAGATGAATTTCTTCCAGGGAGTGATCCAGTTTCTACTAGATGCCTCTTTAGTAGCATCATTAGATAAACCAGGATGCTCTTTCAAGGTGAGGCACAAACGCCCTGAAATCTCATCTTCAAGGCACTGAACACTCGGGCAGCGCTTTTCAGCAGTTCCAGGCCTGAACTCCCAACCGCTGGGCTCCGAGAAGTTTCGTTTGCTGGGGTCTGGTCGGGGTTGCTCCCGAGCTGCTGCAGCTCAGGACAGAATAACCACATCCCGTCTCCTCCTCAGCCACTGCCGTAAACAGCTTGGACCATGCATCTCAGGCCACGCCATCTCCTTCAGTGAAATTCCAGGAGGCTGTGGCCCTAAGGCAGTGCCCTCACTGTGTCTGCCTGTCTCTGCGACACCCTGGCTTCTTCCAAACCCAAGGGCAGAAGGCACTGTCAACTCACCCAGGGTCTTAAAATACCACCTCTATCCTGACAGTGGCCAAATTAATGTTTTCAGCCCAGACCTCATCCCTGAACTTCAGACTGGGAAATGCCCACTGGGCATCTCAGACGTGGCCAAAACCGATCTCGTAACTCACCACCACCCCTACTTCCCTCTACAAAATAGCTCCGTTTTACTTGTTCCGACTGTAGGAAGCATGGTCCCTTCTTCTGGTTGTTTAGGTCAACCTTGGTCACAGCCCACATCCCCTCCTTACACCAACGCTTCTGGACCTACCCTCAGAATACCCCCGGAAACTCAGACCTCCGCCACGTCCTGTCTAGATCACTGCCCTGCTGCCTCACCTGTCACCCCGCCTCTGTGCTGGGACCCCTGGTCTCTGCTCAACAGCCGCAGGCTGGATCTTATTGGAACGTAAGGTAGAGCGTTTGGCTCAGTTGTTACTCCTGAGGAAGAAAACAGCTCCAAAGCTGCTCTAATGGCTAAAACATTTTGACCGTATCCATATGTACCCATTCAAGTAATGCTTAGTAGGTATCAGGTGCCAGGCACATTCCAAGGTCACGCCCTTGGAGCAGCGATTTGAATCGGGGCAGAACCCCAGGCACCAGCCAGGCTCCTAACGCCGGCTGGCCAGTTCGTGGTGAGTCTCAGTGGACTCAAAAGACCAGGCCCAGAGAAGCTGAGCCTGCTCCATTTCCACTCCCTGCCCCTTGTCAACAGAGTTCGGAGAATTTTTAAAGCATCAAACTGATCAGTTTGTCTGTGGTCTTTTGAGGTGCAACTTCCTGTTTAGTCATGAAGTTTCACTCTTTGTCTCTTGGTGGAAGACAAGCAACCAGAGCCAGAGGAAAGGCCTGTTTTAATTCAACCAAGATCCAGAATTCAGCCCAAGCCCCAGACCACCAGCAGCCACCTCAGTCCTCGGGTGGCGGTTCATGTGCCTTATTTCACCCTCACAACTGTCTCGGGGTTTGGTGCTGTCATGCTCGTTTCTCAGGTCAAGCTACTGAGGGAGAGAAACGTCAAATGACTTGTCCAGGAACAGCCCCCTGGTGCTGGGCAGAGCCAAGATCGGGCCTCAGCACTCCCGTGTTTAGAGTCACCATATGCTAGGTGACACCAATAAACCCTCCCAAAGACAGGTTGGCCTTTGTTGGTGTCACCTAGTAGTATATGGTAGGGAGGGAGGCCTCTGGTCCTAGAATCACTCACTGCCCCATCTGGTGGTCTTTGACGCTATAGCTGAAGACTTGTACAGTGATGTTGCATTTTTACAACCCTAGGCACAAATCAGTGAATCCTCCCACTGGTCTTGTGGATGAGACGATCATTTCACTTATGGATTGGAAATGGTTCACCGATTAACCAACACTGATAATTAACATGAAAGCATAAGGTGTCGACAAATAAAATACAGAGACATACAGCCTTGACAGGCAAAAACACAGACCCAAGAATCTGTCACCTTGACAAAATATACCGCTAGCTTCCAGGCTTCTGAGCACAGACACGCATGTTTCAGTGAGATGGAATTTGGTGGACAGACCTGTGTGCGCCTGTGTCATGAGCTGCTGGTAACTAGACAGGCTGGTCTAAGGCGCATTCGGTTCGATGGTCCTACAGTGAAGATACCGACGTCCCTCCCAGCGGGCACAGAACATGCTACCACCTTATCCGTTCTCCGCTTTGTCCACAATTACACATCAGCTTACAAACGAGGGAGAAACAGCCTGGACTTCCTCCAAGCCAAGCTGCCCCAACGAGGAAGGACTGAGCGACTGTGTCAACTCAGACCGGAGGCACGCTCACCCCTCTGCCCAGCCCCTTTCTGCAGTTCAGCAGAGTTTCTCGTGACGGCACGCAGCCAGCCCGCGCCTCTCCCCTCACGCAGCCACCCAGCTCGCAGGTAGCAACCACAGGCCGGAAAGCGTTCTAAACAAACCACGGCTGGCTTCCTTGTCCTTCTGCCGTTGAGTCATGACCTTGACCCCAAAACTCTGCTGAGCGGCCTCAGCCACAAAGCATTGCAAAATAAATTGTTGCCTTTTTTTTTTTTTTAAACAAAAGAGAAACAAAAGAAAAATAATTGTTACTACATCCAATTGAGACTCTGGAAAGAAACAGTGATCCAAACCCACAGAGCAGCCTGTGACCACAAATGAGATGATAAAATAAATACCTAACTGTTCGAGAAGCCATCCTTCTGCTTTGGGGTGGAGCGAGTCACCAAACATTTATGTTAAGGTATCTGAGTTTACTTATTCTTGCTCACGCATGAAAGATGGAACTGAGGCTGGGGTAGGCGGGTCAGACCCTCCAGGTAGGTCAGCAGGTGGAAGTCTGGAGGAGCAAGAAACACTTCCATCCATAGCCACTTTCCTCATGTCACAGAATAGCACAAAACGTCCTTGTGGCCTCTCGCAGGAGGTCCAACCCCCCGGTGTGCCCCCCGAGACCTTTCCTTCGAAAATCAGCATGGCCCCTGCTGCTTAGAAAGGGTTCACTAGATATTTATCGAATCTGCCGGCCTAGCCTCTGCCTCACCATCCCGTAAATTCACCTCCCAGATCATTCCGTGCCCTCCCCCACATGTCGTGACCAGCTCAAAGCACAACTTCCCAAAAAGACAACCACACACGTACGTGCACACGTCTCCTAAGCCCAACAGAAGCCTGTCCCGTAAGGAGGCATCCTGACCCCTCCACACTCCCTTCTCATCTGTCTTATGTCTTGAAATTTCCCCTGCACCCCCAGAGACTCCGGCCACATCTGTCTCCCTCTTGAGGCCCGCAGGTGTGAGAACTGGTTGACCTGCAGCTGCCTGGGCGCGTGGGCCTGTCCACATGTGCACCTGGCAAGCCCTCAGCATGGGGCCCAGCCTTGGACGAGCCCACCTAGCTGCCCACCATCCTGGGGGAGGGAGAGGGCGGGTGCAGGGCCAAACAGCCTCCACCTTCCCGGTCCAGCCAAGGGCCTGCGGCATGAGTAAAAGCAAGATAAACCAGGGACCGCCTGGGCCAGCCAGCCCACCCCTCCTAAGCTCACAGGCGAGAGAAGCCACGTGCTGTCTGGAAAGGAATTCCACCTGGTCCAGAGATTCACAGGTCCAGCTCCAGCATCATCGCTCTCCACTCAAAGCCTGCCCAGAGTGACGGAGAAGGACTGCGTGTGTGTGGCATTACACCAGGTGTCCCTAAAATACATGAACTTTCCCAGGACATGCAGACAGAGCCATAACTCCTGACGCATCCCCTTGACCAGACCTTCCACCCACACAGTCCCTGCTATAGACTGAATCGTGTCCCCCAAATTGCTGTTGGAGCCGTGGGGAGGTGATTAGGGCTATATCCAGCCATGGGGGTGGGGCCCTCATGGTGGGATTAGTGCCCTCAGAAGAGGAGGCTTCAAAGAGCTCTCTGTCTGTCTCTCTGCCACGTGGGGGCACAGAGAGAAGGTGTCCATCTGAGGAGGGCCCTCGCCAGAACCTGACCATGCGGGCACCCCAAACCCAGACTTCCTGCCTCCAGAACTGTTGAGAAAATAAATTTCTGTCGTTTAAGCCACCCAGTCTGTGGCATTCTGTTACGGCATCCTGAACTAAGGCAGTCCCGTAAGCACTGTTCTGCCAAAGTCTCTCCATTTCCGTCCACGTGGTAGGCGTCTGCCAGCGAAGCGACCACCGTTGCAAGGTTACAGCCCAGGTGAAGTGATTTGCCCAAGGTCGTACTGCTGGTCCGCAGTAGGGTTTGAACAAAGTGCGGGCGCTGCTGCCGCGGCCCCAGTTCCCACCGCCACACCTTGGGGCGGTCGGGCTCTGTGCCGGGAAGGCACCCCCCTCTTTGCTGTGCATTCAAATCCTGCTTCTGCGTCCGCACCCAGAGTCAGTGCCGCCTGAGTCTCTCCAGCCAACAGCCCCTTCTCCAATCTCCACCCTCCCCTGACCTCACAAATGCAGCCTTTCCGTGTCTAAGGTTGTACGTCTCTGAGGATGGGGCCACAGATGGCTCGGTGCAGGGGCTGAGCTCGGTGGTGAGGGGCACGCCCCTCAGGGCAGAGTCACAGAGAAACACACTGTTTGTAGCCGGCCTGCTGGGGTTCAAATCCCAGTCAACCACGTCCTGCCATGGACTTGAGGCGAGCCCCAACCTTCTCTTCACCTCCCCTGTAAAAAGTGGCTAATAATTGTTCCTGACCATTTCAGAGGGAAGCGGTGAGTCAGCACGTGGCTGGTGCTGCAAACAGAGTCTGGCACACAGTAAGCACCCCACGTGTGTTGAGGGGATGCAAGCTCACCTTCTGTAAAATGGGTATAATAATGAGCATCTCAGATGTGCAGTGGCTACAGCCGGCACGTGCCGAGCTAATGAGAATCGTGTTCGCAGCCTCTCCTGTTCTCGTGGTTGATGCGTATTAGCCCACCCCACAGAGAACGTACAGTTAACGGAACTGACTGGACGGCCAGGCCACCACCTGTCACCAAAGCACTTTCACCCTGGAAGCCATGTCTGCATTCTGAGAGTGGGTGGATCTGAAGTCAGCCATGCTCTCAGAGATGCGTTTTCACATCCTGCCGAGAGGGCCCCCCTCCTTGGCCACCCTGCACGGTGCACTGGCTGCCCTGGGCCAGCGACATGCACAGCAGCCCTCTGAGTCACCAACATTCTGCAAACCAGAGGCCTCCGGAAGCCAGCCCAGGCAGCAGGCCCGCACAGCACCCAGCCACCCAGACACCTTACCAGCAAGGCTTCGGAATTTACGAGAAAAATGCCCCATGCCGCGTCCCAAACTGTCCCCAGCTCTCGGGATGAGTAAACATGGCAGTTCTGAGGCTCTGGTTTCGAGTAAGAAGCTGAGGTGCTAGCTGGGAGGAGGGCATGCTGCTGGCAGATGGTGAAGGCAGAGGAGCTTGCAGCCAAAAAGGCGCCAAGCTCCCAGGTGGCAAGAGGAGGACACCAGCTAGTCTCCAGGGACACACATCCATCCTGCTCTGGACAAGCAACACGAGACGGGGCACGTCCCCAAACTCAGCTTCCTGGGGCCTTCATCCCGGCACCCTCCCCCAAGCCCACCTCCTTGTCAGCCTCCATGATTCCCGACTCCAAATCCACACGCCACGTGACCCCATCAAGGAGCCAGGAGAGCAGTGCCCGCAGGCAGGGAGCCGAGAGCCGCTCCTCAAGGCCTTGAAGGGGGCGGGGTGGGGGACACGCTCATTGCCACAGTTCCCAGAGCACAGGTGCGCCCAGGCTGATGAAGCGATATTTAGTGGGCACCTGTGTAGACTCCATGCTGTCACACGCCTCGTCTCCTTCATGACACACCGACAGTCCCGTTAGCACGTGCCGGTGCTCACAGAAGCCTAGCATTAGACAGATCCCCGATGGACACAGCCATTTGGTCACACATGGTTACCATGGCAATGGACCCCAGTTTGGGGGCAGGGGTGGCACGGCTCAGGCTGCGAGGACCCTGTATCCTGAAGTCCATGGCATGGTCACGTCAGCCCCTCACTAGGCTGTAATAGCCCGTGAGGGCGGGGACCTCACCTCTCATTCACTGCCACGTCCCCAGCACCCAGAATGGAGCCCGGCACATAGTAGGTGCTCAGTAAAAAATCCACGGAGGGATGGTCCAGAGAACGAGGAACCACAGACCCCTAACTGATCGGATTTAACCAGACTTCGCCATCAGGTCTGGCTTTCGACGGTCTCTAGGAGTTGGTCTGAAACCCTTGGCTGCTGGCAGTAGCTGAACCAGAGGGGACGTGGACCCTCGGCAACGCCAGGGAGCCCGCGTCACCCACGTGAGCACACCGCCCCCCCTCCCCACGAGCCTCTTCGCCAGTCTGCTTCCTGGGGACTTTAGGGTACACAGATCGGAGAAGGGACAGTAAATAGGACCACAGCAGGGAGGGG
>NW_006442491.1:32857710-32873564 GCF_000325575.1 Pteropus alecto
GAGACAGGGGGGGGGCACGGGGTGGGGGTGAGGGGCCTGGGGGACAGTTGTGGGATGTGGGAGAACAGGGAGCAGAGACACAGGCCTTGTGTCCAGGCATCAGGGCTCCCGTGCCAGCCACTGTGGCAGCGTCCCCAAAGGCCGATGGCCCGTCCTTCCCAGAGAATCCAAAAGGCCACAGGTGCCCACAACTTGCTTCGCAGACCTCTGCAGCTGGGGTGCACAGAGGGTGCAGTTCTGACTAAAGAGACATCGGAGGAAGTCAGCAGGGACGAAGGCCTGGTGGGAAGGTGCGGGAGAGCCCGCCTGCCTGCTCAGACGCCGGAGCAGGAGGAGGTGAAGCCCGTCACTGCCCACCGAGGTCACCGGTGGCGGTGGGGAAGATGCCGCTGTCACTCACGGAAGGCGGGCTTGGGGGAGGGTCCTGGGTCCGGGAGGCATCATGGAACAGCACGCCGCACCAACCCGGAAACTCCCCCCGCCCACTCCAACCTCCCGTGATGTTCGAAATAATGAACTGCTTTTGGCTAAGTTATTGTCAGCTGCTTTTTCAGTTGTAGATGAAAACTCCTGATAGAATTATCATCCTTCGATTAATTTATATAGCACTTTCTATAAAGCACTTGGCATATATTTATTTAATCCTCACAGTATTCCCACGAAGTGGGTATTGACTGTCCCCCATTTTACAGATGTCGAAACTGAGGCTCAGAGAGGTTAAGTCACATACCCAGGTTAGGCAGCTACTCAGTAGCAGAGCCTGGTTCAAACCTACAGAGCCCGGTTCAAGCTACTTACAGACGGGAATTTTTCTACGATGACTGTCTGGAAGCCAGAACCTGCTGCTTCGAATGCAACTGTAAACAAAGACTGGTCCTTGGGAGACCCTAGCTTTTTTCAGGGTTTCACAGCAGAAATCACCCATAGAGTATGAGAGAAAAAAGGGAGGTGAGCTAAGATACGTGTTGTTCGCTCTAATTAACCTGGGGATGAGATTTAAGAAGCAAAGAGAGGCTTGGCCGTCTTGGGACCACGATGCCAAGCCTGGGGCACATACCTAACAGGTGAGATGGTGCCCGTGCATCACAGGACTTGGACTAGCGCCAAGGCCTGGGGTTCAGAAAGAAATGGCAGCTTCCCCAGGTACGACCGGAGGCCTCTCAGCTCACTTACACTTTTCAGAAGAGGAGGAAAGTTCAAGCTCACGCCCCTCAAAACCACCAGCAACCTGTGTTTCTAGACCCCAGGGAACCCAAGCCTCGCTGTGGTGTCAGCCTGATTCTGGCTCGGGGCTCTGGGGGCCACCTGCAGGGCACATAAGGCGCCCTCTCTCCATAGAAGTACAACCGTTTTAACCTCCATAGCCGCGGCCTGTCTCATAGGGAAATCAGGTCATCCCAGAGGGTGACGGGTGACTGGCCAGGGACACCCACGGGCCTCCTACTCAGAATTCCATTTTGATGGATTTCCACCCGCCAGCCCGACACACTGCTGGGACCCGGGATCTCACTTGGCCTCAGGAAAGGCCAGTCCTTTAAGGGCGAAGGTTACATACTGCTCCCTCCTGTCTGTCCTCTGCTCCCCTGCAGCTTTCCTTCCTACTCGCTAAGCACGCCAAGCACACGCTCACCCAGGGCCTTTGCAATTGCTGTTCTTTCTACCCAGGACGTGTCTTCCCTAGATATTTGCAAGGCGCTCTCGTTGAGATCTCTGCTCAAACGTCACCTCCTCTGGAATGTGCCCCTTACTAGGACAGCGGGCCTCCCCGCCACCCACCACGCTCCATTACTCCCCGCCCTGCTTGGCCTTCTCCCACTGCCTTTGGCTCTAGCTGGTTCCATCATTTCGGTGTAGACTACGAGCTCAGTGAAGGCAGAGCCTTTGTGTTCACTGCAGTGTCCTCAACTGTGAACAATAAATCTGTTGGATGAACGGATAAGTGAAAGAGGGAACGAGTGAATGAACCCACTGTGGCTTCTGATTACTGGCAACCGAGCGTTCACTTCGTCATGGCAAGACGTGGAGAGAAGTGATGCTTGTCTCTACAGAGCTGATCCCAAGAGAAGGCGAGAAGTCACGCTTTGCTGTCTTAAGGGAGAAGCAAGGACCTCTGAGCGTCTGGTCATACTGTCACCCGCATGGGGCCCCCTCTGACTAGTGGAGTCTTGGCTCAGAAGTGTCCCCCTAGAGCACCTAGCATGAAGCATAGCGCACAACGGGACTGTTAAGCCATTCCACAAATGGGGTTGAGGCAGGACAGTGGGATCTGGAACCCTAAACCTTGGTTTTCCACTCAGTCCGACTTAACGGGGGAGAGATCATGTCTCCGTTTGTGAACAGCTCTGTCCTGGGCCCATTTCATATGTCAGCTGGGATGTGGCTAGAAATTGCCCATGAAAAGACGTTACTTAGCGGGAGGCAGCTTTTAAACTGGAAACGCTTAGAGACGTGAGGGTCAGCCTTTCCAACTAAAGTCACCATCATCCCAACCCTGAGCAGGTAGCCACTGAGCTGCCAAGCTCCGAGGCGGAGAAGGGTCGTGGGGCCACCGCGAGCTCATCAGGTGGCATCCCAGCCCGTGAGGCGGGGTAGGTGGCCAGGAGCAACACCGAGCCCCTGTGAGAGGTGGCTCTATTTTTTTTTTTTTTATCTCTGTTATGAAAAGTGGACTTGAGCAGATTTTAGGGGAAAAAAAACACACACAGAAACTCAGTACTGTACATCATCCATTTTTCCTTGATAGTTGAAAATTCAACTATCTAAGGTTGAAGTAAAGATGTGACATCATTCTGTAGAGCCTGACTCTAATGTGTCCGTAGAAAAGCATAAAGCCGAGAACATCCACGACACTTCTGGGGAACAAGCTGGTGACCAAACCTACCAGAAATCAAGACTATCTACAAAGCCGCTGTCATTGAGAACTATTTCTGGGGACAGACAAACTCATCTGTGGGATGGAGCCGAGAGACCAGGAAGAGGCCCGAGCTTCTACTGAGGTGGATTATAGGCCTGTGGGGAAGACATGGACTTCTCGACAGGTGGCCTGGGACCACTACTTATCCATACAGAAAACAATGAAATTAGAACCTAACCTCAGACTGGACACACATACACACAAAAATCCATTCCAGGTGGACCGCAAACTTAAAGGTAAGACTGAACCGCATCTAGAAGACAATACAGAAGAAGCTCTTGATGACATCAGTGTAGAAGACTTTCCCAAACCAGTACTCCAGACCTGAGCACATCAGAGTCGCCTGCTGGAAGGCTTGTAAAAGTGCGAATTGCCGCCTGTCCCCTCCCCACCCCGTATTTCTGAGTTTCCGCTATGGCGGGTCTCAGGGTGAGGCCGGAGAATTTGCACAGGTAACAAGCTCCCAAGTGACACAGAGACTGCCAGCCGGATGACGCATTTTAGATCGCGCCGTCCCCAACGACACTCGAAAAGCTCCAACCTTTCTGAAAATAAATTTAATCGCGTTAAATGTTTCTGTTCATCTAAAGATACTATTTCATACACGAGCAACGCAAAAAAAATTTAAAAATCTCACAGTATGAAACGTTGGGGGTGGGGCAGAGAGCCACACGGTCACTTCTGTGCTGCTGAGTATAAACGCCAACAACCGCTTCAGGAGACAACTCGGTATCGTCTACCGAAGTGGCCGGTGTGCACGCCCGGTGACCAAGCAATTCATTCCGTAGGTACAACCCTACAGAAACTCCTCTGTGTGCGTGCACCAGGAGACAGAACATTCTAGAAAGCACCATCTGTAATAGCAAAGGGGGAAAACCTGGAAACAACCAGCCCCTGTCAATGTGCCTGTCTGGTCACAGGTGTCAATAAACGATGCTGGTGGCTGGTGAGTCCTTCCTCTGTCCTAAAAAATCTACGTGCATCAGCCATTCCACGTTCACAAGGCCCGCGAGGAGGTGTTATTATTTTTGTTGCCATTTTGCAGTTTAGTAAACCAAGGCTCGGGGAGCTGAAGGGACTTGTTCAGAGTTGCACAGCCTGGCCAGGATCTCAACGCAGGTGGCGATTCCGGGGTGTAAACGCAAAGCCGCTTTACCCTGCTCTCCTGGTGTTTCGTGGGAAAGGCAGGAGCTTTTTGTTCAGGCCTAAAATGATCAGCGTTAACCACTGAAGTTCAAGGAGGACCTGACTGCGCCAATTTATTTCTCCTGCCCACACGAGCTCCTTGCCCTGGGCCGTTTCTCTGCACACACACGCACACACACAGACACAAAACCACACACAGCCACCCATATTACAGACCACAATCCAAGTTACCAAATCGACGCTCCTTGACTTGTTTTCTGCCTGGCACAAAGTAGGCACTCAGCGAGCATGCTGGGTGGCAATGGCTAACGAGCAAGAAATTTGGGCCAAGCTTACCAAAACAGAAACTAGAGGCGCCAACGTGCCCGTGAAAACATCGCACCCCGTTTTTCCCTAGGAGACCCACCGGTAGGGACAGCCCCTCTTGGAAATTTGAAGCCCCCACAGGAGGGGTTCCAATCTTATCAGCCGTTCCTGTTTCGGCTGGAATTACTTTACTCAGATGGCTTTCCTTCCTGCCCCTCCATGAACATCAGAGGGGACCTTGAAAGGCTAAGAACTCAGAGTGGCAGGTACCCCACGGCCGTGACCTAGAGTCTGACTCTAGGAAACTCCATCCAAGGTAGGCCTGGCACAGTCATGCGCTAAGAGGCCATCTGGGGTGAGCACCTGTACCTGAGTGCTGGCCTCAAACAGCCAGGGGCATTGGGCTGGAGGAGGGGCCAGAGCCCGAAGGGGTGGCGACTGCAGAGGCGTCAAAAGCTCGTCCCCAGAACTTTCTCGCTAATCAGAACAGAATCGGAAGCCAGCCCGGAGGCCGCAGGTCACCCTTTCTCTGAAAGGCGCTGGGGGTGGGCAGAAGGAAGTTTCCGTTCCTAGGCTGAGGCGTGAATTTCTCAGAAGCCTGGCAGCCTGGAAAACACAGGGCTGGTTTCTGTTTTCCGCTCCCAGAAACGCCTGGAACCACAGCAGAAGGGAGGCCCCACTGGCCGGGCCGGGAGAACCCTGGCAGGGCCGGGGATGCAAACACTGCGCGGCTGACAGAGGAAGCCCGGGCCAGCCCGATGCCCGTTCCCAGGTGTCCCCTGCCGCCTCCCACTCTCCACCAGCTGCGCTCCCGAGGACACGATCTTCAGGAGGCACAGGGAGCTGGAAGGTAGCAGCCGGAATAGGGGGCACGTGTGCCAGCTGTGCCGGCCTCTTGGCACGGAAAGGGGGAGCGAGCTTGCAGGTCTCCCAGCAAAAGCAGCGCTTCTGAGTCCAAAGCGAGCCCACGCCAAGCACAACAGCATAACGAGGGCATGGGAGGGGAACGCAGCGAGACACCGGGCTGAGGGTGGCTGCCCTGCCTCCTGCTCCTGGGGTTGCACAATCGTTTCCATGGCACTTGGTTTTGCTGTCACAACAACCTCAGGATGGCCAGGGCCTGGGCAGTGCTGCTGGCTGGAGGTGAGACATTGATTTGCTAGTGCGCCCAGCATCCGGCACATTTTGGAGGGCCTGCTGCAGCCTGGTCTTCGACCTCCACGTCTGTCCAGTCCACGGGACAGTCGAGGCCTGGAGGGCGTGGCGTTGAGGGGAACCCGGGGACCAGCTGGAGCCCCCGCCCCATTCAGGTGGGGATGCACATCCCTCACTGAGACCCCGCAGAGTCCCAGCGGGACACTGAGGGCACCCAGCACCTTCTCTTCTGGAATCTCCAGGCCAGATCATGCTAAACAACTAAAATCCCCCACTGCTCACAGTAAGTGTAACTTAAACACCGCTATAAAGGTGGAAGGTGACTGGCCTTTCATTAAACACTTATCACTCCATTTTTGTATTTGTCTTCCTGATTTAGAAGTTTATCCCTCTTCCTCCACCCCAACACCCTATGCCCCTCGTCCCCTGCCCCCACGCCCACACCAAGTCTCCTGAACATTTATCAGGCCTTTTGAAAAGCTCGCGGTCCCAGGTTCCACAGCTGTCCTGCCGAGGCTTGAATTCCAGGACCAGCGCTGTCTCCTCAAGCTGTTATGTTCTGTCAGACCTTGTTATCAGTGCTACAGATTTTTTTTTTTTAATTATTATTCACACTCCTGAACTCCCAAAGAAATGTGTGGCCTCCTTCTTCAAAAACAGCGATAAAGAATATCTACAAATTTACTCTCTGGCTGTGTGACCTTAGCACAGTTACTCAACCTCTCTGAGTAATAGTTTCCTCGTCTGTGAGATAGGAATAATAATAATACTTGCCTCACAGGGCTGTTGTGAGGATTAAATGAGTTAATATGGTAAAGTCTTAGAAAGAGTCCCTGGTATGCAATAAGTACCACCCAAGTATTAGCTGCTATTACTATTATTTAAAAATAAGTATTACTTTAAGTCATTTAAAACTCAGGCAGTGTATAATCTCCATTTCATTCCTGGATATTCATTCAACCCCACGAAGATTTGGTGAGCATCTTATGTGAGCATCTTGGTTCAGGGAGCTGAACCAAGCTTTGAGCAAAGAGGGACGTTAGCAAGTGTCGTCAAGGATCTACTGTGTGCAAGGTCAGTGCAGGGGCACAGGTCACAGACATTAATCCTTGCCACCCAGAGACTTGGACTTGAGCCGTGGAGGAAAAAAATCTGTAGGAATACCTAAAAGGAGTATGTGAGAAATCGCAACTGTGAGAACCATGTCCCCAGGACTCAGAAGAAGAGAAAGAAGAGTTTAGCAGAGCATGGAAACGCTGGGCAGATTTCAAAAGGCACGAGAGAGAGGGGGGTGGCATCCCAGGTGTAGGTTATGGTGGGGCAAAGATTCAGAGGCAAGAAAATCGTAACAGAGCCGCATATCGTCGTCCGCTCAACGCTGAGAAGCATGATTACACATCTTAATGGTGGGACACACACCCCTAAGAGGAACTAAGAATTTTCTAATTTCTAAATTCCCATTTTTTTACACTAGCCTCTAGGGTCATTTCTAGGACCTGAAATGTGTCCTTCAAATTTTTTTTTTTGTTCTTTTAAGTAATACATGCATGCGGCAAAGAAGAAAATCCAAAGGAAGAGGTCCCCTTCTACTCCCGCCCCCAGCTGCTCAGTGCTCCCCTGTGTGGCTGTATCTTATTAATAGACACTGAGGTCATTTCTGGGCATCTGCTCGTATGAACGAGACTACAATCAGCATCCTGCACCCCACACTCAGCAGGGTGTCCCGATGGCCTGGGCCAGGGTCCCTGACGATGAGGCTTATTGTGGTGCCTGAGCAGAGGGCCTCAGCCTGGAGCTGGCGAGGACATATTAAAGAAGCGTTGTCTGTTCTGTTTACGAACTGAATCTAGATCACTGGCTCACACACGTGCCTCCAACAGCTCTGCCCGTGGGCCTCCAGCTTTGTGATCTGAGTCAAATCACTCTCTCTCTCAGTCCTCGGCCTGTGATGCGGAGATGCTAATTAGTCTCAGCCTTCCTAAGGTGCTCATTAAGGATGAGAGACTGTCATTATGTTTTAATTATTTCCTGTACTTGCCGGCCTGGCAAACATACCCCCCACATGGCAACCTTCCACCTGCCAGCAGCTTCCATTCTCTCCCAGAATCGAATCCAGACCCCCGGCCGTGGCCCGTGAGGCCCTGCGCAGTCTACCTGCCCTTAAAACCTCCCTCTCGTCGCCTGGTCATACTCTCAGCAGCACCAGATCTCTTTCTGTCCTCCACGCAGGCTTCTTCCCAGCTCCGGGCCTTTGCACATGCTGTTCCCGCTGCCTGGAATCCCCTCCCCCACCTCCTCCGTCAGCTCTCAGATGCAGGTCACCTCCTCAGGGGAGGCTGTCCCCATGCCTCCTTTGAAATTACTCCCTCCCCTACCATCACCTTCTTTATTTTATCCAGAGGGCTTAGTCCCATCTCAAATTCTTATTCTTTATTGGTTGACTTATAATTAACAACCTTCCCCACCTAGAAAGCTTTGTTGGGGAGAAGCCTCCTTCCCTGAAATTCACTGCTGTCCCAGAACCTGGCATGAAGCCCAACACACAGTAGGTGCTCGGTGAATTTCTGTTCTAAGAAGGAATGCATGAACAGGCACCAGGTAACCAGAAGCGAACCAGGAAGTTAAATTGTCCAGAAAGGGTGCTGCCTGGTGGGTTCCTGAGGCAGCAGCCAGCAAAGCACGCGACAGTCTATAAATTGCTTTCCATACTTGCTTCACCTAAGGCCACAGGCAAAGCAGGGCCCCAAGTCAAGCTTCCTTTGACAACTACTCATCAGCATCTTTTGACCCTGAAGCCACTGTCCTAGGCGCTCTCCAGGGAATACACTGTGCATGGCAAGAAACTAGTTCCTGGTGGCTTCACACACCCAGAGAGTTCTAAGAATTCTCCAGTCTACAAATAACAAGCTTTTTTCCTACAGCAGACACCCTGCCCCGTTCCAAAAATAACATATAGTTTGGTCAACACTCAACATTATAAAGCTGTTGTTTTCACCAGAATCAGGCACTAAATCCTTTGAACTTGTGCCTCTTAACTGGTGGCAATTCTCCCCCACCCCAGGAGACATTTGGAGACATTTTTGGTTGTCACAACTGGCGGGGGGTGGGGGGGGGCTGTGTGCTCCTGGCATCTGGCAGGTGGAGGCTAGGGGTGCTGTTAACATGCTGCCATGCACTGGACAGTCCCCACGACAGAGAATGATCTGGACCCAAATGTCACCAGTGCTGAGTTTGAGAGACCCTGCTTCAGGCAAAAAGGTAACGAGAAAATGTTTGGGGTTCCTGGACTGACCCTGAGGAAAAGAGCTCCCTGGATTTGGGGAGAATCAGCAATAAGTGGACATTTAAGGCCCTTTAGATCTTTTTCATGGTACTATTACCAGCTGACATTATAATATGGATCTATTTAGCTGTTTGCTTGGTTCTGCAGATAGGAGGTAAGCTCCATAAAGGCAGGGACTCCATCTGTTTCACGTACCTCCATGCCCCCAGGATCTAAAAAAATTACACTTGGCACATGGGACGCGTTCAACAAATATTTGTGGAATAAACTCCTAAGAATATTAAAGAATACAAAACACCCAATCTTTTGGGAGCTATTTTCCCATTATGATCATCTTCCTGTACAGACTCAAACCTATTCTCTCTGTCTTCCATAATAACAGGTTTTAACGCTGCACCTGGTCAGGTAATGTAAATATCTAAACTACATTTCCCAGCCTCCTTTGCAGCTCAGTATGATCACATGATAAGGTTCTGACCCTTATCATGTGATCATACTGAGCTGCAAAGGAGGGATATATGTGATTCCCGGGTTATGCCCTTATGGGAAGGGGCATGCCCTCCTCTCTCCTTTCCCTCACCATGAGAAAGAAATCATCTTAAGATACCGTTACCTTGGGTTTCAGTTAAAGCATCCCCCTACATCCTAATCAATACATAACTTTCCCTTGCCCTGCAAACTCCAGCTACTGTTAAATGATTCTTTATGACCGCTCTATGCTGCAAGGAATACACCTCAACCAGCCAGCAACTGAAGAGCTATTTATGACTTCCCTTCACACATGCAGGGGATATAACCCTTAATCTACATGTAGGATTCCTTCTTTCCGGAAGCCTCGGAATATCTAAATGCATTGCTAAGCCAGTGGAAAGAAAGAGGAAGTTATATTATCTAGATCCATCCAATGATAAGGACAAAAGGAACTACCCCAAAAAAGCCCATTAAAACTTTAAAACATCAATTATGCTTAAATACATGAGTTCATAATGGTGCACACACACACACACACACATACACACAAAACCCTAATTGATCACCATTTGGTCATGTTAAATGAACCAACCCATTATTTTAAAATCTAGTAAGTAAAGGGAAAGAATCAAGCATTCATTCTGCTTGTTCTATATGAATTCTACCATTGTTGATGAAAGGAAGTTTCTCTTTATAGAAGTTTTCCAGCTGATAGAAGAGGAAAGGAAGACAGAATTAAAATAGAATATCATTATTTTGCAATTAATGTACCAGTGAATTAATGGAGCTAGGCACTGACTATCAACAGCTACTAACATCACTGAGAGAGAGGCAACCTGACATCATGTACTTCTTGACAAAAGGATACGCCACCACCTGTGAAGCAGTCTTGCAAAAAACATTTGAACCTGAGTCAATTAAGCCTCTAGAATGAACTGCCAATTTACAGGAAAATACAGAGGACAGAGGACCATGCTGAACCTTACTATGGGGACATAAGTGGTAAAAACCAAACTATGAGAAATTTTACAGGATAAACAACCTGTTTTTTTCAACAACTAATAATGATAAAAAAAAAACCCAAAAAGTTATGCTATTTAATATAGACAGAGAACCCCTAGACTAAAAGAGACTTAGAAACCAAGGCATCCACTTGTAATGAGTGGGCCTGGCCTGAATCTGGATTCGAGCTATAGTAAAAATACAACAAAAGAGAAAAAAAATCTTTATGATATGCATACAAGAACCATACACGGACGTTTAAACTGGATATTTCATGGGCTATTCAGTTCCATGGATAGATTAAACACTGGATATTTCGTGCTATTAAGGAATTTTCACTGTTTCATACATGCTAATGGTATTATTTTCAGAATCCCATTTTTTTAGAAATACATACGATTTTACACATGAAATGCTATAGTTTTAATATCTAAGATTTCTGATGTCTAGGATTTGCTTCGAAATATAAGAAATGGAAGTGGTAGATGACAGAGGTGTAGAAGAAACCAGATTGGCCACGAGCTGATAACAGCGGCAGCTGAGGGGTGGGCACATGGGTACCTTGTGCACTCTACATTTATATATGGTCAACACATTTCATAAGAAAAGGTTTTTAAAAATCTGGCCACGAGGAAGGGGAAGAAAGAAAGGTAGAGGGAGCTAACAGCGACAAAGCCCTGACTGTATGTCAGGTGCTGGGTTAGACAGCCATGGATGTAAGAAAAACTGCCAGAAGAGAGGTCACAAATACATAGGCCTAAAAGGTCCAGAAAGAAACCTTGACTGAGTGAGGTCGGCCATGTATAAGAGGAACCGCAGCACGAGCGTGATGATAAGTAGCAATGGACACATCTCCAGGAAACCAGAGGGAGTGGTGGGGACAAGGGCAGGTATGTGCTCTGTCTAAAGGAATTGGTCTCTATACACGGCCGGGCTTGATTCTGACTCCTGATAGCCGCTATACAGAACGAGGGGCCCAGGGCAGCCAGATCCTCGAATTTTCCAAGGAAAGCCGGAAATCGGTATTTTTATGTGCAATCTCCTGGTTCTTAAACACTGGCATCTAATCCAAATATTTTTTTTTAAATACTGCGTGGGCCAAACAAAATATCTGCAGGCTAAGTGCAGCCCGTGGAACACCAGTTGGCCACCCCTGTTCCAAGTATTGAAGTAGACCACAACTCGATCCATCTGTAAGAAGTGGAGAGGATGCATTAATCAACTTTGGGTCAATTCTTTTTTAGGCATCCAATAAAGCTGAGAATTCAAAACTTCCATCAACTTCCAGAAATCTATAAGAACCGGCTGCAGAACATTTCAAAGGCGTTCTCCACGTTGTCAGCTTATGCAACAGAACCTCCAGTCTGTCCAGAGTTTTGAAAAATACCCACAAGGGAGTGTCCTTTCCTTTCAACTTTCCTGGGACGGTGGAACTACTAGGCTTCAGATGAAACCCATTTGTTGGTGTGTAGAATGCCTGGGACTTAAGTCCCAACCGCCTGCAACAGACAACCCCATCGTGAAATCAAGCCCGGGTGCTCAGCGCTCATTGTAAAATGACCAGGGAGCCCTGCACTTCGGTTGACTGGCCGCGGATCTCATTTCACGGCAGTCGAAAGGGATGAGGCAGATGTCATCCCGAAAGATCGTTTGCTGAGGAGCAGAACAGACTCCTTCAGATTCAGCCCTCACTCTGCCTTTGACTTCACCCAGAGAAAGACAGACAACTTAACATCCTGGATGGCCAAAACAGGCCTCGGCCCAGCCTTGATAGAATGCACAGTCTCCACTTAACCAGATCCTCGGGTCAGTACGAAATTAAAGAAGTGTGAAGAACGCGGTGGAGGAGAGCCAGGGGAATGGTTTCATCGTTCCCCAAGAACAGAGCCCCTCGTTTTTTGTTGGTTTTTTTTTTATCTGAAAGCGTAGAAAGTAAGCAAAAATTGATGCTAAAAGAAAGTTTAATAGGTCCAGGGCAAGAAAAGAGTCCAGAACTCTACTCAAAGGTGGCAACAGACAAAATGCACCCAATTCTCAATTCTATGGAATGGAGTAAAACCAGGACTATTTCATAAAAGAAGGTGTTTTGTTTTGTTTTGTTTTGTTTTCTGGAAAAACAAAGCTTCACTATTTAACCAAAATGGTTTTATTGACGGAGGAGGAAATAGGGAGTAGAGAGAAAAATCTAGTATTAATATAAAGTGTGATTAACTGTCCCTCATCTACTTCATGGTCTCAAATAACTAAACTGCTTTTTAAGCTCTACTTTTCTAGAGAGAAAAAAATTATAGCTAGAGCCAATAGGGGAAAGTAAGGCATTTCTTAATACAAAAACTCTGGCTTATCTTGGGTTATGGTCTGGGATGAGTGAAGACCCATCACAGGTGTAGTCCCGTACCCAGTGGCTACATCGTCCTGAAGGAGCAAAGCCTCCGGCACGTCCAGCTCGCTCGCTAAGAGAGGAAGTGAGTGTCAGCACGTCTGCACTCCGTCCTAGTAAGGATGGAAGTATGGAGGGGCTTTTATACTGACCTACTTGTAAATCTTGTGAAATGTGCCACCTTATTCCTTCGCTAGGATATTCGCTTGTTACCGTGATGGAATAACCTCATTTGGAGGTAGAAATTAAATACAGCACAAGTGACTCAGACTAGTTAAAAGCACAGGTTTTGGAGGATGACTGTGGGGCCATCGGATGACACCAAATGATGCTTCTCTTGCTCCTCTTTATTGGGCCCTGTCTGCTCTCTGGGGATCAGATGCTGCTCTGGAATGCGCGCTGAGTGGACAGCAAGTCTAAGAATGGACTTTCTTGTGGTTTGCTAACTTCTGACCTCAAAATGCAAGAGTACATTCTTGGGGAAACATCTGCTTTGCAGAATTTAAAAAGATGGCTGAGCTCTTATGGGTCTGGAGTCATCTGGAAGGTGGCTCCTTATAGTTACATAAACCAGCAATGCAAAGTACACAGCACTCGGGATGAAAGAACAGCAAAGTGGCACAACTAGAAACTGAGGTTCTCGGAAGACAGGGGAACGCCAAGAGGGGCAACGTGAAGATGCCCCTAGGGATAAACACCGACAATGATGCTGATTCTCCTGGGAGGTGGACAAGGACCTGCTACTAATTCAGCTAAGTGATCTTCAAACGGAAGCTCTTGCAGATTTCATGGGCTCGTCTGTGGGCAAGTAGTCTTCTGGATTTGGAAATGTTCTAACGAGACTGTGAATATTCTTTGCTGCATTAACAAGAAGTAGCCCAGCAGGGTAATATGGACACAGGGCTAAGAGCCAGACTCAGAGCTCTTCAAAGCCCAACTCTGCCCCAACTCTGTTGTTGTAATAATAGTAGCTGTCTTCATCTGTTCAGGCTGCTGTAACAAAAAAGGCACCGGGTGGCTTTAAACAACAAACATTCATCCCTCACAGTTCTGAAGGCTGGGAAGGCCAAGATCAAGGTGCGGGCAGATTCGGCCCACTTCTCCATATAACCTCCTCACTATAACGTCATTCATCCCTCACAGTTCTGAAGGCTGGGAAGGCCAAGATCAAGGTGCGGGCAGATTCGGCCCACTTCTCCATATAACCTCCTCACTATAACGTCATTCATCCCTCACAGTTCTGAAGGCTGGGAAGGCCAAGATCAAGGTGCGGGCAGATTCGGCCCACTTCTCCATATAACCTCCTCACTATAACTTCATGCGGCGGAAGAGAGCTGGCGAGCTTTGCTGGGTCTCTTTCTCGAGGTCACTAACCTCACTCAGGAGGGCTTTGTCCTCATGACTTAAACACCTCCCAAAGGAGAAAATAAGAAGACCTATGTTTGCATCTCCTCGCCGTTACCTAAAACAACTCTACAACCCTCCTTCTCAAGAGGGAATGAAGTCACCCCACCGAAGGAGGTGAAAGCTGCTTCTTGAGGACAAAAAAAACTTTACCATATGACAACGATCTGTGGCCTTGCAAAGGGCCACGGTACATAAACAGGTATATAGTAGTTCTGTGGGACTGACAATTCATGGGTACAGTGATTAGGGGAAAAATGTTTAAAAAGGAGCCTGAGTGAGGTGGGTGGCAAAAATGAAAAAAAAAAGGGGGGTGATGGTTGAGAAATACTGCTCTACAAGGCTAGAAAAAAACTAGTGTCGGAGGCAGGACAGAAATGAGAACAGGAATTTGCGGGATATCTTTTTACGTTGTTGTGTTTTTCTAACCATGTGAACATATTGCCTACAGAAAATGGAAGTGTTTTTAAATAAACTTTAAAAAGAATGTAGACCAAAGCCCTCGGCAGGGGCCTGGCTTCCGTCGGTGCCCAGTAGAGGCAGCCATGTGACTTGAACTTGGCATTGGCGGTTTCTGGCGGGCAGCACAGGCCCCCACAGGAGGCCGCCCGAATCCAGCTCTCAGGTGCTCATGGCCTCTGGGCGGCTCAGCCAGGCAACCATTCTGCTTGGTTCTTATCAGAATAGAGAATCCCTGAGTTTCACCCTCTACTGGCACCAGTGTCCCCAGTCTCCGGGGAGGCTGTCAGGAGGCTCAGCCACATGGAGCCAATGTGGCAGCTGAGCACATGGGTCACTCTCCCTAACAGCCAGGCTGTGCGTCCATGGGCTTTGCGTGCCTCACCGAACAGGAGCGGCTTTGTCGCAGGCTTGCCGGGGGCACTGAGCCGCTCCAGTGGAAGGCTCCTGGCCTGTTGAACAAAGCCGGGCTGGTCACAGAAATGCTTTTTCCCCCTCGGTTTCTTTCCCCCTTCCTGCCCGTCGGAGGGCGTGGCCCTCCGTCCCTTCTTCCCTGGGCCGTTCCTCACACGCTGGCACATCCAGCTGCTGCGTAAAGAGCTTTTTAAAGGGATACCCACCCCTGGCCCCTCTGCCAAGAGCACAACTGGCCAACTTGGGCCACTGGTCCATGCTCCACAGCGGGGGATGCGCTAACTGCAGCGCCTGGGCCGAGGCCACCATCTCCCTCCTGCAGGTAAAGGGAGGGAGCGTGGGACGGGAACCGTGGGTCCTTCTGTCCACACGGAAGAGACAGAGCAGGAGGTGAGTGGTCCCACCTCCGAAGACCAGAAGGGCCAACTTTTTAGTCTCCTAAACGAACATAGTTTACAATTTTGAACCATGTCCTACAAGACGTCAACCAAAATTCACAAGCAAATAAAAATAGCGGCCAACACTTATCAAGGATCGCTTAGTGCCAAGCGCTGTCCTAAGCGTGTGACGTACGGTAACTAGAATCATCTCCGCTCCATAGACGGGGCAACAGAGGCACAGCAAGGCTAGCGACTTGCCCAAGGTCCCACACAAGTAAGTGGTGGCGCCGACACACAACGCCAGCATCTTGCGTCTCACGGAGACAGGGCGGGTACATACTGAGAACTGAGGCGAGGGGAAGATTAAAACAAGACCCAACAGGAAAAAAGGAGCAGAGGCTGGCCCAGGCCAGAGCACCGCAGGCGCCGTACGCGGCTGGCGGAACCGTCGCTTCGTGCTGCCCGGCGGCCCAAGGCAGCCGCCCGCACGGAGGCTCCACGGGCACGTGGCGTGGTCAGCTCCTCCCGGTGCGCCCGCCC
>NW_006442491.1:32874617-32895240 GCF_000325575.1 Pteropus alecto
TATGGGGGCTTCTGGGGCGCTAACGAGATTCTATGTCATGCATGGTCCAGGCGGTGATTACATGGGTGGCCCACCTGGGAAATTCAGAGCACGGTATTGATTTCTGAATGTGCATATATTTCAATATTTAAAATGTATAGAGAAATATTCAAATTCGTTCAGTGTTTATCAATGAATAATTTTTAGGAAGTTTATATGAGGAATAGAGAAGTAGCTTCAAAAACAGACTGGCGTGTGCTCTTCCTACATGTATAAACACACACACACACACACACACACACACACACACACACACGCACGCACGTACCATCTGCCATCCTCACAAGCCACTGGCAGAGGCCGTGGCCATGAGACCACATCCTTTCTGCCCAAGACATTCCCATAACAGCACCAGGAACGTCCTTTGCGTCGCGGGCCTCACTCCTGTCCCTTGGTCCTCGTCCGTAGCTGAGTCTCAAGGCCGTGGTGTCGGCTCGCCGCCCCAGAGCCCGTGGTGAGATGGCCTGATGACCTGAGAACCCCCACTTCTTTGGAGAAGGTGATATTTCCAGCACCCTGAAGGAGTCCCACCTGAGTCCCATGTTCTCCAGCGCCTCCCGCCATTCCCCTGCTTGCCTGGACCCCGCACAGCACGAACACCCGCTTCCTGCTCCATACAGGCGCCCTGGGTGGGCGGGGAGGTGGGGGTGTCAGAGGTGCAGCTGCCCTTCGCTCTAGGTGACGGAAATGGCAAGAGCTACCTGCGAACTGACCCCACGGTGGCAAAATCCCAGTTACATTTTAGACAACCGCACTGGTGAAAAGATCCCCCCCCACCTCCGGTAAAGGGCTCTGCCCCGCCGTCGCCTTCCTGCCGAGGGACTCACATGCTTCGCCTCTGGCTTTGCCTAAAACGAAGAAAAACCCCCTTGCTTTGCACCTCCTGCCTCCCTCTAGACCGTTTTCCAAATGCAGCCAGAGCGATCTCTTCGAAAGGTGAATCAAATCGCACAGCACTACTGCCAAAAACCGGCCGTCGCCAGCCCATCCTCTGACCTCATTGCCTCTGCCGCCTGGCATTCCCACCCCCGAAACACCCGTCCCTCGGATCTCCCCGAAACCACCTCCTCGGGGCTGCCTTTCTGTGCACTTGGTCTGAGGGGGGCCAGCGCCACCCCAGCCGGCCACACTCTAGCTCCGTCCGAACCCTGTGTGATCTCCCGCCCGGCTTGTACCACCATCTGAAATATGCTTTGTCATTCCCTTACGCGCCAATGTCTAACGCTACCAAAAAGTACCCCACGAGAGCAAGGATTTCACTCGACCTGTTCACCGGTCTGTTCCCAGAGTCCCGGGACAGTGCTGGCCACCGAGAAGGCAACCCCTAAATCCCTGCGGGTGAGAGGGACGGAGGTTGGGCAGGGTGGAGAGGAGGGTCACAGGGATGGAGGGGGAAGGGGGGAGGGGGGAGAGCGAAGGGCAGGGAGGGATGGGAGGAGAGCGGAATGGAGGGGGCAGGGAGGGAGGGAGGTATCCGTTCATGGAATCACGTGACTGCTGGGAGCCCTTGGTGTTTTCCAGATACAACCAGGGGCTTTAGAACAGGACACTAGTTTCAGCAGGGGACGAGGGAGCAGAGCGAGCGTATGTGCAAAGCGCACATTTCGGAACTATGAACAAGTGCCTGACGTGGGGTGGGCGGGGGGACATCAGGAGAGGGACGAGCCAGGATGCGTTTTGCCCTGGAATACCACTTATTTCGCTCGTTCAGAAAGAGGCTTTTTGAAAATATCTCAAGCCCTTGGAGCAGGAAAGTAGAAGTTGCACTGTGGAGTTCCAGGAAAAAACCGAGGCCCAGACACACAGACAGTGTCTGTGTGCAGCAACGCGGTCTGCGAAAAGCAGAGAGAGAGGGAGGAAACCAGAAGGGACAGGATGCGGCCAGGTGGGACGCCCCGGGTCAGAGGGTCAGGGAAAGATGACCGAACGCAGGGGGCTTCCCGGGGTCGCAGTGGAGCGGCGTGGTCATCTTCTAAGATGGTCTGTTTGCATTTGGCGACCCCTTCCTCTTCCATCTGTGGAACCTTCCCCGACCCTCGAAACACAATCCCAGCTCACGGGATGTTTCCAGGGAAAGTCGACTTTGCCAAAATCACAAGGCAAATAAACGGTAGGTAAGAAGTCCCCTCACCCTGGAAGCGTGTTCTGCTGGAGGTCGTGCGGCTGGAAACGTACTTCCTGGGGGAGACCCCCTTTGAGTGATCCGTGAAAGAGACAGAAAGGATCTTAAAAACCTAGGATGTCTCCCAACCAGACTAGAAAAATGACCCACGGATTTTCAGTTTACCGGTCAGCAATAAGTACAAAACGAGAAACTGAGGAGTCCATACCCCCACCAACAAAGCCAACCATGGAATCTCAGAATGTTCCACGGGCGCCGGAAATTCCAGCAAGCAGGGGACAAAACTGTGCCCCCTCTTCCTGGTGGCTACAGGGTGGTGCAGATTGGGGCTTCCCGCTGGGCACAACCGGCCACACGGGAACCTCTCCATCGGAGGGTCCTGGGTTGCACAGAGCCTTGGGGACAATGCCAGCCAAGAGCTGAACTAGGAGCCACACTGCTGACTTTTGGGGGCCACACAGGTAGAAGTTATTCTACTGCCCTGTTGTGCTGTGACCCCAGGAATGTGAAGCCCAAGAATCGAGAAGCTTGGAGATGGCATACGGAATATTTTGAGCAGTACTGGGCTTCGGACTCTGACATTCATGTTTTTTCTCCCAAATGTTGGGGGAGAGGGGTTCCAGCTCTGCCATGTCGCACAACCCCAAGGCTTCATCCACATGGGGCGCAATACGAGATGAACAGCACTCCCTCGCGTTGGGCGTTCTCACAGATCGAGTCATTCTGGAAAGTGCCACGTCTCCTCATTCTTGAGATTTATAACATCCGCTAGTGCAGTAAAGGCTCTGAGAAGTCCCGCAGGATACAGGTTTTTAAAAACTTGATTGAACCAAGCTCTTTCAGCCCTTTAAAGCCATGGAACCCTCACTTCAGAGAATACCTCCTACAATCCCACGGAACTGGGCTTGTCCAGAATGTTCTTAAGAAAAGGCTCCAAAAGAAGAAGCAACTTCACTGCACTCAGTCCTCCAAAACATCCCTAAGGAGCCGACTCATGTCACTGATCCGCCAGGACCTCCCTCTCCCGCGACTTTGAACCTGCCTGTGTTCAGAAAGACACTTAGGAAGCTCGAGAGGGTCTCCCCTCTCAGCCGCTTTCTCCATAACATAGGCTTCTGTGGAAATAGGAAGCGTCTCTGCGGTCTGGGGCTACGACGCACACGCGAAGGTGACCCCTGCCACCTCCGGCCCAGCTGGATATCGGTGGGTCACAGAGAACCAGGGCGCCGACTAACCCACTAACTCCCTGCCGAGGTGCTCACCATTCGTCTTCGACATAAGCTGGTGGACAGGATGGGAGGGGCTGGCTCATCTCTCGTTCTGGGAACTAAACCGACACCCGACACAGAGCCTGCTGGGGAAAGTTACCTGTCTCTGTTCGGGCACTCATTTATTTATAAAGCACCTCAGCCCTGATATACACACTCCCGCCCCGAAGTGGGCACGTGGAGAGAGGTCCAGTTACAGCCACGTTTCATTTATTTGCTCGCTATAGGCATTGTGCGTCTGTTGAACGATAATCTCCTTTCAAATGGGTACCAAAAGTTTACCTCAACCATTTTGGGTGTAAATTGTTAAAAAAAAAAAAAAAGGGATTGCACATGGATCTCCCTTTTAAAACCAAGTCCAGTGACCCTAACTCAACCTATGTTTGATTATTCAGGATTAGACAGATCAATTAGTCATGAGCAAAACCTCGAAGTCGACCTCCTGGGCACAAGGACAGTTTGGCTTGTGCTAAAGTGGCCCTAGAGATCTCTGCTTGACACATTTGAGAGAAGTTTTTAATAGTTTGACTGAACATGGAAACAATTAGAAGTCACAGTACCCCCAGATAACCCAGATCATCAAAACTCTGCATAAAATAAAAGTCAACAGTCTCTGAGGAAGCACCGAAGGATTCCTGCCACTCGAGTGTCTGATACGGAGTTCCCGATCTTTATGACAACTCACGGCCATTTTGTAGCTTTTTGTCATATTTCCTACTCCTTGGCTGGGTTCCTGAGAGTAAGTTTTCCTAAATAACCGAGGTTCCAGGGTATATCAGACGCCACTGCCTCTACGGTGTGAGGCTGGAGCTGCGGATAGCGGCCAGTGGTATAGGTTCCCCTTCTCCCGTAAGAAGCCCAAACCACCTGCTTTTCCCCCTGGAGCCCCAGGGGAAGGCTGCTCTGCCTGCCCCGCCCTCTCAGTCCTTCGGCCGCACCTGGCTGATCCCAGGGGAGTCCTGCCAACACGCCCGGAATCACGGACCAATGTCACACACATAGCCACTCCAACAAGACGACCCCCGGCTGGGCCCCGCGCCAACACACCCGGGCACCTACACACGCTCACAAAGCCTCCTCTGCTCCTTTCCTTGGCCGAACCACCCCAGCGGCCAGGCTCGCCACAGCGGAAGCCCCCCGCTTCCCTCCCATCAATGTGCTCCTCTGTTCCGCTGGCACATGGCAGAGAGATGCCCGCAGTCTGCCCGCAAGCCCCTCATTCATGCCGCCTTCTCACAGAGCCACTTTTCAATGAGCTTTCTCCTTCTCTTTCCCCGCCCCGCCCCCAAGACACAAAAGAGAGTTATAACATGGGGGTTTTTTTCTCTACAGGAATAAAAAGTTAGCTTTCCTTCCTTTCTGTTTTCCTAGGCTTGGCCTAAACTTGGCAAATGGAAAGTGAGTGGAAGCAGTTAAACTGACCTAGTTTGTGACCCAGGGGACAGTCCTGCGGCCAGAACTGCTCTCATTTGCTCTTGGTTGTAGGGGGTGGGGGTATCTAAAAACTCTTACCATCCACCCGTCTGCTGGGAAATGTTTCATTTACAGACCTGGGGGAGACCTTAAGTGTTATCTTATTGAACCCCTTCAATTGAAAAGGGGACACTGAGGCCCAAAGAGGTGAAGGAGGACACCCAGGCCATACAGAACACTTGTCGGGTGATGATCTGGGCACTGTCTCTATGGGCAATAAGAAAAACGAGCATCTTACCGTCATCCAGATAGGTCTGATCCAAGTTCTGCTCCTGTTTGATTGTCACTCCTGTGGGTAATACTTCCTTTTGGTCACTGACCGGGGGTCCATTTTTGGCGGCTCTTTGGCTTGTGGCATTCTGCTGCTGAATGACCGTGGGGTAGGACCCCGGGCTCAGCCTCTGACCTTGACTGACAGGGGGCGGGCCGGGCCTGGTGGTGCCGGGTGGGAAATTCTCGCAGTACATGATGTGCTGAATCTCCTGGTGACTCCCGCAGCGCAGCTGCTGGTTGGTAGGCGAGTAGTGGATCACCGGCGAGGCCTGCTGGTTGGCCGGGGAAGAGTGGAGCAGAGCCGAGCTCTGGCCCTGGGAGCCGGTATGCATCAGCACGGAGCAGTGCGCATCCGTGAGGGACAGCGGGGCGGCCATGAGGGCCGGCTGCTGGTAGCCCAGCAGGGTGGGGCTCAGGCTCTTGCTGCGCTGGTACAGGACAGCCGCCGGGTTCTGCTGCTGGTAGCGGGCGTCGGGGGACGAGAGCCCCGAGCGGAATTGCTGGCAGGGAGCCATGGTGGCCACGAGGCAGGAGGGGGACTCGGCCACTATTGGGTGCTGCGGGTAGTAAGGCTGGCTCCCCAGGCCCCCGTGGGCGGAGCTACAGATCAAGGTGGGGTCATATTCATCGCTGGGCTCCGTCTTGATGGCTGGGACTGCTAGAAGAGAAAAGCACACGGGGTGCACCCCGCTCATGAGCCACAGATGGGCACAGAGGGTCAGCAGACAGCTGCTGGTAGCCCGTGACCTTGGGAGAACATGGCCTTGGGAGCCCGACGGGGTGGGATCAAACAATGGGATTCTGTTATTCGTTAGCCTTGGGCAAGAGGCTCCCTGTGCCATTGTCTTAGGTCAGAAATCGAACCCTGGGCGATGACCTTGAACTACAGGTCTTTCCAGTGGTGGAAAGGTGGCTGGTAGGTCTGGCTCAGCCCTGGGAAGTCTGCGGCCTTATTCTCCAGGAGTGCTCAGCGCGTGATTGATTTAAAATTATGCCTCCCCTTCCTCCCCGGCCCCAGCAGCTCCCATCCTTCCCTGCTCATCATCCTTCATAACACTCATCACCATCCGAAAAGTCTGTATATTTTACGTGCTGATTGACCTGAGCACCCCACTAGAATGTCAGCTCCCCAAGGGGAGGATTTTTCTGTCTGTCTTGTTCAGTGCTGAGTCCCTAGCACCCAAAACAGTGCCCGAAACTTAACTGGCACTCAGATATTTTCTAGACGAGGAATGACCGAATGGTGACTGTCACCTCCTTAGTTCTGTAGTACTTTAAAGGAATGAAACCTACTGGGCTTGGGCCTCAGTTTCCCCATCTGTTACTTGGCTGTAACAAGCACACTTACCCCATGGGGCTGTTGGGAGGATTAAATGAGACGTGTGTGCAAAGTACCCAGCACAGTGACTAGCATACAGTAAGCGCTCAATGCTTGCTGTTGTTGCTGTTATTATCCTACGATCACTATTATTACTATTCGTGTTGTCATGGTTACCATCCCCCTCACCCCACCTAGGACAGTCACCGCAATGTTTCCTCCTCCAACATCAGCCCCAGGTGCTCAGGAATCAGCTTTTTTCTCACTGAGTAAATGAATCGGTGACAGGACAGGAATCCTGTTGGGTGCCGCCCCCCAAGTGTGGGGTGTGGGGGCAGCCAGGAGGTTCAGCACCTGCAGCAAAAACGCAGCTGTGGTACCAAGCGCAGAAATCATTTCTCAAGATGCCGTTCAAAGACCGTCATCTCAGTCACTGGCCTTACTGGGGGACCGGGTGCTTGCTCGGGCCGGGCTCAGCCAGCCACGGGCCAACCGGGTCCCAGGAGGCCTCGCTACTACAAATGAGAGGTGAGAGCAATGTCACAGTAAGTGAAACCCTCCCCATTAGAAAGGATCGTGGAGCTGCAGGGCCAGGCCCTCCCAGAGGTGGCCTCTGCAGTGTCAGGCCTCATAGCATGTCACATCAGTCCTGCAACGGCGAAATGCTCACAGAGGCCATGCAAACCTGTGGATACACTCCACTGGAGCTAAGCCCCCCAAGGCCAGGCTGCCAGGAATGTCCCCTCAAATTTCATGCTTCCAGTAGCCCAGAGGCTCCACGTGAAACTGTCACAGGACAGAAATTATACCCTGGGTGATATTCTCAAATGATAGGTTTCCAGTCCTGGAAAGGTGGCTGGTAGGCCTGTCTCCGCCTTGGGGACCTTGTAGCCTGTTTCTGCAGCCCCATCATAATCTGACACGTCAATAATATCACTAATATACTTATTATCTGAAACTCCTCTGTTAGGACATCAGCTCCATGAGGAGCTGTTTTATCTGTTTTGTTCACTACTGTGTCTCCAAGCCAAGAACAGAACCTGGCACTCAGATATCTTCAGGACAAATGAATGAATGAATGAAAAATAGCACTTGTCACCCTTGTTGGGATTGTAGCACTTTGTGAGAATGAGACCTCCTAGTCTGGTTATCCAGCCAAGAACTCCACTTGGCCACAGGGTGACTGCCCCCGATGGGGTCGACTAAAGGCTCCATAGGTTTTAGGGCACATTTGTCTCCACTCCTATCATGATCAAACCTAAGAGAGACAGGAGGCCGCAGCTTTGCAGTCTTCGGCTGAACAAGTCCACACGTGCCTCTCTCCTATCCCGCCCTCCCAAAGGAAAATATTAACAATAATAGCTAATATCATTGATATCAGTTTACCATCAGTTTACTGTGCTAAACGTTTTAGTGCATTTGACTTCTGCTCTTACAAGAAAGGTACCATTTGATAGATAAGGAAACTGAGGCTCAGAGAGGTCGAGTCAGCTGCCCAAGGCTGCCCAGCCGGTGGCAGACGTTGCGCGTCCTCGCCCGCGTGCCCATGCTGCCTCTCCCACCACAGGGGCCTCAGAGAGGACTCCTCACCTGGGTGGTAGGTAAAGTGCTGAGGCTGACTCCGTTTTCTCTTCCCGTTGATGACGTAGAAGTTCACTTTCACCGACGTGCGGATGTGCTTGTTCCGATACTCGGGGATCTCAACAAAAAGCATGTTCTGGAAGGAAGGAGTTGTCGTTAACTTCACTGCAATAACGTCCTAACAACGTAATAATGTCCTACCCAAGGCCCCGAGTGCGCTGAGCCAGCCCCTCTAAAACGAGGCATGACATGCTTCATATGATACAAAATTCTATTTGAGGGGAACTCGACTTTTAGCCGCAGCAAAGAAAGAATTGCAACTTACTCTGTCAAAGTCTATTAAGATGTCACCAGTACAAATCAGAGGGCCCGGTGCTTAATGAATATTTAGGTCATTCATCAATTCAATAGCTACTGAGTACCTGTTGGGTCCAAAGCCCTGGGACTTTGATGAGGGAACAGAAAGGAAAAGAAGGTGCGAGAGCAGTGGGGGGGTGGGGTGGGGGGGGACTGGGAGGGAAGCAGGGCAGGATGTTCCCCCGTGTCCAGGCGCTTACAGACTGGCTCTTGTCTTTATCCACCGTGGCCTCCATCTCCCAAATTTGCTGCCCATCTGGAAAAGTTTAAAAATGACAGATTTTGAAAGAACTATTCGAACCCACGACTTAAGACAAAAACCCACCAACTTATATTTATAGGGGTTTACGTACTGTATCATTTCGGTAAGGTGTATATGTGTGTTTTGTGTTACATACGTATACATGCCCATATATATGACATACATGTATATTTCTTCTCACAAAGAGAACACGTGTTGACCGCAGAAAACTTGGCAATGATAAAAAAAATAAGGAAAGAATTGCCCATCACCCCATCACCATTATTTTTTTCTCTATATTTGAATGTCTGTACATCATTCTTTCTTGAAAAATAAAAGTAGTATTGTTATACATTATACGCTCTATTCAATCAAAGACTTTCCAAAATGTCCTGCATACACCAAGACTGTCACAGGGGCCCAATTACAGATGGCTGGGCTGTCCCAGACAGGCTTTCTTGATGGTCTGAGAACACAGATGGCTCACATAGCCTGTCCTGAGAGTCTGACATGACATCCCAGCTTGTGAGTCACTGGCAAGGGTGGAAACGCAGGAGCCCGCCCTCCACCTTCAGTAAACAGCCAGCCTGGATCTCCCATGGCTCATGGCAGCAATCCTTGAGAGATCTGCTTGGTGGTAAAACCCCCTGCCCTGGAGCAGAGCACCAGTTCCCCAGCTGGGGACCAACAAGTTGGGCCAAACAAAACTCCACATTTGCGAATAATAGATTTCTTTTGGTGACCACCTACATTGGCCACTGAGCAGTTTTCAGCTCAAACAAATAATTTCCACAAGTGTTTCCAGGGTGTTTTGTGGAACAGTGGCTCTGAAGATTATTAAATGGGTTTACGAGAACGGGAAACAAATCCTACAAGCTAATAAGCGTTTGGAAAATGCTGAGTCAAAGTCGGATGGGTTTCTTTACCGCAGGACTTCTCAGAGCCTTTAATCTGCTCACATGCAGCGTAACTAACTCTTCAAGGTGGGCTAGGGTATGAACCATGTCCCAACATTTGGCCAAAAAAACTCTCCCCTCCTTTAAAGATATTATAAGTTTCAGGTGTACAACATCATAATGTGACATATTTGTACACCACAAAGGGATTACCCCCCCAAATCTAGTTACTATCCAGCACTATACAATTGACCCTCTCCCCCGCTTTTGTCCACCTCCTAACCCCCTTCCCCTTCCTAACCACTCATCTGTTCTCTGCATCTATGAGTCGTTCTTTGTTTTGCTTATTCATTTGGGGTTTTTTGTTTAGTTTAGTTTTGTTTTGTTTTAGATTCCACATATGAGTGAAATTATACAGTATTTACCTTTCCCCTTCTGACTTATTCCACTTAGCATTATACTCTCGAGGTCCATCCCGTTAGAAAGCCCAGTTATAACAACGCACAGCTATTAGCATCTTCTATGATAGGTTAGTTTCGAACCCATAGAATCTTGGCTCTTCAGGTCCACCCCAAGAAATCTGGTTTCCATGTGTTATTCGAACTTACTAGTATAAAACATATTTCCCAAAGTAATAATAAAAAGTCCTGTGATAGCTACCAAAGCTGATGCAATCTAGCTGTTCTTAACAGCGAACAAGAGTGAGTCAGCTCGAGCCTCTGTCATGGCAGTCTGCAAGTCGTGGCCTTACAGTTCTATTAGGTGCAATTCCTGAAATGACTAAGGAAGCCATGGGTCTGTGTCAAAAGGGAGGAGACAACGGAGGTTATTGCACTGACTTTCACTAGGGTGTGAGATCCCTGTGGAAGGGACTGAGTTATAGTCATCGCCATTCCCCCAACAAAGCGTAGGTGCCTAGTAAATGTCTCATGTCTGAGCAAACAAAAGTGCCAGCGGCTTCAAAGGCTGCTGATGGGGCCAAGAAAAAGCCAGAAGCTAACTTCAGCCACTGCTCAGGAGGAAGCAAGAAAAAATAGATGAATGGGCCTCACAGAATTCGGAGTTAAGTCATCAAGATGGTACTTTCCATGTGCAAAGGCCTGGACAGAGCTAGTTGGAGAAAATCTTTTTTTTTTTTTTTAAAGACAGACAGGTCAGAGTTATCCACAGAGACACGTGTCTCCTTCTCAGGTGGCAGTAAGAGCTGGCCACAAGTCCTCATCAAAAAGTGCATTCCTCATTCGCCACTCACAGGGTCAGCTCTGTGTCAAAAGATCAGGTAAGAAATTAATGGAGAAAATGAACAGTGATGTGTACTTATCCAACATGTTATCTCTTCCCTAACCTCTCGTTGGCCGAACTGAATTCTGCCACCAATGGTGCCATAGTTCTTTCAGTCTGGCTCATTATCCTGCATGAGTTTGACCTGCTTTGAAAAGGAAGGACCATGTCAGAAGCCTCAACATTGGGAGGAAAGGGAGAAGGACCCAGAAGAGTGGCTGGAAAGCACGAAGCTGCGTCCATAAAGCTCCCATCCCTAGCTCTCTGCCTTCACTCATGCCAGTAACGGGAGACGAAGCACACAGAACACGAAATGGCAGTGTGATGAAAAGGGGGTCACCACGAGCAGAGTTCTCAGGGTCTCGTCTCCTGGTCTAGGGACTCACGTGAAACGGGAAGAGGCCTTTCTCCTCATATTCCACCCTTTTCTCCATCTGTGTGGGCGTCCGGAAGTAAAAGGCCACCCGGGGACCATCATACAATCCTAGTGCACAGGTGCTTGAAATTAGCCAGGCCGGCAACAGCAGATGGGGAAACTGAGGCCCAGAGAAGAAAGGAGGATCGCCCAAAGTCATGCAGTGACAGTTATTGAATCACAGTCCTTAAGCAACAACTGACACTGTCCAATAACAATGTTTTCGAGGAGAGAAGGTCAGAGTTAAGATCACCAGCTCTTTGGAAGGCTGGAGTCAGGGCCTGCATGAGTAGGCTCTTTCTCAGGTCACATCCAGCCCACAGGTGTATGTACGTCTTGCAAGCCCTTCCCCGTTTCCCCTGTGCCTCCAGGCATTATCCAAGTTCTGACAGCGGCCCTGAAGACCCTGTATGACCCGATTCCTACCTCTGTCCAGCCTCTCCAAACATCACCCCTCCCAGTAAAAATAACAGCCATCGCCTATGAGCACTCACTGCATGTGAAGCATCACTCAAAGCATCTCTCAGGTATGAACTTGTCTGATCCACACAATGACCCTAGGCCGAAGGTCTGATCGCCACCCCCATTTGACAGGTGAGGACACTCAGGCACAGAGAGGGGCGGGCACTGGCCCAAGGACACACAGCTAGCGGGTGGAGAAGCCAGATCCAAGCCCAGGCAGCCAGCGCTAGAGCCAGCCTTCCTCATCTCGCCCATATTATGCAGCTTCCGGTTCCTGCGCCCGTGCGGCAACGCTGCCACGTTAATGAAGGGTGGTCGACAGGCATGGCAGGTCACTTGTCCCTCAAGTCTCAGCTGTGGTCTCCTGCTTACCCCTCCTGTAGCACTCTGGGTACCTCCATCCCCTTTCTCACCGTCTCCCCATTGTCTAGGACATCCTCAGTGCTCAGCCATTTGTCAACACAATCAGAATTAAATCACTGCAATAAGTTATAGTCACAATCCAAGTGGGAGCTGGGGCAGGAGGGTGCTTCTTCAAAGAAAACAGAGGTCCATTGGGTGGGAATGACCATGGTGTCCATCGATGGATGAATGGACAAACCAAATGTGGTCTATACATACAATGGTGTGTTATTCGGCCTTAAAAGGGAAGGAAATTCTGACACATGTTACAACATGGATAGACCTTAAAGGCATTATGCTGAATGAAATAAGCCAGACACAAAAGGACAAATAGCGTATGATCCCACTTATATGAGGTACACAGTATAGACAAATTCATAGAGACAGAGAGTGGAATACAGGTTGGAAGAACTCGAGGGAGGCAGGAAGAGGGGGTTATTGTGAAAATATTCTGAAAATAATGGCGATGATTACACAACACTGTGAATGTATTTTATGCCACCGAATTATATACATGCCAATGGTCAGAACAATCGATATTATGTGTATTTTACCACAGTTTTTAATTAAAAAGCCAACTGGCCTCACCCCAGAGACCTGGCTTGCTTTGTGGCCTGTAGATCGGCACAGAAGTTTTGTAATTAGCTGCTGCCATTTCAAAATGAGATTTCACCTAAAAATATACATTTTGCTCTTGAAGAAAAACAAATTCAGATGATCTGACTGTTCTGGGCAGCCACACAGAAATCTGAGCATGGACAGCGCCATGCTCCCCATTTCACCACGGCACCCCCACCCTGGCCCTCACATCTCTCATTTACTTTCCGTGCCCTGCCTCAGTGGGCCTTCAAAGAGACGGGTGTCACTTCTCATAACGCTCCAAGGAGAACTGGTCAGGTGTCTGCAGAATGCCCCTGGACCGGGATGTGCCTGATGCTTTTCTCACAATGGCAGGACAGCCAACCCAGTGTTACCGGGTCAGTGTCCCACCCTGCGGCACACTCCCTCCCAAACCAGGCCATAGGCCCTTTGCTCCCCGGACGTGGCCTTCCCTTTTCTTCAGAGTCAGAGCCACATACCCAAGAGGCCTCGAAGAGGTGCCCTGAGCCACCAAGCAGCCCAGTCTCCTTAGAGGGCCTGGATGTGTCCACAGGGGCCTCCCAGCATGCGCAGCTGAGGGACATCCCTGCACCCCTACACCACCACTCACTTAAAAACCCTCCCTCCCTCAGCCCCTCTCCTCTGGGCTCCAGGCAGAGCGAACGGGACCTGCCAGGCAGCACTTCCCGGGGACGCCCTCTGCAGTAAGGCGCTGGCACCACATCCCGCAGCCCGGCTCCAGGCTCCGGGTCAGGTCAGAAGCTGTTGGGGTTAGAAGGAGACGCCCGCTTCCTCCGGGTTCTCTGGCCCACGTGCTGTCACCCCAAGCCTTCTCAGGCATGTTCTGCGGCCAGAACTGACTTCCCCTCTTAATCACCAAAACACTCAACAGTTTATTCTTGTGTACCCCAAATTCTGGCACAGACAGGTCTGGCTTCAAATCCCTGTTTTGCCCCCCAGTTAGCTGCGTGAGCTTGGATAAGATACTTCACCTCTCTTTGCCTCTTATTTAAAATAGGGGGTCAATCATAGCACCTATACCTCCTGGGGGTCATTCCAGGACCACAGATACCTGGTCGAGAATAAATGTTCTACGCACATTGGTGAGCACTGTTATTACGGCTAGTGGCAACCGATTATTTATTGTCTTCTTTATCTACTTTTGCCTAAAGTATTGGAATAAAATATTGGAATAAAACCACAAGCATTTGTTAATCAGAAAATAAGACACGGTTTTGTAATTGTAAACAATTCTGCCTGCAAGCGTGGGCTGGAGGGAATTTATAAAAAGAGTGTTATAGAGACAGGTGGCATGTGCCTGATTTTCTTTCCTTTCAAAAAAGGGTCTTGTCACTATTATCTCAGTGGGGGAGGGTAAAGGGAGAGAGGAGGGAGGGAGAGAGGGAGCAGTGAAAGAGAGAGGGGAGGGGGAAGGAGAGAGAGGGAGGGAGAGAGATCGATCCCAGGAATGAGAAATGAAAACCTAAGTCCTGAGCCAAGGCCAGCGAGGGCCCCATCATCTTCCTTTTGCATCTTTTGGGCATAAGAGCCCAAAAAGCAGCTTCACACGTCCAGCCTGGCTGCGCCTCTCATCAGGGGTCTGCGCGCAGTTCTGAACAAACAAGTCCCCAATGGGAAGTGAAAGCTGACATCGTGGTCCTCAGTTTTATGTAGCATGTGAAAGACACATTCAAGGGGACTGGTCTCTAAGGAGAGTGTGCGGTTTGCAAAATGCCTCAAGGCCGCCTTCCTGGGCTCCTCCCCCAGCCCGCCACAAGTCCTGGGCTTCCACCAACGGGACATACTGGTCCCGTCCTCTGAACTGAGATCCCAGGAGGCAAAGGAATTCACAGTACATGCTGGCAGGGCTCCCTCGGCCCGTCGTCACTTAGTCGAAGTTCCAGTCCTGCTGTCACCATTTACCAGCTGTGTGGCCGTTGAGTAGTAGCTTAACCTCTCTGTGCCTCGGTTTCCTCATAGGCAAAATAATAATTTACTGACTTCCAAGAGTTTGGCAAGAATTCAAATAGAGATTATACATAAAATGCTTGGCAAAACACTCAGCCCATGGTAAGTGCTGTTCTCATTATTATTATTTTAGAATTTGGTGTGTCGTCTGGGTCCAACTCTAGGGAGAAAGAATTGGCTGGCCATCTAACCCAAGTACTCTGGTGGATATGACAGTCCCTCAGTTCATTTCACTGCATGACAATCTCCCACAGCAAATGAATAAAATGGCCGTAGAAAGTATTCACTGACGGGGGCAGGTTGGATTAATTACGGGCCATCCACACTTGGTACAGAGTTATCAGGTATATATATTAGGTATAGGAATACCTGGCAGCCCTTAGAATAAGGAAGATGTGTTCTGACCTAGAAGCTTGTCCCTGTTATATTTAAAAGCAGACTTTTCAAGTGCGGCAGACCAGCACGTGCAGCACGATACAACTTGGTGAGTCTCTAAATATGTCTGCTGACAGCTAGGGAAGCTCCGCCCCAAGCTGCTCATTTGGCTACAGCCCCACAGCTGAGGCTGGATGGATAAAGTGAGACCCCACGTCCTCCTTCACGTGATTCAAGAAACAGGGAGGACTTGCGGGCAATTTCCGTTTCTGTGTGTTTTTCTAATGTTTTTGAAAATAAAGCTTTTCTCTTATGAAAATAGCATATTGCAATTGCCTGTTGACTTGCCCGCCTCCCAGGAGCCCTCTGGGGCCACGGTCTTAGATGGAGGCCGGGCAAAGGCCACCAGCACTGATTAAGTTCCCGCTGCATGGCAGGCCCTATGCAGGCTGTTGGGGCCGCGATACTGGCCACACGGGCCTTCTCTACCCCTCCAACGACCAGGCTTCTGGACATCGCTAAAACCAGTTCCTTCCCTTCCTTCAGGTCCAGCTCAGGGAGGTCCTCCCTGGCCTGTCCCTCATTCTCTGTCACTTTTTGCTTCTACCTTCCACTCTAGGACATTTTATCTGCCTGCTGCTTCTCTGTCTCTCTCCCCTGCGAGGCTGTGAACTTCTCTGTGTTATCCCCGGCACTCTGTGTCTGGCACATCATAGGGGCTCACTAAACACTGTAGGCTAAATGAACAAACGGACCTCAAGATTCCCCAGTGCTCGGCCCATAGCCAGAGCTCAGGAAATGTCGGACTATAGGCCTCTCCAGCAAAAAGACCCCACAAAGAGAATTTGCTGAGCGCTGATCGAGGAATCCTTCGGGGAACAGACTGATGAAGAAGAAGCCTGGAATACAGGTGCGAACAAGGAATCAAACACCACCAGAGCGACTCGGTGTGAGTTCAACCCACCTCCCATCCCACGCCCAGGTCTGGGCCTCTGAGCAGTCCTGCCCAGAACAGAAGAGGCCCAAGAAAAATCAAGAGAGCTTCTACTGCTCTGGGCGGAGATGAAATAAAGGTCTTCGGTCTCTGGAGCAGATGTTCGGGCAAACTTCCCCCATCCTAAATTAACAAGGCCCAGCAGCCAGCACGAAAAAAAAAAAAAAAAAGGCCCTTCCAAGTCTTACTCAGAGGGGAAGAGAAAAGAGCCAACTTCTTTGGGCAAAGAGGTTGAGTCTAGAGAAGTCTTAGCAAGACTCAGCAAGAAAAAAAAAAGAAAAAAGAAAAACAAAAAAAAATGGGGGGGCAGGGGACGTGCCAGGCTCGACTGGCACTGTAGCCTTTGTTCTAACTTGGCTGCTGTCCCCAGAGAAAAGCACGTTTGCAAACCAATGGCCCCTGCACTTCCCCCGGCTTAATGGTTTCCCTCTGCAGACAGCTCTTGAGCCCCACGTCGTCGGAGCAAAATGTCAGGAAGCAGAAGGGGCTGGAGTCTTAGCTGTTGGCCTCCACGAGCCACGGGCTGGTCAGCGCTCGCAGGGGGCAGGAGCGAGCAAAACAGATCCGTCCTCGCTCCGGCCGCCAGCATGCCACCGGGCTCCAGGCAACGGGAAGGAGATCAAAACGTCAGTTTGGGTTAGGAAACCCTGCATGATGCATCCCAGCCCTGGCTCTGCTTTTAAAAATTAGCTAAATGAAGACGGCTGAAGTCATTTCAGTCTGTGCTTTGTGACTGCTAACGAGCGGAAAAACGTGTACTCCCCAGATGCACGCGGTGAACGGGCAGATGGGGGATGAGGAGTGTCCCCCTAGTTTAGGATTTCACCCACCCGAAGGGCTCAGCTGCCCACGTGTGTTTTGTGGAGAGGTTCAGGACCCCCCGGCACCTCGCCCCGCTCCTCCTGCCCCCCATTTCCTCAGTGGGCTCGTCCCCACTGCCCCACTTGGACGTCCTCAGGGGCTACTCGCTCACCTCCCAGCTTCCACATGTCTCCCCGCCCTCCCCAGAGACCCTTCTTCATGCAGATTGCCAGAACAATCTTTAAAATATAAATTAGATCACGGTCATTCTTCCACTTAAAAGCTTCCATCGGCTACTCATGCTTTTTAAATAAAATCCAAGCTCCTTGCCTGCAGGTCCCAGCATGATCTGATACCCTCCCCAGTGACCTCTCCAGGGTGGGCTGGTGTCACCTTTGTTCTCACACTGGGCCAGCCATTTGAGCCTGCGTTCAGTTCCTCAAATGCCCCAAGCTCATCCCCACAGCTGGGCCGTAGCACTGGGCAGTTCCTTCTGCCTGCGACACTGTTCCTACTGTCCACACAGCTCCTTCTTTCTCACTTTTAAGATGCTGCTCACCACCACCTCCTCGGGGAAGCCCCCCCTGACCACTCTCTACAGAGTTGCCAGACTTAACTAATAAAAATACAGGATATCCGGTTAAATTTGAGTTTTAGAAAACAATGCATACATCTTTACTACAGGGATATCCGAAACTCCATGCCATTGCATAGGACATACTCATCCTAAAGAAATTCATCGTTCGTCTGAGATTTGAATTTCGCTGAGCGTCCTATATTGTCCCCTCACCTCCAGGCCCGTTGCTCTTCTGCCCATGACCTGGTTTCACTGTCTTCACAGCACCTTCCCCATCTCAAAGTGACCTGCTTATCAACCAGGTTGAGAGCCTTCACCTCCTGAGAGCAGGGACCTCATCTTTCACGTGTCCCCGGTGTAGGTGTCCAGCGGCTACCTGGGGAGTGAGGATGGCAGCCCTGGCACTGAGTGAGCGGAGCGAGCATCACTTGGTCACATGGCACGGGGGCCGGATGTCAGCTCATCTTTCATCCCGCCCAAGGTGTCGCCCACGCCCGCTTAGGACAGCCGGTCGCTCTGTGAAGCGGGGAGCGGGGCTTCTGGACCTAGGTCTCCACTGACGAGCTCTGTCACCTCAAGGAAGTCTGTTGGCCTCACTACGTGAGTTGGTTCCTCCCTGACCCCGTCTGTAAAATGGAGGCAGAAAGTGACACCAGGAGCACGATGGCTTGGGGTGAGACGAGGGGAGACACGTAACGGTGCCGGAAAGGACCCTTCTCCCTGAGAAGAAGCCAACACAACCCTGCCTTCCTGACACCGCGCTACGTAAACTGAGCTCCCCGGGGGGAGCATGGAAAATCAGCTGACATTTTTCGAGCACCTACTATGTGCTGGACACTTTTAGATCCTTGATCTTCTTTTATTGCTATAACACGATGGAGAACATGCGTCTCAAAGCACATAACAGGAGGCCGATACAGGCTTTAAGCCAAGTCTGCAGGATGATCCCAAATGCAGCCTGCTTATAACTTAAATATACGCAATCTTTACTTAAAAGAGTGTGCAACCAAAAATATATTAAAAAATAATAGAAAGGAGTGTTTCAGTTAATAAAAGATATCATGATTTTCTTGGGGGAAGGGGGGGACGCCAGCCTGCTAATTGCGAATTACACAATGGCCTATTGGCACCAAGAAAAATTTCTGAGGGAGGAAATTCTAGGACCCAAGTAAATTAGAAAACTTATTTCTATGTGTCCTCTTTCAGAGGCATCCAAACGGAATGAACTGCAGGATTCTTTCACTTGAAAGTCTGTTCCTGCATGCAAGGAGACTAAAGTTTGGGCAAATAGTCTGCTCTCTGAAAATGAGACCATTTTCTTTGTCCCCAGTGAGGCTTCAGAGTGGCGATCTGGCCTCCGTCTTTGGAGGAAAGCTTTGTGTCCCAGCCAACTGTGCGAAAGTGGTGGGCTTCAGCCCAGGGGGCTGATGACACTGTGGACGTGAGTCACCAAGGGCAAAGGTCTGCAGAGTCTTAGTCATGCCTTGGCCCAGCCTGGGTCTGACCTTTCCCAGAGGGAAGAGTAATCTAGAAGGACTCCCATCCCAAGTCTATTGTTCCAGAAAACACCACACCAAGGAAAACCGAACCCATGGGGACAAACAGGTGGAAAAAGGGGGTGCCTCCTCTAAGATTGTTCCAATATTTCCCAGATACTAATTCATGGAAAAATACTAAATTTAGCAAAAAAAATAAATAAATTATTTTAAGCAAATACATTTCTATTTATTAAATGAAGCTCAAAATACAACCTTTGGGAACCTCCAAGTAATAAAATGACTCATATTAGGATACGATGACTCAGTGCGAAAGAGGGGATTCCACCACCCACGCCTCTAAAACATCAATTTGCCCTCTCAACAGGTGATGGGAGCCTCTGCCATCAGACTGTTCCAAGAAAATTGTCCAACAAAACAAAACACAAATTCTCTTCAAACAATTTAAGTTTCAAAGTTGAGTAATTTGATGCAGGCCCGTTTCCAACCTCCACCCCCGCAGGACAGACAGCAGGGAGCTGCTTGGCTGGGGCCGGGGGCCCGAATTAAGGCAGATTTACCAGCTGAAAAATTCCAAAACCCTGTGTCATGTGGAGGAAGCTTCCAAAACACTGGATCCCACCCAGGCTTGGGGAGTCGCTCAAAGCCATGGCAACCCTGTTTCCGCTGCCACATCACTTTTATTTTTGTGTCTTTAGATTTTTTCCTGTTTTGCAATGTTTTGCCGGGACCCCCCAACTCTGCCCGGGGCCGGGGTGACCAGGGGCCAGGGTGACTAGCCGAAGTCAGGAACAGACTGGGCTTCCCAGCATGAACTTCGTCTGAAAGGTGACACATTTTTCAAATTTCAGAGAATATATATAAAGCTTTTCAGCCATCGCTGAGAATGGTAAATAGGAAACACCCCGATCATCCTGTTTGGTTTCTCTTTATCCCCTTGGACCTGACTAGAGAGATTATTCAGGGGGTCGATAATAAATGCTGCTTCGGAGTCCAGCTCTGTCACCTGCCATGGGCTGACCTGGGGCCCATGACTTGACCTCTACGAGCCTCGGTTACCTCATCTATAAAACGGGGGTGATGCCGCCCGCCTCTCAGAGCCAGTGTGACATTTAAAGGAGACGACACTTTCATTCAGCAATATGTGTGAGCACCTACTATGTGCCAGGGACGGTTCTAGGTGCCGCAGATACGGTAGCAAACGCCGAGACCCCGCCCTTAAGGAACTAAGAGTCCAGCATGGGAGACCAGATAATAAACGAGTAAACGAATCGACACGATTTTTTCAGTAGTGCTAAGTGCCACAGAGAAAACACAGTAGGACAAGGCGACAGGAGCCGACCTGGTGGTGGGGGAAGATGACAAACTCCGGAGCGAATGGTTGAGTTGGGGCTGAGACTTGAAGGAACAGGAGGGCATAGCGTCGCGAAGAAAGGCCGGAAGGGAATTCTCAGAAGAAAGAGCAAACGCAGAGTCCCTGAGACACCAGTGAGCGTGGGGTGTTTGAGGACGGAATGAATGGAGCCGGTGTGGCCACAGCCAAGAGCAAAGGCGAGAGAGTTGAACCGGCTGAAAGCAGAGAGATGGGGGCGCGGGGTGGGGTGGGGGGCCGGATCATACAGGCTCTTGGAAGTCGTGAACATAATTCAAAATAGTAACAAAAATAATATCATGATCATTATTA
>NW_006442491.1:32895322-32911265 GCF_000325575.1 Pteropus alecto
ACCGAGCTTTTTCTAACTTAAGAAACGCCATGCTGCCCCCCCCACCCCCCGCTGCCCTGTTTTTTCACCGTTCTCCAATTTGTCATCCTGCTGGAGTGGAAACCACCAATTCCATTTCGGTCGACGGCTATAAAAAGAACGTTGGAGCGGGTGGTGCCGATGACCCAACGTGGGGGCTAAGATTAGCCCAGGAGGCTGTCACCTTTCCTTGATGTGAGAACCAGCTGGGGTTCCCCTTTCCTTGGAAAACTTCAGCTGTTCCACTCCACCCCGCCCCACAGCGCCCTTGCCGGCCAAGCTGTCCATGGAGACGGGAACGGGGATGCGTTTTGGAAAAAAGAAGTTAAGCAACAGGGATTCCCCGTGCAGAAGGAGGCCCTGGGCTGGGAAGCGAGTTTTTTGGGGTCAAAAGAGCAGGACCAGCTTCCTGCAGAGGCAAAGCCACCTGCCTGTCTGTCAGAGCCATGGGGAGCCAGGCATCCCACTAGGAAGCCCGCCTCTTCTCTGGGGGTTCAGAGGCATCTCTGAGGCCCCCACTTTTCTGCTGGCATCAACCCAGGAACCACAGTCACCTCGGATTCTGTAGTTAGACGTGAAAGGGTTCGAACCGCATCCTCTCGACCCAATGACCCTGTGAAGAATTCAGGGCTCTTTGTCACCACAAAATGGTTCAAGTCGGTGGCTCAGAGCAGCTGAAAGGTCTTCAGCCAGTTAACCTGATTCTAAGCTTTTTCAGAGTAGAACAGCTAACAGTCAAGGGTGCAGACGCCGGAGCCAGGCTGCCTGGGGTCAAACTCAGCACTGCCATTTACTAGCTGTGTGATCTTGACTAAGTTACTTAATCTCTCTATGCTCAGTTTCTCATCAGGAAAACTGGGGGAAAGTAGCTCTCTTGTAGAGCTGTCACGAAGAATCAGATTAGTTAATATGTATGAAGCGCGTAGGGCAAGGCCTGGCACACAGTTTATTATTAAACCTATTACTGTTTTCAAAGTCTCTTGGTTCCATGAGATAAACTCAAACTCCTCTCTGTCCTACCACAGACTAAATGTAATAATAACAGACGCTGACATTTAATGAGCATCTATAATGCGCCAAGCTCTATGCAAAGAGCCTAATCTGTATGATGTCATTTAATCGTCTCACCTCTTGAGAGAAGTAAATCATCTCTATTTTCACAAAAGAGGAAATATTGGCTCAGAGAGGTAAAGAGACTTACCCAGGATGACACAGCTGCTAAATGCAGATCATGGATTCGAACCCAGGCCATCTGACTTCAGAGCTTGTACCTGTGACCGCCATAGCACGCAGCCCTGCACAGCTTGCCCTGCCCAGGCCAGCCCCCGGGGCAGTGTGTGTAATATAAACCATGTACATGGCCTAAGCTATGATAACGCTGGAGAGACCATAAAAACAATAACAGACATTCAGTGAACACTCCCTCTGCACCAAGTCCATGCCACTCATTTATGCATTTAACTCCAGGACGAAAGGATTGTTACTAACTCATTTTACAGAGATGGAAGTTGAGACCTGGGGAGGTAGAACTACAGGACAATGCTGGATATGATCTCAATTAAGTGCCCTGACTTCTCCAAGCTCAGCCATCTGCCTCCCACGGATGCCGGGTTCGTGGAGACAATAGGCAGAGGGTGGCAGGCGAAGGGCCCGCCCACAGGTGAATTCGACCATAGGGAGCTGTTATTACTGCTCTTTCATTAACACGTAACTTTGCAAAGTCCAAACAGGCTCTGAGCTTTCCTTCCGGTAAGATGTAAACTGTGAAATTTCTTCCAAAACCAAGAGAAGGCTAGAGAGTAAATGCCATTCATTCATTCATTGTCCCTTCATTCGACAAACACTTAACTGATGCCCTTGACTAGCTTCATAAGAATGTGGACTCTCTGGGCAACTGAAAGCCGCTGGCTCCTAACTCCAGGAGAACTTGGTAGGACCTGGCCTCCGAGCCATCCCTGCACAGTTCCGTTGGCCCTCACAGACACTGCCGACCTGCACGTGGATAGATAGCAAGTTGTCTGTGTCTTATTAGCACTTTTCCCTGCTAACATGGCGTTTTGAAGCCACACACTTCCTGTGAAAGTCAGCAGAAGGCCAGCAGGATGGTTTCCCAGTACAGAAGATGCATTGAAACCGGAAAGGCTAAAGCTTCCCTGGTCACTGACCGTTCATGCCCCTCTCCTGCCCAAGAACCCATCTTGACTCCCTGTGACCGTACCATGTGCAGACCAAACCAAGGCCACGTCTCTACCTAGCCCCGGGAGATCTCTCTGCCCTGGCCTCCTCCTGCCCATCAAAGCATTTCCCAGTGTTAAACAGTGCCTATTTCAGCTACGTTGGTTTGGTCTCTGACTTACCCGAGCCTCACAAATTCTTGCTATAGAGAACATTTTACATTGTTCTACCACCTCAGAAATATGCCTCCCCCCAAGCTGCTCGAAAACATGCATGCCTTCTCGAATCCACTACACCACATACAGGAAGTAACAAATAGCGATAGCCACCATATGCTGTGCACTTACTATATACCAAACATTTTATAAGTACTTAACATGTATGAACTCTTAATCTCATGACCATCCTATCAGATAGGACTGCCATCTTCCTTATACAGACAAGGAAACTGTTGATCAGAGAAGATAAGTGACTTGCCCAAGGTCGCACAGGTCGGCAGTAGTGGGATTGAGTTTTGAACACAAGCAGACTGGCTCAAGAGTGTGAGTTCCCATCTAGCTGACAAAACGAACGTAGAAGACGTTCCTCACTGCATTACTTATAATAGCGCAGATGTGGAAGGAGCCTAATGCCCAATAAAAGGGCAATGGTTAAATAAAGTGTTGGATGACCATATGATAGAATACAATGCATCCATTTAAATGTCTGTGTTCCTAACCCCTCGCTACACCACCGCTGCCCTTCAAACTCACTGTGACCAACCATGTGCCTTCTAAACCACTCTCAAACCCATTCATCCGTCTCCAGCTCCCAATGCCACAGCCTTACCTAATGCCTTTTTCAATGCTGCCTTCTACTGTGCTTTCAAAGTGTGCGAAAGCAGTTCCCATGTCCTGGTCACAGGGCCCATCCCCAGAGGAGGCTTTATGTGAACTGGGAAGAAGCATCCCTTTTCCCAGACACTCAAGGCTTCCTCCTGTCAGCAGGTGTCTTAGTAATTCACACATAGACGATATATCCAGTCTGAGTGGCAGCCCCCAGAGGAGGTAGCCTTGTGCGGTGCACAAGCCCCACGACCAGACAGCCTGCCTGTTATATTCTCTGGATCACCCTAAGGGTAATAAAGAGACCAACACCAATACCCCTGTGAATGAACCTCCTGAAACCATGCCCATTAGAAAAATAAACAGATAAATAAACCTAAGTCTGGCATCTACAACTATCACATAATTGCATAACCTGATATTTTTCCTACTTCTGATCTTTTTTTTTTTTTTTTCACATCCTTATGGGCAAAACACATTACCAAACAGCGCATAGAAGAAAGAATACACATGGCTGATAAACAAAAACATAAACCTCTCAGAGCAACGGAGTGCAAAGTAAAAATTAGCATCGATTCGGCAACTTTTTTTAATTAAAAAAAAAACAAAACGGCACTTCTGGGAGGGGTGAAACCGTTACTGACACGCTGTCGATGGAAGTTACAGTTTGTAGAGTTCTGGACGGTAACTCGGCAAACGGGATTTAAAACCCTTACGATGATTATCCAAAATCCCACTGCCAGGAATACACTCCAAATAAATTTTAAAAACAGAGGGTCATGTGTAAAAGATTAATTAATTAATCCTAAAAGTACTCAAAGATTAATTGCGATGCTATTGATAATAAAAATATAAATGCCAATGTTTATCAGTTTATGATATACTTGGTGCTATTATAATTGCTTAACATGTAGTAACTCATTTAACCTTGTGACAACCGTCTTGTTATGATCGATCTATATATAGAACATGTAGGCACAGAAAGGTTAGGTGATTTGCCTACGATCACAGAGCAAGCATGTAACAGAGCCAGACGTGAACCCAGGATCTCTGGGTACGGAGCAGGCACGCTTAATCACCACGACGGTTGGCTTCCCTTCTTGAAAATAGTAAAAAGTTGAAAAAGTGTTGTTCTATATGTAAAAAATAATGATGTTAAAGAATTGGGGCTGGGAGCCAACCTTATCATCACAGGAAACAACTCGGGATCAGCTAAAACACACCGGGGCAGGTTCACGCGATGGTGAACCGTGTCAACATCGAAATCACGCGGGACGTGGGACGCCTGTCACAGTGAGTAAAACGAGTGGAATGCGAAATGCTATACAGTGGGATCTGCCCCCAGATCCGCGCCGCTTGGAACAGAAAGACGCTGGCTTTCGCATGGCGCCAACGGACGCGAAAGAGCTCGAAGGCGCCCTGACCTGTGGTCTTCTCCGTGAACACGACTTTCGACTCGGCCGTGAAGTTCTGTCCCGTGAGGATCATCTGCTGGCCCCCGTAGACCAGGCAGCTGTCGATGTCCTGTCTTTCCACCATGGGCAGCTCGTGGGCAGACCGCTGGGCTGAGGGCAAGAGAACGAGAAGTCAGGGGAGGGCACCCCAAAGAGGCTTTCCGATTTCACGGCGACGCGACAGGACACGCTCTGCCCGCCTTGGTCGCCTGCTGCCATCGCTAAATGTGGAACCGTCACCCGTGGCAACCTGACTCTGCAAATATTATGTTCTTGTAAAAGTGCCCCAAGTTGTCTGGGCGAAATTTCTCCTAACCCCACACTTTGTTGTCACGAATCAAGAGGCAGGGGTCTGTCCTCCGATCGAAGGGAAGGCGAATGACAATGGGATATTTTCTTCATTGTTTATGAGGCTGACTTTTCCGTAAGACACTTCCTTGGCTACAGTATACTGTCCTTTTGCCCTTGACGGCAGCAAGCACTCGAAGGGGTCAGGCATGTGAAACTGCAGGACCCTGTTTCTGAACGGTTTGCACGTATTTATCCACTTTGGAATTCATTCCCAGGCCGGACATGGGCTTCCACGCAGCCACGATCGGCCCCCACCACCTCGCTGACCTCCTTTCCCAGAACTCCCCCTGGCCGATGCCGCTCCAGCCATACTTCTAGAACGTTCTCACCGTCCCTCAAACACTCTAAGCACGTTCCTGTCTTTAACCGTGGGCATGTCCAAGTCCCTCTCTCTGGAAGGTTTGCCCTGACTGACCTGTATGGTTCCCTTCCTCGCCTCTTGCAGATTCGACTCAAATGTCACCTCCTTACCCCACCCTTCCACCCCCCCATCCCCCCGCAATGAGAACAGTGGGACCCAACCCCTGGCCGTCTGTCCTTCAGTGTCTCTCTCCCTCTCTTTCCTTTAGGCTGCTTTACCCCGCTTTGCTTTTTGGCAAAGAACTTTCCACTCTCAGATATGCTCCACGGAACTTTATTGGTTCAGGTCTCTCTCTACCCCAACTAGAATATAAGCCCCAGGAGGGAGGGGCTTTGCTTTGAGCACCGCTGGAACAGGGCCAAGAACAGTGCCCAGGGTTTACTAGGAGGAGCTTGGGATGGATGGACAGATGGACGGGTGGATGGGGGCGGATATGGATATATCCGAATATATCTTGACACGCGTATCCATACGTTTCTCAATGTCCCTATATATCTGCATCTTCACCTCTATCCACCACAGTGAAAGACGGAGAATGGGCAGGTGTATGCTGAGCGCTCACTGCAGTGATAGACCTAAATGCACACAGCAAGCTTCTAAGGAAGGAAGTATTAAAATTATTCACATTCGACTGAGGAGAAAACTAAAGCTAAGAGAAGTCAAGGTCACCATCTGGCCAAGGGTAGGTGGTGAGGCTTAAACGTGAACCTTCGAAAGCTGGTCTGTGCAGCTCTGGAGCCCCATCCCTCAGCCACTCCAGCCAGCCATCTTTCCTGCAGGAAAGAATGGAGACCCTCTCCAGCCCCCTTTTCTGGGCAGGGTGAGAAACGGGTCCGAGCCAGCATGAGGGACCCATCTGCTCGGGCCTCCCGGCCTTGGCAGCGTGGGCTGCAGAGGCCGGCCCTCCCCTCGGTGAGTCAGCCTGAGCCCCTGGCGTTCCTCCCGGAGCCCAAGAACTGGGCGCAGGGCCAGCCCTTCCTGTGCCAGGGGCCTGCGGACCTCCCCATCCGGAGCTGGGGCAGCAGCCGTGTGGGGCCCGAGGTCCGAACCTAGCCCTTCCCTCCTGGCCGGCCTGGGCCTCCAGGTGGCGAGCACCCCCCCTCCATCCGCCCTGGAGCCACGTTGAAACGAGCTCTTTCGGGAGCAACCTTGCACTTGGCGACATCTAAGGAGTCTGTTGTGGACCAGCCAGACGCTCCCAGACATTTCACTTTGAAAGTGCAACCCGACAACTCACAACAATCCCCTGACAGTCTCCCCATCCTCGCTCCGCCCGGGCTCCCTGTTCTCAGGGACCAGCCAGCCAGCGCTGTTCCCGGGGGCTGCCTGTCCACAGAAGCTAATTTCTCCCACATGGGCTGGGTTATTAAACCTTTCTTTCAATACAGGAGTTTTGTGTGACTTCCTAATTGAGCTCCTACAAATGGAGGTGTATTACCAGTGAAAACAGCAGCCACATCGCCTGGAAAAGCAGGTCCTGGCTTTTAAGCTCTGCCTTTGATGAGTTTGGGGGGCAGCTGGGGGCACGTGGACCCAGGGATGGGTGGGGAGGCGGTAAGAGCCATCTGTCCCTTTTCACAGGTGGAAAGCCTGAGTCATCGCTACTGGTCAAGCTGGCCAAGGGCTCACAGCCAGCCAGGCCAGGGGCTGGACGTGGCCGTGAGCTCTCCCTGCCGGCCTGGAGTCTGGCCTGGCCAGCCACTCTGTGAATCACTGTGCATTGCTGTGAACACAACTTGTCTATTTCCTAAAGCAACCTCCCGTCAAAGCCTCACAGTTTTAAGCAACCAGTTGACTCTTTCTTTGCCAAATCTGCATTTCCCACCCCTTCTCCTTACTTAAGGAAAACTATCTTTTTTAATGAAAATTTAAAGAGAACAATGAGAGTCCAGTCAGGCTTCCTGCAAGCTTTTATCCGTACTCCAGTCTTACTGCTCAAAGTGCTGGCCAGGAATGGTAGCACCCCTGGGAGCTAGTTAGAAATGCAGAACCTAACCCCGCCCCCACCCTCGACCTGTTAAACCCAAATCTGCATCTTAACAAGGAATCCAGCGGATTCTCAGTGTACGATCTAGTTGGAGAAGCACTGCTTAGCTCTGGCTGCGCATGCGAATCAGCTGGGGAGTTTAAAACATGATGACTTCCCCCAGGCCCTAAGTCTAGAGCAGGGTTTTTCAACCTGGTCACTACTGACATTTGGGCTGGGTCATGCTGCGTTGAGGGGTTGTCCTGTGCACTGTAAGATGTGGAACAGGATCTCCGGCTTCTACTCAATGGATGCCAGTAGCATCCCCTCCCTGCGGACAGCCGAAATTGCCTCCCTTGGGGAAGAGGCAGCCAAAATCGTCCCAGGTTGAGAACCACTGTTCTGGAGATTCTGACTTCAATGGTCTGAGCAGAGGACCCCAGCACGATTTTTTTTTTTTAAATCCTTAATGATTCCAATAAGTCACCACAGGTTTTATCTGAGGTGCTGTCTCAGCAGGATAAGACAGGACCTCAGAAGCCACAGGAGCCTTCTCGGTTTACTGCTGTTTGGGCTCTGGGGTTAGAAAGCCATAGTTTCAAGTCCTACCTCTGCCACCTCCCTGGTGTGTGACCCTGGGCAAGTCGCTTCACCTCTCTGAGTCACGGATGCCTCCTCTGTAAAATCCTAACAGGCTGGGGTCGGGGAAGGGGTGAAGCGGAATAAGAGGTAAAAACCTCCAGCCACACACATACACTAGAGGTACACGAGTATAATGTACAGCATACAAAAAATAGTCAATATTGCAATAATTTTGTATGGTGACAGATGGTTACTAGACTAACTGCACTGATCACACAGTGAGGACAATAAATGTCAGATCGCTATGTTGTAAACCTGAAGCTAATTTAGTGTTATTTATATTATTATATATTGCCAACGATACTTTAATTTTTTAAAAAAAGTAATAATAGAAGGCAAAACATGGTGGAATAATATTTTCATTGTGCTTAAGGAAAATAATTATCAATTGTGGACCCAGACAAAATATTTTTTGAGAAAGAGGATAAAATACATCATATAAAAAAATAATAATAAAATCCGAACAGTCCCTGCCCTCTGCATTAAGCACGTGGACATGGTCAGCATATATGCGGTAAAACATCTAATATCAATAACCCAGATATCCATCAATGGATGAATGGATAAACCAAATGTGGTCTATTATATTACAGAAATACCACTCAGCCAACGAAAAGAATGAAGTACTGATTCATGCTACAATGTGGATGAACCCCCAAAACATTATGCCGAGCAGCAGGAGCCAGACACAAAAGGACAAGTGTTATGTGATCCCCTTTCTGTGAAATGTTCAGAACAGGCGAATCCAGTGAGACAGAACGTGGATGGGTCTGGGGAGTGTCTGCTAAGGGGTCTGGGGTTTCCTTTTGGGATGATGAAAAAGTTCCGAAACTAGAAAGTGGTGGCAGCTACACGACATTATACTAATGAATGTGCCAAATGCCAATGAATTGTGTACTTTAAAATGGTGAATTTTGTGTTATGTGTGTTTGCCACAATTAAAAATATATACATCTAACATAAGACAAAAACACGTAGCCAGTGCCTAGCACACAGTAACCGTTCAAGAAACCAGTCTCCACTACCAATAATTTCAAAAGCCTCTTTCTTCCTTGCTCGGCCATTTTCAAAATGTTTTCTCATTTGTTATCTATCTTTCTGAAGCCTTAAACCGCAGCCCTAGTGGATAATCAAGGAAAACACGATGATTGCCATTTTACAGGCAGAAAAACAGACACTCAGAACTCAGCTTCTTCGGGGGGGCAGCTCCTGACCGGGCGAAGCCGTCACACCAGACAAACCTCTGTTCCACTCCAGTCCCCCACAAGGGGATCCCTGGGCGGGGCTTCCCAGTTCTAAACCTCAGTTTTCTCATCTGAAAAATGGGGCTGTTCATGGACCCATCTCACCAGTACTGGTGAGAATTCAATGGGAGAATTCACAGAAAGCGTGTTTGGATCAATCAATAAGGCAGCAAGTTTAACCAGACTGAAAGCTGTGGGTTTCTTGAGCAGTGGCGTGTGCTAGGCACCGGCTAAGTGTTATTGTCTTATATACTTCAGCAAATGTGTGCTGACCACATCCACACGTCTACATGTTACTGCTCTCGTCACTGTTGTCTGTGGCGGATCCCAAACCCTAACCCAGGTTTCTTGAGCCCGACTGCCAGCATTTCTCAGCGTGAGGTCCCCTGGTTGGGGGAGGCGCTTAATGAAAATGCAGACACCCAGGCCATACATACCCCTGACCCACTGCTCTTGAAACTTTTAGAGGAAGCTGGACATTTGCATTTGAACAATCTTTCCAGGTGAGTTGTTACCCACATTTGTTTGACAGCCAAGTTCCACACTTAAAAGGCTACCTGAGGACAAGGGGACCTCCTCCAGGGGAGGCCCTGGCATCCTCAGAGAGCCCAGAGGCAAAGCAAACGAACCCAATTAGCCTCTGAAAGAGGAACTGAAGAGAGGCAAACAGCAACTAAAATTATCCTCCTGGGGTCCAGTTCCCTTCTGCCTCTCTGATGCAACCTCTAACACCAGTGGCTGCTGACTGGGGTGACAGCACCCAGCACCTATGGGAGAGATCTCAGAAAGCCACTGGGCCTCCCAGCCTGCACCTCCACCAGCTCCCACTGACCCCCAGATCAGCTTTTCAATCATCAGAGATTCTGGGCCATCCACACCACATACGCAGGGGCTCTGTTTTAAAGCCATCGTGGGCCTCGCCTGTGGAGAAGCCTAGACCTTCGCTCCAGCTTGAGTTTTGAGGTGGCCCTCGCCAAGAGATTTCCCCAGGCTTCCCTCCTGCCCCCGGATTCTGGCACATCATAAAGCGACTTGAGGCTCCTGTGTTTTATGAGCTCTGAATCAACAGGGCGCTGTTGATTTAACTGGTTTGGGTGTTTGCTCTTACCAGCAACAGCGGCTGGTGGGGAACAGGGCTACAAAGGCTCAACAGGGAGAATACACTGGTGCGGGGTCCCCCAGGTTGGCCTGAGTCGGCCTGGAAATGGGACATCACGGCCTGACTGTCTGCAGTTTGCCCAGTCATAGGAGAGAGGTGGGAGAGGCTCGTCGGGGGAGTTCATTTGTGCAGAGTGGGTGGGTTCTGCCAATAACAGCGAATAATTACAGCTGCCACAGAGAGTGCCTTGGATTCTAGGCACCTCACAGATACCTTTTTGTTTATATAGATGATAAAACACACACAAGATGAGGCAATTTAGGGTGGCGGGTAAAGGTATGAATGCTGCTGTGTAAGGACCCAAGTTCAAAGACGAGCTTGATGACATCCAAGCTTAGCGACCTTGGGCAAATCCTTTAATCTCTGTGCCTGTTTTCTCATCTGTAAAATGGGAATAATCAGAGTTCCAGCCTCACAGGGTTGTTTGCAGATTAAATGAGCTCATACGTGGGACATGCATGGGACCTTGTCAGGGCTCAATGATTGTTAGTTGTGTTTATTTTTATTGCTAAACTTCTAAAGGCCACAAAGCAGGAATTATTCTCATTTTAGAGCTGAGGGCACTGAACTTCCCAGAGAAGGGACATGTCTGAGAGAGCTCACAGCTAAGTCAGGCCAACAGGCGGATTTGAACCCAGACTCTGGGATCCTACTCTCCAAAGGGGATGCTTTTTAGTAAAACAGAGAAGGACCCAGTGGGAAACACCGGCCAGGCCAGGTAAGAAGGGTCCTCCCGTCAGTCGCTTTCTGGCTTGAGCACTGACCACCCCTGGCCGCAGCACTCCAGCTGCTGTAAACCCATCTTGTCTCTTCATCAGGCCCCTGTCCTTGGCTGTGAGCCTGGCTTGGCCCAGAACACGGTGCTGACTCAGGCCTCGCCTGGGAGGGGCCACGAGTAGGGCCAGCAGACAGGCCAATTAGACCCCTCAGCCACCGCCCTGGCCATTTCTGGGTCAACTCTGGATGTGGGAGGGTGGGACAGAGGAACCAATTCTCCCTGAGCATGGGGTTCACCTCTGGGAGGGACCTGTCAACATGTATACCACGGGAGCGGGGTGCAGGGTGCACGAATGCATGGGGTCTGTGGTGCATAAGACCACCTGCTAGCTCTGAACTTCACGGGGCCTCACTGGCCTATCTGGCCTATCGTCTCACACAATCCAGACTGCACCAGGTCCCTAGCCGGAGCTATTATTTTTCTCTCCTGTCCAGGGAATTACTACACCATTCCAATGTGCTAACAGGCATCCTCATCAGAATATTCCCACAGATCTCCATATCACAAGGCCTGTCCAGAGGGCTCCACAAATCCCCATTCGACTGATGAGTTTCTGGGTCACTAGGGGACCCAGGCAGCCCGGACAGAGAACAGGACACAGCTTTAACCCCCCAGCTCTCTGCCTGTCCATTTCCAGTTATGTGACCTAGCAAATCACTTAACCCTTCTAACCTCTACCCGCTAGAACATTAGCTCTGAGAAGGTAGCATTTCATGCCTCAAACGCTCACTGGCACAAGTTGATGCTCCATAAATATTTCTGAATGAATAAATGAATGAATGAATGAATGAATGAATGAATGGAGTCTTTAAGATGAGTCTTCTGAGATTATGATGAGGATGGAAGTAGTTAATATATGTGACAGCTGAACACACCGCAGATCTTCAATAAAGGGTAGCTTTGCCTTCCATGCTCCTGCATAACTAGCTCAGGAAAGCGCCGTAACCACAGGGGTAGGTAACCAAATCAATCAGCAGAGAAGCCACCCCAATCCTGGGATCCCCTAAACCCAACTTTCCTGCCATCACCAGCTGGCTCACCCATGACATGGGCCAGATGGCCATCTAGGTTCCTTGTTAACAGCAGGGTGTGCTGCTGGCTGCCAGCTCACCTGAAACAATTAGTGTTTGTTAAATCCCACACCTGCCTCTTGCAGTCTGGGCTGTGGTCCCTCGGCAGTGACAGAGTGGCAGCCAGAGGAACGTAAGGTGTGCCTTGGAGAGCTACAAGGAGCGTCGCAAGCAGGAAAGTATGAGACACACCGCAACAGAGGCACTGGAGTTATGCTATTGTGATGAGACAGGCACTATTATAAACCCACTTTATAGACAAGGAAACTGAGGCACAGAGGACTGGACAGCTAGGAAGCGACAGAGGCAGGATTCGAACCCAGGCCTACGGCTACTAACCAGCACCCTACATTGCTTCTCCCCATCATGATGACGACTGCTCTTTCTGAAATGTGGCTTCTTAGTGTTTAAAAGCCACCTTGGAGAACAAGGGCTGACAAAGGCCTGGCCTACCTGCCCTCTGCCCAACGCCCAACTTTCCCCCAAGACTCACTGCTACAGGTTCTCGAGGGAGACACTATCGCTCTGTGGCCCTCCAAGGGATGCTGAGCTGGTTTCCGGTTTACAGGAAATGATGTCACCCTTTGGGGTTCCAGCCCACATTAATCTGTTACTCATGATGTAGCTTAACCTTGGTGTCCTGAGGTCCAGCAGGATGTGGATGTCGCAGCTGCCTTGGCTCCTTACGACTTCTTACTACTTGTGTGACCGAGGCCAGTTACTTGCCTTCTCTGTGCGTCAGTTTTCCCATCTATTAAATGGGAAGAGCCACCAAGTTCGCAGTGTTCTTACAATGACTCGGCAGCCACACAGAGAGCGCTTGACACACACTGGGTGATTGACAGCTGTTCGTTTTCCTTTAGCTCTTCCCTGTTCTGTCCCTCCCGTCCCCCTTCTGCCTTCATTTGGTCTTCGCGTATTTATTAGCATCTACCGTGCGCCAGGCACTGTGCTAAATGAGTTTTAGAATATAAATCGCATCCGGTCAGTCCCCTACTTAGAATTCAAGCCTTTCCATGTCACTTAGAATAAAACCCAAAGTCTCCAGCTTCCTCTCAGGCCTCACTTTTTAACCCCTGGCAGCTTCCCTGGCCCCTTGTGCCTGCCTCAGGGCCTTTGCACTTGCTCTACGCTCCAGCTGGGCCATACTCGCCCGTCACTCAGGTCCAGGCTAAGATACCATGTCTTCAGACGGGTCTTCCCTGGTCGGCACGACTCAGGCTGCCGCTCCCCACTCCCCGCCCCAGTCACCAGCACACGGTCCTTGTCATTTTCATCATGATGCTCAGCTCTGTTTGAAATGATCTCTGCTTGCTTATTGTGTGTGCGTTTTCCCCACTAGAATGTGATCTCCACGAGTGCTAGGACTTTGTTTTGGTCTCTGCTGCATACCCAGTGTCCAGAACAGCTTATAATGCACTCCAGATAGAGTTTTAATGGAAAGAGCGAACGTTAAGGAGCCCACAAGAATGACGTGGGTCGTTTGGCTCCTGGCGGGGGCTGATGGACAAGACTGGCATCTCTGATTCACGGAGCAAAGTGCAGCCAAGATGGCGGTCTGGTCTCACTCAGGCCGAGGATTCTCACAGAGCAGCCCTGGGGGAGCGAGGTGAAGGAATACAGCAAAGAAGGTGAGGGAGGAACAGAGGGTTAGGTTTTCTAAGCTCTTGCTTTCAGAAAAAGGCACAGGAATCAACGGAATTTCTCCGTGGAAAACAGTGGACCTCGGCCCTACCTCGTGCCGTGCACAAAGAATTAATCTGAGATGGATCGTATCCCTAAACCTAAAAGCTTCAAAAAGCTTCCGGAAGAAAACGTAAGAGAATATCTTTGCTACCTTCGGAAAGAGGGAGATTTGGGGAGGAAATGCAAAGAGCACTAATCTCAAGAGAAAAGAAGATGATAGAGACTTCATCAAACTAAAATACCGATGCTCATAAGACACAATTAAGAAAATTAATAAGCAAGCCACAGACCAGGGGGAAATGTTCATAACACATATATCTGACAAAGGACTCATGTCCAGAATACATTAAGAACTACTGCATATTAACAATGAAAATATGAGTAACCCAACAGAAAATGGGCAAAAACGTTAAACACACTTCTCCAGAGAAGACAGAGTCAATAAATGCATGAATCACATCTCAGAGCCATTAGTCATTTGGGAAATGCCAATCATGCTAATTAAGCACAATGAGCTACCTTTTTACACTCAGGAGAATGGCTGCAATTAAAAAGACGACCCGAACCCAATATTGGTGAGGACATGGCGTCAGTGGAACCCTCATACACTCTTCTATGGAGTAAAAATACAAAAACTGAAAAACGTCCTCGCCCTCTGACCCAGCAATCTCATCCTAGGCATTTACCCAAGAGAAATGAAAATATTTCTCCACAAAAGGCCTTGAAGCAGACTGTCTATAGCAGCCTTAGCCGTAAAACTCAAACCCCAGGAACAACCCAAATGTCTATCAATGGTAAATACACAATCGTTATAGTCATGTGATCAGATACCATTCAGCAGTAAAAGGAAAAGAACTACCAAGTCACATGGTGACAGCGACGGATAGCAAGACGTCAGGCTGAGCAAAGCAGCGGACACAAGAGACCACATTCTGCATAATATGAACTTCCATTATAAGAAGTTCTAGGAGAGGGAGAGCTAATCTATGGTGATAGAGATCAGAACAGCGGTGGCCTGCGTGTGGGGGACTGGGGAGGAGACATGGACCGAAGGGTGCGAGGGACCTTTCAGGGATGAAGGAAATGCTCCGTGTCTTGTTTTGAGTGGTATTTACACAGCTACATGCATTTGTCCAAAACCACTGAACTGAATGAAGACTTACAGCCTGTGCAAGTTACCGTATCATAATTATCGCTCAGTAAAACATTTACGCCAAGAGATTAGAAAGAGCACGTGAGAAATCCATATTCTGTTCCATGCCCCAGACCCAACCCCCAATTTCTGCAAAACCAGCAAAGTGAATACATATGCTGTGCTCTCAGTGGGCACGGTTTATCGGGAAATTGCTTTAGGTGTTTTCTGAATGCAGTGAATGGAGAGGCCCCTTTGCAGGGCAGAGACAAACCCCACGGGAAGGTCCTCAGGGGACAAGGCATCTGCACCTATGGACGACTCTGTTCCATCTCATCCCTGCCTTTCTCTCCCAGAGGCGGCCTGGAGGTGCTTGTTTGCATGCTTTCATTTTTTTTTAAACAAGCATTCTAGAGACAGTTGCTATGTGCCAGGCCCTGGCTAACACCTGCTGGTCCCTACCCTGACACAGGAGAGACTGACAAGTAAACTGGCTTGTCAGAGCAGAGAGAGGGGATCCCGGGTCCTATAGGGTCAGCGCCATCTATGTAGGGATGGACGGAGGGGTGGGGCAGATGGTGGTGGCGAGGTCGGCAAGCCTTAAACTTGGCTGCACGTCCGAATCCCTGGGGGACCTCTGAAAGTCTCCATGCCCAGACGGACCAATCCATCAAATTTGGTTGGATTCGGCATCATACTTCTTTTCATAACTCCTCAAGTGATCCCAACGTGCAGCCAAGTTTGAGAACCAGTGCCCTGGATGGAGGCAACAGCACGGGCGAAAGCCTAGACGTCAGAGAGAGAGAGAGAGAGAGATCTCCATGGATTTGGGGACTGACAGACGAGAGGAAAGTGAAGTCGCGAGGCGCAGGCGAGGAAGGAGGTGGAGTGGGTGGAGAGCCCCCGCCAAATCTTTCCATCCTCCCAGAACCCCCGAATGTGATCTCATTTATAAACAGGGTCTTCGAAGGTGTAAACAAGGTAAGGATGGGGAGGAAACCTAGTTGGATTACGGTGGGTCCTAAATCCAACTAGAGCATCCTTGGGAGAGATAGAAAAGGGCACACGGAGAAGGCCATGGGA
>NW_006442491.1:32911312-32920842 GCF_000325575.1 Pteropus alecto
GGATTGCTGGACCGCCAGAGATCAGGAGACTGGCCTGGAACAAATTCCCCCAGGAGCCTCTGGAAAGAACCAACCCTGCCAACACGTTGACTCCATACTTCTGGCCTCCAGGTCTGTGAGAGAACAAATTTCTGTCGTTTTGAACCTCCCGGCGGGTAGCAATGGGCTACGCCAGCCCCGGGAAACGCACACAAGAGCGAGGCGAGGTCTCGACCACCGCAGGGAAGGTGGACTTGAAGCTGAGAGCACAGAGGAGCCCGGGGGGCACGGAGGACTGTCCCTTTGCAAGGGGACCGGATGAGGACAGGCCTGCAGCTGCGATCCATGGATAGGCTTGTTGCTGAAGACGAGGGTGTGCCCTTCTGACCTCTCCCATGTTCTCAGGGAAGTGAGAGGCAAGGTTATCTGCCTGGAGTGGGAGGCGGGTGGGGCGGCATCTAGAGCTTGGAAGATCGGAGAAGGTTCCAAGTAGTCTCTGCTGAGATTAAGGGAGAGGACTAAGAGTATCTCTTTGGCAAGACTGAAGATCTAGTGGACAGAATACTAGAGCCATAGGAGGGGCCTGGCAGTGCAAAGGGGAGGTCTGACTTCCGGCACGCTGGCCCGTCAATGCACATAAAGCATCTGTGTTCCCAGTGAATAAGTCTACCTTCTAGAGAGTGACCCCCAGTAGTTTGCTCCAGCTTTTTCTACTGGAATCGGAGAACTTACCCTTGATCCCTGAGACTTACATAGAAGGCACTTCCAAAGTAAATAAGTCAGCCTTGCAAATAAGTACCAGCCCACCGAGTGTTACCGACTCATCCTCCCTGAGGGCTATATACTAAGTCAATTAGTCAATAAATATTTTGTACGCATATTGTGTCAATACATGCTATAGAGCAATGGTCGATATATATTTATTGAATAGCTCCCTAAGGATCATACAGTAAACCAATCAGTCAATAAATATTTATGGAACTACCAGGCACTGGTCTAGGAAATTAGAACAAAGAAGGAAATAAAAATGACAGAAGATTCTGGGTAAGGGGGAGAGCAGCCAACTGATAGCTCTATTTGGTATTGCAAGAAATAGTGGTGTTACAGAAACCAAAAGAAGTAGGTATTTCACAGAACTAGAAAGCTGGAGAGTGGCTCTGCAACCTACCGAGTAAAAATGAGTGAATCACTTTACCAAGAAAGTCTCGGTTTCCTTATCTCTCAAAACAAGGCAGTTGAATCAGCCAAATGCTTTCTTAAAAAAAAGAAAAAAGAAAAAGAAAAAGAAAGAAAAAAAAAAGTATGTTCAAGGTTCGAACAACTTTATAACACCCAGGAGATCCCGCTGGAGGTGCATGCTGTTCAGTGATGATTCTTAAAGTCTCAGATTGACATGAGATAAGTTGACTCGAGGGGCCTGAAGATGACAGGGAACGAGGGCTCCTGCACATGGTCCCTCCGAAGGCCTCTTATCCCCTACCTTGCTACAAACCACAGCCTCATCCTGGAGAGTGAATCACTTGCCAGAAAGGAGAGACCTTATCTTCTCACAAACCCCCCCAAATCACAGAGGAAGAGCCCTAGTTTCCCTCCCAAAACATCCTGAGGTCTCAAAACCAAGCCCCAGGTGGGGCAGCCACCGTGACTAGCATTTGGGGGTCGGGGGTGGGGTCTATTGGGTAGAGAAGGGGAATTCCAATGTTTCTGAGATGCTGTTTTTCAACATGTGTCTTCCCTTGTGGCCTGACGATGGGTCTTCCTCTTCCAACTTCAGAGCACGAACACCACATTCAGCCTGATTCACATTTCGACCCACAAGGCTGGAAGGAATCAGAAGCTCCTTCGTCTTTTTCCAAATACCAACGAGGAGCAAGTTCCAGCTTCTCTCCCAAAGAGGGTGCATGCACCCTCTCTCCCTGTTGGCTTCCAATCCCGAGGGCCAGTCTTTCTCAAGCCTTTCTACATAAAATATTCATGCTTTGCCTTTACTCATTAGTGTCTGATTAAGACTACCTCTGATTAATCAAAACCATGCGCAAATTTTATCTGATCCACAGAGTATTTTGAATTTGTTGCTGCTTTTTATTAATCAGGAGACTCTATCTTAAAAAGTCAGAAAATGTGGCCGCACTGAGTCTCCATTCCCACATAGAAATACTGGCTGGAATTGAGTCGCAAGGGCCCAGTTAGATGGGGAATGTGTCACCCTGGTCCCTTCTCTCCACCGCTCCCCACTGCTACGCGCCCAGCCTGCTTCATTCATTTTCACAACCTCCCCAGCCTCTGTAGGCAACTGATTTTGTGATACCTAGTTATGGCCAAATGTCTGGTAAAAGGGAAAAACAATTCTGAAACATAATTGAATATAGAACGTGATTGTAACAACATAAAAAAACATGCTTAGAAGAAAGAGACTAAGAAAATAACATAAACAGCTTGTATTTCTGGAACAATGCTTACTTTCTTCTTTACGCTTTCAAAAATGATTTCTGAACTCTCAAAAACTGAGCAGACAATAAGCTTTGTCCCATCTGATTGCAAAACCAACAACATAACTTGAGAGAAGTACCTAAGAATGAGCTCAAAGCAGCTGCTTCTTTTGAAGCCTGGGAGAAATGAACCAAATGGCAGATCTTGGCCACCACGTACTGGATTCTGAAAACCTTCTGCCTATTTGTTTGCGTATCTCTGTTTCCGCCAGACTCTAAGGCGCTGTTTTTCAATACTTGTCTTCCCTCAGTGGCCTGCTGTTGGGTCTTTCTCCTCGAATGTCAGAGGACAGAGAAAACGCTTTGCTCATCTGCAGGTGTCCGGCACAGCACCAGACACCGAGGAGATGCTCAGTAAACGTGCAGGGATGGGCTGTGGGTGCTGGGGGAAGCATAGCTCCTATTCACATCCCATCCCTGCCATTTTTTGGTCGTGTTACTCAACCTCTCTTCTCTCCCCCTCCTCTTCTGTAAAACCAGCATCGTTCACCCAAGGACTGCTGTGAACATTCAACGAGCTGTCGCATGCTGAGTGCTAAAAGCACAGGGACCGGCAGAGACACAGCTTTACAGAAAGCAAGAGCCACTGTAATATTATTGTTATTCTTATTGAAAGGAAAGGGGGAGGGTAAGAAAAAGAGGAAACGATGTACAGCGAACTCACTCCAACTGCATCTACCCTTTTTAAAGCTAGAACGACATTTATACATTGCCAATCTTCTAAACAAAGCTGTAGGCTACTCATTAGCCATATTATTTTTTAATTTCCTGTGAGGCCACAAAACCCTCTACAAGTAAATAGAACCAAAGGGAAACCCTTAAATGCGCTTTGGCTCTGGCCTCGTCGGTTGTCTGGGGCCCAACTGTCGGCCTTGGGGGTCGTGAGTATTCTTCCTGGGTGCCCTGCCCAAGATGGGAGGTCAGCACAGTCTGCCTTCCAGAATCCCACCCGGCCCGGGGCTCCACTTACAGCACTCAATGGGGTTCGACGCAGTCTGCAAGGAGACGATCCTTCCGCTGGGCTCCGGAATGTGCACCCGGAAAACCAGCCTCACCCGTGTGTTCTTCCTGCCGATGTCGGTCTCTCCTTTCCGCAGCTCGATGTCAGCATTTCTGAGCTTCAGGATCCCCGCACAGTCGATGCTGCCAGAAGGTTGAAAACCCCATTTAGAGCCAAGCGTCTCAGTGAGCAGGAAAGATCACCCGCAAAAATGCTTTCGTTAGTTAAGCAAAATAACTCCATAGCCAGACACAGGGAAAAAACTGTACTAGACTGAGAAGTATTTCAGCCAAGAATTTATACCAAGAGAGGGGTAACACACAAGGTGGAGAAATTGCCCGGTGGAAATTATTTCTCTAGGGAGATATTTTTCATGCCAACTCTTCTACTCTCAAAAGTATCTGAAAAAAAAAAAATACGCAACAGGTGAAAGTTGCTTCTGAGCTAGTCAATAGATAAGAGAAGTGTATCACCATCAAGCATCTTGAATTTGATAAATGCTCTGTGGTCATGTAAGAATGCCTTCTTGTTCTTAGGAGATGCTCGCAGAGGTATTTAAACGTCAAAAGGCATGATGTCTGCAACTAACGCCCAAACGGTTCCAGAAAAAAACAGAGGGAGGGTGAGAAACAGAGTGATAAGGCAAATGTGAAAAATGTTAACAATCGGCAAATCTGAATGAACAGTATGCAGTTCTTTGTAAGATTCTTGCAGGTTTTCTATAAGCATGAGATTATTTTCTGATAAAACGTTTTTGTTTTTTTTTTAAACTCCGACGCATGGGTACAATGATTCCCAAATTTTAGTCATATGCAAATTACTTTGTGAGTTTTGACCTATCTGCATCGTTCTTTAATAATTCTATTTAGGTCAAATAAACTTTTTAAACGTAAATAAATTTAGTCTCATCCCTAGCAATATAACCCAAACTTGCACAATAGAAAAATATATAGGTATAGAACTTTTAAAATAGAAATTTTCAAAACAGACACCCCTCTGGGTCCATCACAGGTTAGGAACCACCACACGTTACTGCTCCCATCAACTCCACGGGTCCCCTCGCCCAAGCCCCTGCCACGCGGCCCCTTAGAGACCCAGCGCCCTCAGCCCCAGCCCTTACGTCGCCCTCATATTGTTTTTCGGCTCCAGCGGTATCTCCAGGACTTTGGTGTTGCCCACGATCTTCTCGTAGCTGGTGGTGGTGACAGTTTTCCCCGTGATCCGGTGCACCTGGTAGAAGGCGTGGGGTTTCAGGATCCGCTCGTCGGCCGTCCCGATGAAGATCTGAAGTCCGAGCGGCTTGTTTTCCATGTAGCCGTGAAGCTGGCGGCAGGGAGAAAACAAAGTCAGATTATTACAGCACCACTGGCATGCAGGGCATGGTGGCTGTGGTCCGGCGAACGAAAAGATCAGAGAAACTCCTGGGCAGCAGAAAGAGCACAGAATTGTGGTATCAGCTGGAGGGATGGGAAACTGGAAGCAACCCTGGTGTCCAGCTGGAGGGGACTGCTTTGCTTTAGACCTTCTCTAAAATGGAATATTAAGCAGCCATAGCAAAGAATGTGGTAGATCAGAATTGCGTTTATGGAGAAACAGACAGAAACTGTGCTTAACTGGCAGTCAGGGGGCTGGTGGGGAGTGTTGCATGGTAGTGAGGATAGAAAATAATCAGAAGAGACAAATCAGAGCTCTTAACAGTGATTGCCTGGGGAGATCAGAAAAAGAACTTTTACTTTTTACATGACTGTGTTCTAATGAACAAGTTTGATTTTATAATTCTGAAAAAGAATGAGCAAGGTAAAACTACCACCATCTAAATGAAAATTAAAAACTGGAAAAGATGTAACAGGCGAATGATCAGTATTCAGAATATATAAAGAATTATAAGTGAATAAGTAAAGACCAGATTCTCTGGCCATCCTACTTAAAATTGAGTCCTCTATCTCCTTTTCCTTCTGTTGGTCTTTCCCCCACACCTAGATTATCATCTCTTTGAGGGCTGGGATCTCTGTTCATTTAACTTGCCACATAATCCCTAGCACCTAGAATAATTTTGGGCGTGTGGTAGACAGTCTGGCACATACTCGTTGATTAAAACTATCTAACGGAAGAAATGAGCAAGAGATTTGAACAAGCAATGCACAGAAAAACAAATAGCCATTAGCATAGAAGAGATATTCGAACCGACTTGTAAACGGGAAAATGTGAATTAGACAACCATGAGATGCCATTTTTCACCTGTTAGATTGGCACACATGTAGATATTTGATAATATCAAGTGTCTTTGCAGACTCTAGGGACACCGGCACTGTCAGGCAGCTGATAGGAACATAAACTGGTATAACTATTTTAAAGAGCATTGGAGTAACAGCTATTAAAATTAAAAATACGTATTTCCTATGACTCAGTAATTCCATTTCTCAGAATATACCCTCAAAGAAATATTGTGCATGCAGGAGACATATACCAACTTGCTTACTAAAACAGATAGAATATTAAACAATTACTTATATCAATAGGCTTCCGAGCAGTATGACACGTCCCGACTAGGAAAGACGGCAGCAATTTTTTAAAAAGGAGAGCTCTCTGAACTGATCCAGAAAGATCTAAGACATACCGTTGGAAGAGAAAAGTAATTTGTAGAAAAATATGGATATTGTGATAACAATGCATTTTTTAAAAGGCCGAATGTGTTCACTGCGTCCATTTGGACACACATAAACGCAATAGGAAAAGGCGTAGAAGGATGCGCTCCAAAGCGACCACACCATGATCACTTCTAGGGGAGAAAGAGATCAAGAGAGAGAAGGTGATCAGAGGACTTTAAATTTACTCACAAGGTTAGGAAGAATGTATTTCTGGAAATTTGTGAAGTTTCACATCGGTTTTGACAAATATATAACGAAAGAAAGAAGCGTACTGAACAGAGCATTAGAAGCTGGGTTCTTGTCTTGTCATTCCCCAGCTGAGAAATGAGAAATGCTGGACAAATCATTTAATCCTTCTTTGCCTCTGTCCTGTTCTCTGCAAATTGAGGGGGGGCTATGACAAGTGACAACTCAGATCCCATCCTTCCCCAATGTTCCACAGCACTACAGTGGGATTGTCAGTTAACTGCCAAAAAACATAGGTGCCAGGACCATGGATGATGACACATGGTCCAGAACTGTGCTGTCCGATACAGTAAATGATACAAAAAGCAAACAAAATTGAAGATGCAGTTTCTCGGTTGCACTAGCCACTTTTCGATCGCTCACCAGCCGCAGACAGTGAGGGGCCACCGCAATGGAACGACAGACACAGAACGTTTCCGTCATCGAGAAAAGTTCTATTGGACAACGCCGGTCTAAAACGATGGAGTTCTCTCGTACCCTTCCAAAAACTACACAAAGAGGCCGGCTGGGAGTTGAGCAGTGCCAGATGACAACCTTTTTCATAATCTGCCAGACTGACACCCACGACATTTACATACGTGTCTAATATACGCCCAAGACGCGGCCTCGGGCGAAGATGGAAATCAAGTCGGAGCCTCTTATCTTTCTCCCCCGTGCAAACTGAAGAACACGGGACTGTTCTCGGTGACAAAAATCAAAGGAGGAAGGCCGGTGTGGAGAAAAGATTTTGTTTTTGTTGTTTTTGCCTTGCATTTAGACCCGAGATAAATATATTTCCTCATCTCGCCTCCTGGATTTATCAGGAGTGGTAAACACGGGACCATCACACAGTACGGAGAAGAAAAGTAGATAGGATAGTGTCCCCCGATGGTCAGAGGTTCCCTCCCCGTCCCGATGATAAACGAGCAGAAATTGCAGGCTGAGTGCATTCACGGTAAACACGCAAGGGACACCTGCAGGTAGAATCTGTCACGTCCCCATTGCTCTGCCTCAGTCCAGCTACTTCTGCCCCTCCCTTGCTGGCACACCTAATCCAAGCCACCACTGCCTTGCCCTGCAGTGACCACCTCTGTCCTCCAACTGGCGGTCTCTTGCTGGCCTTTCACAGACAGCCCAATGATGTTTTAAAAATGTAAATCGGACTCAGACGCTTCCTTGCTTACAACCCACCAAAGACTTCCTGTAGCCTTAGAATAAAACTGAAACTTGGTGCCATGGTCGATGAGGCTTCCAACAGCCCAGCCTCCACCTTCTTCTGTCTCCACTCCACGAGGCCCCTACCGATGCCAGCCATCCTTCTGTTTCCCGAGCACGTGGAGCTCAGATCTGTCCCGAACCAGGTTATTTACATGCACCCAGTGCCGGAGCCGCCTCTTTCAGCATTGCAAGAACCAAATGTTAACTTTTTAAGTATTTTAAAGGCCAGGCAACGTCTCTTCAGTAGCTTGAAATCAGCCACAGGTGGGGTCATTTACACCACAGAATCGGCAAATGCTACAAATCGGGGGGTCTTTCTTCCGAGGAATTGCACGAGAAACTTTCACCTCTGGAACAGTTGCTTCATAACCACCGGAAACTTTCTCGTTAGTTGTTTCTGCCCTGCGTATCTCTCCCGCCTGAGCACAAGGCCCATGACACCGGGGACCTTGCTCATCTTGTTTAGTGCGATCAATAAACGGGTCGAAAGAATGATCGCCACCACCAACGATGCAGCGGCTCAGTGCACACGTCCCGCAGGCCGAGCGCCGTGCCAATGTTTTACCTGTATCACAACTCTACGTGGGGCAGGCCCATTCTATAGATGAGGAAACTGAGGCTTGCAAAGGTCAGGCAGCTTGTCCCAGTCGACGCCGTTAGCAGAAGGCAGAGCCAGGATGTGAACTTCCGGCCACTGGGCTCTAAGTCCCCCCTCCACCCCCACCAAACTGACACACTGTCCATGTCCCTGGTCTCTGACCTATGGCTACAGGTCAGAAAGACAGGTCCTCAAAGGAAACACGAGATCGAGAGTGTTCTTCCTGTTGAACTAGAGAGACGTGGGGTCGGGGAAAAGATGAGAGATGGACGGAAGGAAAGAAACAGCCAACAGCAACCCAAACAAACAAAAAATGTCACCCCCTGAGAGAGAAACCCTCTCCTTCGAGAAGGAGCTCTCTGTGTCCCAGAGCAGGCCCTGGTTGAGCTGGACTAGCGGATGTGACGTGAGCAGATGGCATCACCTCAACTTGGCACATGTCCCCTCCCCAGGTGACACCGGAGAGAGGCGTGGTCTACTAGAAAGAAGGAAATATTTCTCATATGGTCAGACATCCCTGAATCTCTATTAAGCTCTGCTTAATAGCTGTGTGTCTTTGGAGCGGCGCCCCCACCCCTCTGAGTTTCCATGTGCTCACACAAAACAGGGACATCACCTCCCACTCCCCAGGGCTCTGTCGAAGACTGAAGAAGATGACATTTGTAGGGCCCCAAAGCATAGCGCCCAGTAGGTACCCACGAAATGAGAATTTTCCATGTGATCAGAGGATGATGCAAATCAGTACAAGGAGGTGATATTACAGAACTGAATGGGAAGGCGATGAATGAATGTGAAAGACCCGCAGGGTGAAAACCAACGTGACACATCCTCCTGCGGGGTGACACCCAGGCACTAATTCCAGTTTCACTGGGGGCCAAGCAGCCACTAACGTGGCATGCGGGAATGGGGGCGGCCGGGTGACGAGACCTGGCCATCTTGCATGAAATGAACACTCTGCTCTCCACCTCCCCCGCCCCCAGGAGGTGGCAGAAGGTGCCCGGACCCCGACTGCTCGGCGTGCTCACTCTGGAAGCGCCTCACCAGCTCTGCAGAGGTTCGGTTAGAAGAGCACAGAGCTATTTACTCGCTTCTCAAACGAACAAACAAAAAGACAAGTGATTTGGATCATGCAAATACAACTAGACGTCTTGGGATGGCGTGATCTGCCCTCAAGGTCTGTCATTCCTATTTCAGGGAGACCTTGGTCCCCAGGCCTTTCTCTAGGATTCTCTCCAAAGGTCAGGTCTTGTCCGGGGCATAGGCCAGCAGGGTCGCCTTCCAGCCACAGCAGACGGCTGCTGCAACCGAGAAGCTCAAGGTCAGCCAGCCTCTGAAGCAAAAGAGGCTCCACTTCCTGCGGCTGGCGTGGGAGC
>NW_006442491.1:32920986-32931796 GCF_000325575.1 Pteropus alecto
ATGCCGCCCCCCACCCCCCCAGCGCTCGAGCGGGGGGGGGGGGGGGGGGGGAGAATCCCAGGGATGAAGCCGTATTTCATGCTTCCTCTCTCTCACACCTGATGCTTGACCCAGGAAGAGGTTGACTCTCCCGAGACCGAACGATGCATTTTCAGATGGGCGGGTCCTTCCCGCCAACCCAGCGAAAGCAACCCAGAGGCGAACGTGGGGTCCACATCCCAGCGGCCCAGCGTCAAGGAGAAAGCGCACCAGACCCATTCCCGCCCCCCAACGCAAGCTCTGCCCACCTCGTCCTGACGCACAGAGACGAGGGCACCAGCATTTTTTGGTTCTCGCTCTTCCCTGATCTTGTTATAAAAGTAATCAGGGCTCACCGATTGTAGGAAAAAAACAAACGATATAAAATGTAGAAATTATAAAGAAAATCATCTCTCAGAATAAGCGAGCGTTGTAGCGTACGTCCTTCCAGATTTTTCTTTGGGGCGTATGGATAAACGTACTTGGGATTCTATTTCATGCGTTGCTCCCATTTAACCATACAGGATGACTGTTTCCTCTCACCATTAAGTCTCTTTTTATGAGACAATCTCAAGTGACGGCCTTGTATTTCCCAGGGCTCAGGCCAGCAAAAGGTGAGCGAGGAACCTGGGCACGTGATTTAATGATTTAAGGAGGCACTGCCTCTCGGGGTCATGCCACTGCAAGGTGGGCCCCTGAAAACAAGTACTGCCTTAACTCTTTACCTCCTGTCCCCCACCTCCCCACCCCTACTGTGCCCCGCTATCCTCACCCAGGTTCCAGTCCTGGCATGTCCATCCTACACGTACGCCACAGTTTGAATTAACCCCTATGGTCGGGTGTTTAAGTCATTTTAAACTTCCCCGTTATAAACACCGCAAATGAAACCTCTTGTAAATGAAGCTTCCTTGAAAACAATTTCTCTATCGACTCTGCTCAGAGCTTTTTAAACACTCTCAGATGGGTGGGGATGCCACCAAATCTGAAATGTGGGATTGATTTTCAAAATGGCAACCAGCCAAAGGGACTGTTTCGAATTTTACTAAAATCAAATTCTAACAATGTTAAGTAGCATTTTTTGTTGTTGTTGAATTTGGAATATTAGGAAATTGGTATCATCCTCAAAGATTTCATTTTGAAAGAAGAGAAAAGCCTGTGGGCGTGTTTCATGGCAGTTCCTGTTGCCACATAGCACGTGGGGGATGATCTGTACAAACACACATGGACCCCAGACTCGGTCTGTATTTTTGGATACAGAAGTCACAGAACATACCTGCCACCCCGACCCCACTGCCGTCCCTCACACATATGTGCACGCACGCACACACGCACACACGCGCACACGCGCACGCACACACACACCAGGGAAACTGGCCTATGATTTTTCTCTCATCTCGGTCATCCCAATAAGCATTACGCACCCACCTCATGAGCACATACGTGTTAATAACGGCATTAAAAATCCTCATTCTCCATACCTCCCGCTGCCTCATCCCCCATACTGGATCCACCTCAAAGTCCGGTCAAGTGCATTTCCTAAACCCACTCAGATCGGCCGCCCTTTCCTCCTCCATCATTCCCACCCTCATCCGAACTCCCGCTATGTCTCTCCTCAAGGGTTTCCCGCATCCCCGCCTCACGCCTCGCCCTCCATTTTCCGCCCTGCACCAAAACGACCTGTCATAAACTGCAGTTGGCCATCGGTCACTCCCAGCGCCCACTGGCTCCAAGGCCCTGCGTCATCTGGCCCTGCCTCACGTCACAGCCCCACCCCCTTCCCACATTCCTTCCTGCGTCTGGTTTTTTCAAAAACAACCCTCCTCCCTCCACCTGCTCCCTCCACCCTTGTCCTGGTTAATTCCTAGTCATATCACAGAGCGTGGCTCAAACATTATTGCCCAAGAAAGCCCTTCCTTGCTCCCCAGACGAGGCAGGGACTCCCAATAACAGTCCTCTTTGTTGTATTTATCATAATTGCAAGGTGTGATTCGTTACCCAATTGGTCGTTGCGTGTCTGCCCCTTTCCATCCTCGTAAAGATCCATGAAATATTCACCTGCCGTTTACGGAAGGGGAAACTGAGCCTCAGAGATGTGAGGTCCGCCCGCCAAGCAAGCAGCAGAACAGGGGTTTGAAGCCAGGTCTGACTGCGGGAGGAACGCCTCCTTCCTCTGCTCTGTGTGGGACTCATGGGCAAGACAGAACGTGGGCGCCACCCAGGCAAAACTTGACCTGGCTGAAAGATGGAAACCTAGCAGCAGAGTCTGCACGCCCAATGAGGCACGCCCAAATCTCTGGTAGGCAATCTTGTAGTTATCGTTCAAATTTGCAAATGTTCATTCCCTTTGATGCTGTAATTCCACTACAGGGAGTGGGTTATCCTAGGCGCATCCTGGCAGATGCGTGGAAAAAACTAAGCACAGGTTGGTCAGTGTCACGCTCTTAAAAATAGCCAAAGCTTGGAAACAACCTAAAGGCCCATCAGAAGAATACTGGTTAAGTCCGTAGCGGTATATTATGGAATACGATGCTGTTCTAAAAAAATAAATATGCTAGGGACCAGGTGACAGTTAACATGAACGGTGTGTCTAAAGTTAACAGTAGACAACCTGGGAGACCACTTGGAGCACCCAAGGAAGCTTTTTCTATACTGATATAGAATAATCTCCAAACTATACCATAACTATGAGAACAAATATATCTATTTGTATTTTTAAGGTGCGAACGTGTTGTGTGTGTGTGTGTGTGTGTAATCAAAATAAAATTAAAAAGTAGAAAAGAAATCAGGCCCTATTAAAAAATGTCCACAGGATTCTGATCATTCCCAGGGAGTAGTAGTTCTGTTGTCCCAAGAGTTCCTGGTGATAGTTCCCGTGGAGTACAACACAAAAATTATTATTGAACACAAAAATTAGTACTCAACACAAAAATTAGTACTCAATACAAAAATTATTTTCTGAATGTGTACCATAAAAAAAAAAAAAAAGCCAAAGCATTGATTTGAGGAAAGAGGCAATCCTCTGCTTTTCTCTTTGTGAATCTTGACATTTCTTGTAAAGGCCACAAAAAAAAAAGAAAAACTGAAGCGATGAAGGTACAAATGCGTGTCCACAAAGTCCCATCTCGCTCTGAGAGAAAAGTGAGGACCCAGGCCCCACCCGCAGAAGCCTCGAGAGCAGAGTCCAGGGCGGAGGCCTTCGGCGAAGGAAGAGGCAGGCGGAGGTGCCAGTCCCCTCCCTTCGAGTTCAGGGCAGGGGCTACCCCAGGAAAGAAGCAAACCGCACACCACACCTAGCTAAGCAGCAAGTGAGTCCTGGTGGCTCAACATTCAAAATCTACCCAGAATCGAACTGCTTCTCACCAGCCCTGTGACCACCGATCTGGTCTGCATTACCATCACCTCCGCCCCGGACTGTTGTCGTAGGCTGCTCATTGCACCCACCTCCTGCCCGGATGGTTGCAGTAGACCCTTGACATGGCTCATCGCTTGCCTGGACCACTGCCTTAGGCTTTTCACTGGGCCCGCCCCCCACTTGGGCCATGATAGCAGACTCTTGACGTGACTCATCTCCTGCCTGGACTAGTGCAGTAGCCTCCTTCCTGCCCACCCTGCTTCCCCCACCTGCACACACTCTTCACGCAGCGGCCAGAATGATCTTTAAAATTGTAAGTTAGATCTTATTGCTTCTCTGCTCAACACCCTCCCCGCCGCCAACAGCAAACATCTTACTTAAATCAAAAAGCCAACGTCCTCAACAAGACGCAGAAGATTCTGCACGACCTGGCTGCCTCTGAACCATCCCCAGCCCGCTCTCCTCCCTCCCGCCACTGCAGCCACATGGGCCGTGTTGTCTTCGAAAAAGCCAGGTTGCCCCCCAGGTATGCTCCCGTCTCAGGGTCTCCACACTTACTCCCCCTGCTGGATATGCCTCCCCCATATCCACAGGGCTCGTCCCTCTCTCCACTCACACCTCTCCCCAGATGACTCCTTATCGGAGAGGCTGTCCCCCACGGTGACCCCAATATGGCACCCTTTCACTCTTCATCTATCTACCCTGCTTCGCATTACATCAGCCATTTATCACCACCTGACACCAAGTGATATTTTTATTTGATCTTTTTTCTGCCGCCCCCGCTAGAATGTCAGCGGCTTATCTGTCTTGTTCACCGAGGCACCTGCAGTGCCTAGAATACTGTGCAGGTGCTGGATGTGTGCGCAGCCCTGGGAGGGAGGACAGACAGCCCGACAGCAGGGCTCAAAGTGGCCGCAATCCCTCCTGCCCCTCCCTGGCCCCACGACAAAGGGCTGTTACGCTGCCCACAATGGCTTCTCTCCAGCTCAGGCAATTCTCTCCCTGACTTATGGCATCTATTGTGTCCTGCCCAGTCAGGGCGGGATTCGGCTGGCTGGACAACTGGTACCTGGATGCCCTGCTCCAAACAGAGGTGTCAGCATCTCCAGAGGTCCACACTAGGATCCCGCTGGTTCGACGTGTCTTCAGCCTGGCAGGAGACCGCTACAACCAGCAATGAACAGATGTGCCCCGGAAGGGGACACGTTTAGAAATCACACGGTGAGCCATCGAAAGAGAATTAGACATTTTGCACGGGCTCGAAAACAAAACAAGTCAGCCTCTGTCAGTATTCTAAATTAAGAATCAAGTCATTCTATATTTCTCACATCACTGGAAATTAAAAACAGACATATCTACCGCACAGCAAGCACGCTCACTGAAGGGACGCTTGATGGCCTGAAACATGCTAAATTTGTTTCCAATTACCACGGCCACATTTGAAACCCCGAGGAAGCCATAGGAAGACAGTGTGGAGAGATCAGAGGCGAGGCCCATCAGCCTCATGGGGTTCAAGAGAGAATGCTACACCCCAGTCCCTCTCCCCATAGCCCCCCAGGGGTCTTCAGACAAAGACACTGGGTCGTTGTGCCCCCTCCCCTCCGGTCAGGGGCAAGCCGCAGACCCCAAGTTTTTCTTCTCTGCTCCCACCCACCCCTCTCCACTCTCAACTTCCAGCTTCTGGGCCACCGGACAGAAATGTCACCTCGGTCACAGCTCCCCGCCAGCCTCCCCATCCTGACCAACTACATCTCCAGGCCAAGGAGTAACCGAGGCCTCCGTGAGATGAATCTGGAGGTCCTGGACCGAAATACGCACTACTTCTCTGAGCGGACCTTTGGAAGTTGGGGCGGGGCTGGGGGTGTTGTTTTTTTGTTTACCTTTTCTTTTTTTTAAGAAACCAAACAAGTACTTTTTACATCTTCTCTCTGCAGCCCTCCTGGGCCAGAGCCAGGGTAACATGCAGAGTCACAAGCCCTGGAGCCAGACCGTCTGGGGTTACGGCCCAGCCCCGGCACTCACGCTGTTGCGCTAAGCAACTTGGTTCCTCTCTCTGGGCCTCAGCTTCTTCATCTGTAAACGGGACGAATGACACCGCACACTCACTGGGCTGCTGGACCGAGTGAGCTACATATAAAGCATGCAGCAAGCACTCGAGAAAGGTTAACTTTTATTACTATTCGTTCCCCTGTGGCCGGGTGACTTAGGGAAATAAAATTCCTCTTCTCTAGTCTTAGTTCTTGGAAGAAGTGAGCTTGACGGTTGCCTCTCCGTTCTGACATGTAATGATCCCCAGACACATCTGGAATAAAAATCCCAGCTCTTCCTCACAGCTTACAAAACCCTGCCCGATCTGGCCCCTGCCCAGGTCACCAACTTCCTCTCCCTGACTCTGGTCCAGTCACACGGGCACCTTGCTGCTCCTGAAACAGGCATAGTTTGTTCCTGCCTCGGGGCCTTTGCACACGTTGTTCCCTCAGCCTAGAACACTATTTCCCCAGGTCTTTCTAGGGCTGCTGGTTCCTCCTGATTCTCAGGTGTCAAAATTCCAGGCCTTCCCTGAGCAGCCTGGCTATGGGAAGAGCCTCCCCACACCCTCTTGCTGACGCCCTTCCTCAGTGAGAAGCGTTATCTTACGCATCGCTTATTGTGTCTGCCCCTCCGCGATGAGAATGAAAGCTTGTTCATCACTGCGCCCCAGCATCTTGAATAGTACCTGGCATATAGTAGATGTTCGATAAATATTTGCTGAGTAAATAACTGAACATGCTCAGGTTCCTATGTGGCTCAACATATTGCCGAGTGAGTCATCCTCCAGTGACCCTGAGAAAGGAGACTTATTCATGTCTGGAAGAGAATCCCCACGTTTGGAGTCGGCCTAAATTCACTACCATTTGAGCCAGTCTGCAGGAATGTGTCTCACCATGAAAGAGACATCTTATACCAGGCCAATTCCACTGGAAGTCAAAGGGGAGACAAACTTGGGCTGGAAAAATAAAGTGTACAATCTCTTCTCCAGGCGGCATTTGGGGATCGACCCTGGGAGAGACTGAGTCGAAAGTGCAGTGACTTGGCAGCCTCCTGGAGATGACGAGGGAAAAGCGAGGCACAGGCAACGCCCCCCTGCCTCCTGTGTTTACCCAAAGACCAGACAACAAGACACAGCATGCTTCAAAAACATTTCTCCAGGAGTCTCTCAACTCAGGGCGCCGCCCTGATATTGAGGAACAAAGTGTCTGCTGTCTGCAGGGTCCTGGGCTCTGGGAGAAGCAGGGAAGGGGGCCAGGATTGAGTCCCCCTGGAGAGGGTGACTGAAAGAAGGTCCCTGAAACACTGAGCTCCTATCGCCCCCGAACAGTGGGACCAACAGCAGCGTGAACGCCTCAGGGATGCTGGGATAAGAATCCCACGGTGCTAGAGCAGCCCCCCCCTCAGGACACTGTGACAAAACATCACAAAGAGAATCACAGAAATGTCCCACCGAAGACAGGGCCAGGCAGCAGCTCTGGCCGCTCCTGCTGCACCACAGCCAAAAGCGGAAAAAGAACCTTGAGATGCTGGGGTGGGGAAAGGTGGGACTCGTGAAGTGCAAGGGAGACGGCTGAGCCCGCCAAGGCCTTGAAAAGGTGGGTTATCCCCAATCAAACGGCACCCCCCCAACCCACACTCCCGTCCCCGACTCAAAGGCCTCGCAGGTCTCTCTGGATCCAGACCAAGAATTCTGAGTCACTTTTGCCACAAGGGGGGAAAAAAAAAAAGAGAAGGCAGACGTGATGTGTACCTTTCCGCACTCTATTTTGGGATTTTAAGATCCAATTTCTTTCGTTTCAAAGGGTGGGTTTGGGGAGGGCTCGGCATAGCTGCTGCACCCTGCACTTGGTGAGGCCAGACGGCGCTGAGACCGGCCTCTGTCGGTGACCTGGGGAGGGGCGGGGCCCGCTGGCAGATCAACAAATCCCATCATCCGGGAACAAGGAGCCCGTTCTTGTGTGGAGCCGCACGGGGCCTGGCTTCCATAACACCATGGAAGCCCGTGGGCCCGTCCCGTCTGACTCACCTCTTCAAGGAGGCAGTTCTCATGCTCATTCATTCATTCATTCATTCATCAGAGGGCCTCTCAGCAAACAGCTTACGCCGGAAGCCGTCCTTCAGAAGCGTGACTACCCGTCCTTTTGGCGAAGAATTGGGTACCTCTCTGACTGGATGGCGACTTCTGGGGTTATCACTGTCCCACAGTTTATTTAAGATATGGGGTAAAAACCCAGGAAATCAGGATTTCTCAGCCTCGGTGCTATTGACCAAGGTTATCCTGTATCAGCCCAAAATGTCTCTGGACATTGTCCCAAGGGACAAAATCGCCCCACTGAGAACCACTCTTTAATTAAGTCGACATTTGGTGGAGAGGGAGCTTTTCTGCAGAAAGCCTGCATCAGAAACCTTTCCTTTGCTCTCAAAGGGCTACTTCCGAGAACACACTAATCCTCTGCTTGTCGCCTTCCCCTCCCCCGCCTGCCCCAGCCCATTCCACCACCGCCATCTCTTGGCTAGACCACTGCACCCCGTATCATCTCCCTGCTTCTCTCTTGCCCCCCCTCCCCCATCATCCTAAATGGATTCTCCACAAGCACCCAGAGGATCTTTTTAGAGCAAATCACATCACTCCTCTATTTAAAACCAACCAGTGGCTTCCTGATGCCTAAAAACTTAAATTCGAATTCCATGCCCCGCAAAGTCCCAGATCATCGGATTCCTTCTTCTCTCTCCAGCTTTAGCTCCTACTGCTCCTTCCTGCACCCACTGCAGGCAGCCTCACCTGCTCCGTGCCACGCCTCAAACACCCAAGCTCTCCTGCCTCAGGGCGCTTGCACCTGTGTCTCTGTCTCTGTCTCTGTCTCTGTCTTTCTCTCTCTCTCTCCCCCCCACCCCCCATTCTCACCGGCCCACTTCCTTATTGTCATTTAAATACCAATTTAAATGAACTCTTCCCTGGAAAGAAATCCACTGACTACCTCGGACTGAAGTTAATCCGCCTCCCAGGCCTTCTCTCCGACTGCCCACCTTTTCCCCTTAAAACACCTCCTCATGATCTGAAGTCGCCTTATTTATGGTTTAACCTGTTCGACGTCTGTTTCCTCATTGGAATGAACAGCTCGTTCTTTGCTTTCGCCTGGACTCAAGAGCCTGGCACTTAGTAGGTGCCTAGTAAGTAATTAATAAGCGAGGAATCTTCATATTTCAAACATTCAACGGTGAGCACATATCCCCTTAGTTATAAAACACTTGCTAAAAAATAATAATAGTTGCACCTCGCCTAACATTTCGAGCACTGACATTTAAAGGCGCCTGGCACCTGCCATGTCCACGGCTGCTTAGAACATGTTCTAAATATAAAGGCCCAAAGGACAAAGATGTTCATCCAGATTTTATAGGAAACCAAGGCTCACACTCACGGATTCTTTTACTAACTACAGATAAAGTGCCTACAATGTGTCACACGCTGTCCCTGGAAACTCAGCACTAAAATAGGACTAGCCGGAGAGAAGGTCGGGGGTTTTTGACATTTGGACACAGACTAAAGAGAATTTCAAAGGACCCTGGGGACCATCCACCACTGGGGACCTTTACTGCCCTCCCATCTGGTGGCATCTCCATGGACCTCTCTCAAAGCCCTGTCACATCTACAAGTTTAGTAATTAACTGTCTAGACCACAGGCTATGGAAAATCAGATAGCAGATGAAGGACATCTCTCAAAACGTTAAAACTGTATTTATAAAAACAGTGTCACAATATCTTTCTTCAAGGTCATCTGTTAAGGCAGAGGCCACCAGTTCTCTGTTATCCATTTTCCCTTCCTTAGTAACAGGATCCCAATGATCTCGGGTGGCAATGAGACTGCGAAGAGTCTACACTTCCCAGCCTCCTTTGCAGACGAAAGTGGCCACATTATTAGGTTTGAATCAATGAGATGTAGGCCAAAGTGTGGGGAAGATTTGCAGAAAGGTTCCTGAGAGGAAGCTAAGCGAACTGGCGAGCTCCTTTTGCCCTGTCTTCTTGCTTCCTCAGAATTCTACTGCTTTGGAAAATGGATGTGATGGCAGCAGCTCCTGCAATTATTTTGTATCATGAGGTAACGCTGAGGAGAATAGGAAAAGAGAAGAAGCCTGGATCCCTGATGACTTCGCAGTACTTTGGACAACCCGGCTCTAGACTTTCCACATAAGAGAATAAAATTTTGAGTGCTTAAACAACTGTTATTTTGGGTTTCTGTCAGATGGAAGCAAACCTAAGTCTAATCAAAAGACACATTATCCCACCACCATCACGTCATTTCCTTCATGCCTTCCTGTTCTCCTCAACTGTATCTCATGAGAATAGGATGACCATGTTTAGGTGAGCCTCCATTTAAAAAAAAAAACTCCAGGTGCAGACAGCATCAGCACACAAGTCTGCCTTACAAAAGGCTTCACAAAAGACGTCTCTGAAGAGCCAGTATTGAACGTGAATCTGAAACAAACCACCATACACGAAAGTCAAAAAACCCAACTGCTCAGAAATGTATCGGGTAACGACACACGAGTCAGTCTTCGAGACTCCTCGCCCTCTTCTGCACGATCCGAAGAAGCATCTAGAAAGGGACTCCCAAAGAGGGGAGGTGGATGGAGAACAGACGGCCGTTTGACACACACGCAGGAGTGACGATGGCGCTCGCTAGAAATAAAACGGCTGCTTACTTTCTGTCTGGTTTCCGAATTGCTTTTTCCTGGTTGAAAGGTGCCAGGCCTGGCAGCTCTCTAAAAATTTAAAATTCAAGTCAACAAATATTTGTTGAGTACCGCCTAGTCACAAAAAAGTCATGCTAGGGAAGATTTGTATATGGGGCGGGGTGGGGGGGCTGGGGCACTATAATTCATCATCATAACAGTAGGAGCAGGAGCACATAATGCGGGATTGAGGGACTGCTAAATATCAAGCCTGGTTCTAAGTGCCGATCTCTGTTAGCTCATTCGGTCCTCATGACAGCCCCGTGAGGCAGGTACTATCATCTGATACAGGAGGGAACTGAGGCAGAGAGAGGTTAGGCAATTTGTTCAAGGCCACACAGCCAGGAAGGGAGGGGCCGGGGTTCCAGCCTGGGCAGGTCTGGCTCCAAGGCCCATTCTCTCGACCGCTGAATGATCTCCTCTTCCTCTTGTCCCAGAATGGGGGAGAAAGCACCCCGCCGTGGGCCTGAACCCCCATTCTCCAGCCCGTTCCCTGATCTTTCACTGGACTATCAGTTACTGGATCTTTCTCTTTAAAATTTAATTCATACTTTTACTTAAAAGAAATTTATTTTAAAAGAAACGTTATGTCGCTACCATAAGTAGGAAACCAGGATCACTGGTTGGAAATCAGAGATGCCCGTAAATGCACAACCTAAACAAGCGCCGATAAAATAA
>NW_006442491.1:32931988-32938352 GCF_000325575.1 Pteropus alecto
GGTGGTGCCCAGACACAGCAGAGACTCTGCACACTCCTGCTCCGTGAGCAGAGAAGAGCTGCTGAGGACTTAGGAACGTGCCCCAGCCCTGCCTGGTGCTGGAGGCAGAGTCCTGTGTGCAGAGAAGGGCATAGAAGCAGAAAATCGACCGACGGATCGAGCTTTGATGTGTTTTCCTGAAACCGAAAGGCGTCTGTTCAGGCGGCTGCCTGCCTGCCTGCCTCTCTGTCCCTCTGGCTCTTGGGTACGCAGCAGTGGGCTGGCTCGTTTGACAGCCACTGCTCCCAGGGAGGAGCCTGATGTGCAGCGTTTGCTAATTTCCGTGGTGTGACTTGCCGCCACGGCTGATTTTCAGCGACCGATGTGACGTCACCGATTTGGAAAGAGACGTGCGGAGCTCACCGTCACACACCATTTCTGTCACACTGGTACCATGGATAGGAAGGATCTCGGGGACATAGACTAGAGTAAAATGTGGCAGAATTCCTGTAAATTTAACAGTCGGCTCCCATGAGCCTGTGCCCACCAGCTTGGGCACACCCTCGAGCATGCAGGGGCCTCTATGTGCATCTGCTTACATGACCACCTGCGTGGTATCAGACTCTCCGTGGCTCACTTTCTCTTCTGCCACGGACTGACAGTGTTCACACTCACACACACACACACACACACACACACACACACACACACACACACGCCCTTGCCCCGGGCTCCACTCCCGCGAAAGGCGTAAGGTTCTTGCTATGGTCCGGTCTCCTCTCCACTTGGCCCAATACCACCGTCTGGACTTCCCTCGGCCTGGGGAAGCTGTATTCGTGGCCCCAAAGCCCCAGGCTCCTTCTCACCCCAGCAGGAGCTAGAGCCTGGTCTTTAAATCCAATCACACACATCTTCCTGTCTAGACAAGGCCACTGGCTGCCAGCGCCCCGGAGTGAATGAATTCACAGGCCTCCACGCCCTGCCTCCGCTGTGCTCATCGGCACTCCGCGGGCTGATCTGGGGGGCCAGGAGCCCCCGCTCAAGCTTGGCACGGCCCTCGGCTTGTGCCAGAGCCACACGGGAGACTCTGCAGCACCGCTGGGTGGGAGTGTGCGTGAGTGTGGCATGGCGTGTGGCGTGCCACCCTTAGAGAACCGGGCACCGGCATCGCCAAGAGTCATCCATCATCCTTTTGCTGAAAAGTGGGAAAACAAACAACAAAACCCCGGCCTGGCCTCATTTAATGTGAACCAAATACAAAAGCCACAGGAGAAAGCCTTTCCTCTTTGTGCTTCCCTTTTCCGGCCCAGAAGCACCAACGGGCCAAGATAAGGGCGATGTGGGGCCCTCTGGATCCTTTCAAAGGGCCGGCACCCACCCCCCAGGGCCCACCCCCATCCGCCGACGGCCCCTGCTAGAGCCCGCGGTGGCAGCGGGTGGCACCGGGGCTCCACGCCAGGGACTTGGAAGAGGTTTAAGGCTCACGCAACAGAAGGGAGGAAGCTCGGCCTGTCAAGAGGGTGATAAAGCATCTCCTTATCGGGAGCTTTCCTTTCAACTGCCTCCAAGTGAGCGCCGGGGCTGGGCCCTGGTCAAGGCCGAGCGTGTTCCTTTCATGTCGCCCTCTGTCCTCCGGTCATCCACATGTCCGTGTGCGCACAGAACTGTGGCGTCAATGCTGGAGTTGGCAGCCTGGGGCCAACGTCTCAGAGAGGATGCAATAACGTGCCTCCAAGCCTGGGCCTCTGGTTAGCTATGTGGCATCTGCAAAGCCACCAGAACCATCTGGGCCCTGGTTTTGCCATCGGGACTCCAGAAGCAGAGATTTCTGAGCAGCAGAACCCAGCAGTGTCGACGGGGGCCTCGGGAGCTGATGGACCTGAGTTCTAGTCTCAGCTGCTGAACTCACTAGTTGTTGACCTTGGGCAAGTCACTCAGACTCTCCACAAATGCTTCCACATGTGTAAGGTGGAAGCAGCACCTCCTCGTCACAGAGTTCAAGGACGAATGGGTCGTTGCACGTGAAGCTATTAGTGCTGTGCATAGTAAGCGCTCAATAAAGATTATCACCATCTTCCTCGTTATGATTCTTTTAATGTTGTCATGGGGCCGTTGTGGACGCGGTGGTATGTCCTGTCTGCAGGATGTGAAATTTTCTTTCCTCTTAAGTTTCTTGGTGCCACACCAGAGAAACATTTTGGGTCTCACAGGCAATCTGCTCACCTTTCCACTCAAGAAGTGAATGTCCCAGATGGACACGGTGACTCTACTGTCCTCTCGGGGTGAGAGAGCCTCTCGTTACTTGAGCATCTTTTCATCCCAAGTGTGGTTCTCATTTGCCGGGCCCTGGACACAGCCAGCTCCTCCATCTAAGCCACCTGGCCCAGTACTGTAGGACAACCTGGCTGTGCCAATTCCCCAAGAGGCCCAGGGTGCTCTGAGACACAGACACGGTCCAGTGGGTTGAGGGCACTCGGTCCATGCACAGTTCTGTCATCCGTGTCAGGATGCTCTCCCACTGGGACAGGTAGAAACACCCAGCAAAGTCATGGTGGCTCTGACTCGACGTGTCTCAGATCTAAGATTTGTCGGGGCTCCAGAACACCGGTCCCCATCTGCACAAGGGGGGTGTGGGGGTAATAATGCCCGCTTCCTGGGCTGTGGTGAGGATTAAATGATATAATACCTGTAAAGAGCCTGGAATGGTGCCTGACACATACTAAGTCCTCAGCAAACGTCGGCAGTTGCCGTCATCACCATCACCATCGCCGATGTCAAACCTTTCTCTAAGGTAGCTCGATGTCACCATTCATTTATTTGGTTTATCAGTCCTCCTTGGAACACGGGACACAGAGGGAGGACGTGGCCCTTGCTCCCGCCTCCCACACCAAGCCCTACGCCAGGCACAGCATTTCCATTTGTCGTCTCGGAGGGGCCGAGCACGCGGCCCAAGGTGCCCGGCTCAGAGGGGGTGCACCTGGGAAGCAAAACCAAGCCGAACGGCCCCCAGCCTGGTGCGCCTCGGCCACAGCTGCTCCTAGTTCCTCTCTGCTGAAGAGTTTTCCTTTTACTTTCAAGTGGGAATGCAGCACACATTAGTGATTCACTCACACTTCGCTCTTGAGAGGTCTGTGCACGCCCCCCCCCGCCGCCCCCGCACACATTATTTAACGCCCCAAAGCTCTTTTCCTTTGCTACTCTTTTCGGATCTTTGTTCAGTCGGCAGCCGACCCTGGCCAAGAGTTTCACACGCCTCCATCCCAGTCCTGAGTCTCGGGACCTGTGAGGTGTGAGGGGCTGGAACCCAGCTGCCATAAATGAGGCCCCCGCAGGGTCTTTCCACGGCGAGAGAGAAGTTCTCGCCTCCCATGGTGGAGAGGTGAGAGGCTGAGAAGCCACCGTTTGCCAAGAACTTTTTGAAGGAAAGGGAAATGAAGTTTGTTGTAAGAAGGAAAAGCTCACTCTAACTCCTTAAGGATTAGTGAGGCCTGGGTGGCCGCCCAAACTCTGAAGTCCTCTGCTAGCTGAGAGAGATGGCTCTCGAGATGACGGCCACATACTGTACCGAATGTGACTGCAAACGGGTGTGCCTGCCCCCTGAGACTCATCTGCACTTGGAAACGAGGCTGATGTTGGACCCACATGGATACCCGCTCGCTCGACAGGGATCAGGGTTGGCAATGATGACCTTCAGATGGGCACGATGAGATCTCAGCCGAGTCTGTGGGGCCAGAACGCCAGCGAGCCCCAAGGCCTCCTCTCTTGCAGAGAGTTTGAGAGTGACCGCAGATTCAGTTCACAGAGTCAGGACGCACTGTCCTCAGCAGCTCAGCTGGGGCTTGGTAGATGGCACCACGAGATGATGAAAAGCCTCACACTGAGAACTATCACTCCCATCCCGGCCCTGAGAGGGGACGCGTCTGGCCACAAGGTAGGCCTTGCATCCAGGTCCCCAACGAGTCAGAGCTCCCCAAAGTCCACCTCCCACCTGACGAGCACTTTTCAAAGTACACAGAGGGCAGCAATGCACCTGCCTACAATGTCAACATCTGGGTCCAAGGTCGAGGGGCACCTCGGCCAATTGATTCTTTTGCTCCCCTGGCAAGAAAAATAACAAATCCACCAAAAAAAAATACACCTAAAAGACCAGCGTGAGAGAGCAGGGCACAAGTGTGTAAGATGGAGCAGGAGCGTGGACTCCGCAGACACAAGCCCACGGCATCGCTCTGAGTCACCGTCTAAACTTCGTACAATCTCATTTTTGCATAACCCTTTTCTGCATTTTTTTTTTCTCCCCGGCAATACGTGTCAAAGACCCCTGGCTGAGCACTGACCCCCCCGCTTTGTTTTAACACCTGCACTCGCGCCCCCATTCGGACACACCCCCTCACCATGGACATTCACCGAGTCCAGATCCTGCAGCTCCTGCCTCCATCCGCTCGCTCCCCCTCCCCTTCGCTCAAGGGGCTGGACCGGGCTGGGGAAGAGGATGCCGTACGATGAGGAGGTGGCCTGTGAGAGCTCACTTGGGACACAATAAACAAGTCTGTTGCCTTGTTCGGAGATGGACCCCCGACCCCCGATCCTAGCAGGGCCCTAAAAGCGTTAGTTCAGAGTTAAAGTTAGACACACGCAAAGCTGAAGGCCCAAGGGGAACTCGGAGCTCAACAACAATCCTCTCTTTGACTGAAAAACCACAAGGGAACACCCACGGCATACTTCTTGTTTAAAAAAGGAAAGTGAAAAATAAGGTTTTTTCTTCTTCTTCTTCTTAATCATTATAAAACTAAGTTGTGCCCGTTCCATCAAGTCACGACTTCTGTTTGCCTCAGGCGAGCCCAAGTCACGCCGGGCAGAGAGAGATGAGGGGCAGAGGAAGCCGGGGCACGTCCCCGTGAACTGAACTGGTCCTTCTTAATTGTTGTCACTTCCTTCCCCCGCTTCCTTTTGCACAGGAAAGCTGCTGAGAAGCTGCCCGTGTCAGCACATCCATCACCAGAACTCCCAGGGCATCGTGCGTCTGAGGGGCCCGGGCAAACGAGCTCACTGACACCTCAGGGGAACAGTGGTGACAATCACTCGACCGTCATTCATGGGACAGATTGAGTGCCTACTGTGGGACAGGCAACGTGCTTGGGAATGGGATGGAGCAACGATGGAGGGCGGATAAATGGGAGAGAGAGAGAGAGAAGGAGGGAAGAAAGGAAGAATATGTCAGGCTATTTAAAAAAAAAACCAACACAAGTAGAGGGTCAGAGGCCGGCAGGAGAAAGGGTCGCTATTCTGATAGAAGAACCAGGGAAAGCTGCTTTGAGGACATAGCAATTAAAGTGAGACCTGTGAGAAGCGGAGAAGAGGGTCCTGTGGATCTCTGGGGGAAGCGACTGGCGAGTGCAAAGGCCCTGAGGCAGAGTCTACCTAGAGTGTTTGAAGACGAGCCAGGGGCCAGTAGGGCCAGAGCAGAGTGAGGAAGAATGAGGAGGCGGGAGGGGACCAGAAGTCACCGGGCCTTGTGATCCGATCCGTGGAGAGGAGTCTGTGTGTCCCGAGTGAGCGGGGAGACGCGCCAGGACTCAGAACGGAGCAGCAGTGCGGACCAGTTCACATTTCAAACAGACTCCTCCGGCTGCCGCCCGGAGAGCAGACTGGATGAGGGGCGCGAGTGGAGACAGCGACCCCAGCTAGGGGCTATCGCTGTCACCCGGATGAGGAATGATGACAGCGTGGCCCCCCGAGAGCAAAGAGAAGGAAGGGGTGAGAAGGTTGAGTCCGCGGCCACCCCAGTGCCAGCGTGTCCCTCCCTGGCACAGACCCAGACCTGAGACAGATGCCGACAGGTAAACAGGATGCACGTCAAAGTTCACAAAGCAAAGAGAAGCGAGAAAGAGAGAGATCGGAAATCTGCAATGGTTATGCTTGCATAAGCCTTACCCCGGGCGCGTCACAGAGTTTTTTGGGGTTCAGTTTTCTCGTTTGTGAGATAACAGGCCCCAATGCATAGGGTGACAACGGGAAATGCAAGCCCGTGCCTAGATAATGTCTGGGATATCGCACATGCTCAATAAATCATACATTCCTAACCACTGCTTCGAACAGTCTGAGCTGTAGCTCTGCCAATTTAGTTACTGTGTTATCTTTATAACTCACACCATCTCTCTGAGCCTCCACCTGGTCATTGGCAAACTGAAGATGATGGTACCTACCTCACCTACTCAGTGAGACTGAATGAGACAATGTCAGCTGAGCGAAACTCTGCAACATAGGAAGCCCTCAGTAAAATGGTAGCTGAAGCCCTCAGTAAAATGGTTCATGAATCGGTCACACCAGTCATTCAACTAGATGATTTCTAAATCTCCTTCTAGCTCAATCAGCCCCAAACTGTTAA
>NW_006442491.1:32938373-32975193 GCF_000325575.1 Pteropus alecto
TTCGAGCCCCTGACTGAGTCAACTTGGGAGCAAGGAAACCGTGCAAGTTAAGGCCAAGTCGAAGAGCAGCCGAGCTCCCACCTCGAAGTGAACAAAAACTAAACACGGGCACCTCTGCTCAGGTGATACCTGTCACTCTGAGTCATAGACTCATGTAACTTTAGAAATGGGAGGAGTTTACAAAGCTCCTACCCCCTCGCTTTGGGGCCAAGGCTCCCACAGCTCAGAGGGGACACGTGTGTGGGCTGAGGTCGCACAGCAAGACAGAGGCAGGGGCAGAAGTTCACAAGGCTTCCCTCGCTGTCCCAGCCAGTCTGGTCGGTTAGGGGGTGGGAAGGAGGAAGCAGCGCGTGCCCCATCTGCAAGAGAGGAAGGAATGGAGTCGGGATGTCTCCAAGACGAGCAGAGATGCCTTTCTCACTGTTAAGAATGAAATCCAAATGCCTTAAAGAGCCACGTAGGCAATGTGAGTGAGCCAAGCAAGCGATGCAAAAACTGACGAACGTCCATAACCTGAAGACATTAACGGTCAGAATTTTTTTCTTTTTTGAAGAATTGTACCACCAGAGCCACTGTTAAATTGTCTGGTACTTCGTGCAGATTAATGAAAGACACCTCTTCCTCTACACCCTTAGAAGGCATGCGTCAGAACACTGTCTTGATAAATACGCAAATATGAATGGTGCCCTCATGATCCACAGTGCCCTCGTGCAGTGCGCAGCCTGTGCGACTATCCGGTGACACACAGAAGACTTCCCAGGGCTGTGACTTGGGGGCCTCTGTCTACATTCCGCGGTCTTATAAAAGGCTCTGAACTGCCACAGCGCAGTCATGTGGAAACGAAAAACACATACGCTGTCAATACTTGACCCCTAAATCAAACTGGCCAGCTCCCACCTCTGAATTGACGCCTAAAGAGACACCAAGAAAGCGTCTGCCTCAGGACCTCTGCACTAACATTTCCCTCTCCTACCTTTTCCCTAAATATAGGGACACAGCTTACTCTCTTACTGCACTCGAAACACTGGTTAAACATCACCTCTTCAGAAAGTTCTTCCCTAAAAGAGCATCCCGACCCCTCACAATCATCTTCCATCCCCACTCCTGCCTTATTTTCCTTCTTACTGCTTTTTTACCACCTAATAGATCGTAGACTTACTGGTTTGCCATACGTCTCCCTCCACCAGAATACCAGCTCCGTGGAGGAACAAGGTTTTGTCTGCCCTGTTCCCTGCTCCATCTCCATCTCCAGTTAGCAAACTTTCTCTGTAAAGCGAGTAAACATTTCAGGCTTTGCAGGCCATACAGTCTCTTCTGCAAGGACTCGACTCTCCCACTGCAGCGCAAAAGCAGCCATACAAGATGGAAATAAAGCGGTGTGGCTGTGTGCCAATAAAACTTTATTTAGAAAAGCAGGCGGCGGGCCGGACTTGGCTGGCATGGTTTGAGGACCCCTGTCTTAGAAAATGTGTTCACACTCTAACGTGCACACAAACTAACTGGGGACCTTATAAAAGTCAGATTCTGACTCAGCAGGGTGTGGTGGGGCCTGAGATTCGGCATTTTGAATAAACTCCCAGGGGATGTCTGTGCTTCCGGTCCGTGCACCAAACTGAGTGGGGAGCACCCAGCACAGTACCTGGCACGTGGCGAAAGCACGATCGATGTGTGTCAACACTTTTCTTGCTACTGTTTCATCGGGGCGTGATGCCCTTGCTGGTACCACCCATGGCTTTTGTCCCCAGTGGATCATTTTCTGATGAGGGAGAAAAGTTATGTGCCCAGATGTGGGACATAGTCAGTGTACACTAATGGATTATTTTGTCACTCAGCGGGGGGTCCGATAAATCCAAACATTTACCTGATGCAGGTTGTTACAAAAACTGTTCATGAGAACAGGATTTACAGTTTTATAACAAGTGTCGGCTAAGGAAGATGGGGTCCCCTGACAGACACCTAAATTCCCTGAGGAAAGGTCTGTTTGCTTACATAAACGATGGCAGGATCAACTCAGCTTCACCTCCTTCCCAGAAAACTGAAAAGCGCTGTCATTCTAAGCTCCACGGTACTAGCCGCCTCGATCATTGACTGAGAATTTAAAATGCACAGGGCTTCTGCCATGTCCTTTATAAAGTATAATGCTGATGATGGTGATGACGACAGTGAAAACAACCATCAGGACAGACACAGACCCTTCTGGAAGGATCTTCAAGAAAACTACTGGGGCCGCAGGGCGAAGAGGTGGCCGCCGGGTATGGGGTGGCTGCCAAGTATGGGGTGGCCGCCGGGTATGGGGTGGCCGCCGGGTATGGCGCCTTGTTCTGTGCAGCTTTCGTACCTTTGAAATTCTGCACCACGCAGTGCATTTCCTCCCCAAAACTTAATTTATTAAAAAAAAAAAAAAAAAAAACAAAGAAGTCTGCACTCAGTACTGTACTAATGGTTGTACACACACTCTCATCTACTACAGAAATCCTATAAGATAAACATTCTGTCCAACTTGCCACTAGGAAGACCAACGCCCCAGAAGGTCAGATTATCCTTGGGCACAGTCAAACCACTAGTGTGATGAGAACAACTAAGGCTGAAGGTCGGTAGACCCCAGGACCATCTGAACAGGTCTGAGATCATCACAGCGTGCACTTGGGACCTAGAGATGCTGCCTCTCCAAGCCCAAGTGCAGGCTACCCCAGGACATGCTCGGGAAGATCAACAGCAGCCCACAGTCCACTGCAGCCCCCACAAGCCGGCTATTGTTCTGTGCCTGGGAGGGGCCTGCTGGCTGCCATGACCAAAGCAAGGAGGGAAGGAAGCCAGGTGGGTGGGGAGACGCCCGTACACAAGGCACGGGCCTGGGCGAGCTAACAAAGGAAAAATTTGACTGGATGCTTGACCAGACTGGATTTCTTAAATTTTGCAAAAATACTTAAGCAACAATAAAAGCCCCTAGGAGCACCCGTCAAAAATTATCTCAAGATCGATCGTTAAAGATGTCTATTTCTTCTCTGCGGCTTGAGAGCTAAACTATCTAGATTCAGTTCATGGCACACCCACTTCCTGTGTGACCTGAGGCGAGTTACTTAACTTCTCTGTGTCTCCAAATACTGCCCAGAAATAAAGGGAGCATTATAATCGCTTATACAGAGACAGCACTTACAACAATTGCAAATCTTACTAGAATCTTGGTAAATGCTACTCCACCCCTGGTTTCACGAAAACAACTTCGTACAGACGTGACTACGTAAGGGGGGCAGGGGCTAAGCACGATGAGCTTGAGTTTGCCAGCGCGAGATAAAAAGACTCAAAGGAAATACGCCAGAGCGGTCACAGCAGTACTTTCCTATGTGTGTTACGCAATGAACACATATGTAAAACAAGAGAAAATAAAAGAAACCCATAATTGGATAAAAAGGCAGGGAGCGCAAACATATGCACTTACGCACATCTACACATAAATCCAGGGCTATATATACATGTGTATGTGTGTATATTTATACATACAAGATGTAAATAATTGACATACGCGTGTCTGTGTTTACATACACACTCACGCCCACCCTAACTTTTTCGAACCTGGATCAGAACGTTCAGAACCTGCTACTCCTAAGCGGTGGGCCTGAGGACTGTAGAGAACAGTGGAAATGGTTTGGCCGAGGAGCCCGACAGACGTGCTTCTAAATCAGCTCCATCGTATCCAGGCTGCATGACCTTGAGCAAGTCCTCTGACCTTGCGAAGAGCACGCGTGGAAATGAGGGCCACTAATGGCATCCATGTCATCAGTATCTAACTCACACCCATCTCGGCTCTGGGGTCACAGCACGAAATCAAAACTTCTTTGTGAAAACAAACACTCCCTTTTTATCCTACCAGGATGGTGCAAAAGAAAACTAACAATAAGAAGAAACAAGAACAGCAAGCAGATACTGAGCACTCGCTGCGGCCCAGGCCCTGTTCCACGCACTTGACCATATTGTCATTTATTCCTTGCAAAGATCCAGGAGGCAGGTTCCGTATCATCCCCTCTCATGAGCTGTGTGACCTTGAGCCTTAGTTTCCTTATCTCTACATGGAGTTAATAACAGCATCACTACCGCCTGCAGCTGGCACACGGGAAAAGCTCGGTCAGGGCCAGCCTCTTTGTCACTTGAGACCACTCAATGCCCCTGAGCCTCCGTTTCCCCATTCACAAAGCAGGGACAACATGCCGGCCTGAGCCACTCCATGTGAATCGTTTGTCACATAGTAAGTGCTCAATAAACAGATGTGATGATGGGCAGAGTCAGCCCACAGCCTTCCAGGAGGCTCAGGACGAGTGGCTTTAACCTCGACGCTGTCTCCCAGGTCCAGAGACTGGCTCCGCTGCCCTCACAGAGGGAACAGGTGCCCTGGGAAAATCTGTCCACCCTCATGGGCCAGGTAAGGATTTTGTTGTCGGTGGAGCTGACGCCTTCTGAGGAAGTGATGAGTCTCATTCATGGGACCAAACTAGAAAATACTGACGGTTTGATAAACAGATCTTGTGACCACTCTCCCACCTGTTAAACCCACAGGACACCTGGGAGGGGGCGGGGCCAGCTGGGGAGGGAGAGCCTCCTGCACACCAGCCTGCAGACAGTCAGGGTGAGGGTGTTCAGGCCTCCAGACGGGTCCCAGGTGGGGTCGCAGTCTCCTCCTCCTGCAGCCTGCTGGAGCTACCACGTGCTTGAAATCCACCTCCAGAAGATGCCTCCTTTTAAAGTCTTTGCTTTGCCCAAGGTCCCTCAGTGGAGAAAGCAGAGGCGAGGGCAGGACCTGAACACCCAAATCTGGGTCCAGGGCTCAAATCACACCATTTAGAAGCACGTCTGCCCAAAGCTGCTGCTGCAGTGGGGCCTTTCCTAAGCCCCGTCCAAGCTCTCCCTCATGTCACCCCCAGCTAGAGCCCCGCCACAAGCATTCAGACTTCATTTTACTCCAGAATGGGGCTCAACCCTGAGCCGGCTGGGAGCAGGTGATGGATGAACGAATGGCTAAGTGGAAAGATGAGAACCCAGAAGCTAAAAGCCAAGCTCAGGGCACCACTTCTGCCCAGGTGCCTGACTTTAAGCCACCCCCGACTGTGCCTCTGCATCCATCTGTACAATGGGAAAAATAGCCCCAGTTCACCGTGTGCCTGCAAGGATGAAATAAGACCATACGTGTGAAAAACAAACAATGTGCTCTCAATATCTATCCTAGATTAGTGTCAGCGTTGATTATCTCAACCAGAAAAGGCCTGAATGGAATCTAACCTTAGGCTAATAGAGCTCAAAAGATCCCAAATCTATACCACTCGCTGTATTTCTCAAGAAAGAACAACGGTGGAGCCAACGCCTGCTTTGTGCCAAAGACCATGCTGGGCACTTCTGCATAGAATCCGAACGACTCTTGACTAGACAAAGCAAATAACCTCTAAGATGGAGGTCTTCCTCACTTGATACCTGAAGAAACTGCAGCCAAACCGGTTGCCCAGCATCCCAAAGCTCCAAACAACCAGCTCTTTCTACTTCCAAGACACGGCACAGATGGATGGCTCAGGGGCGGCCCAGGCCTCGGACCGCCTACATCCAAACCAATGCCATTGCTCACCCGCTGGGTGACCTCAGGCAAGTTGCTTAACCTCTCAGTGTCCCCATTTCCTTGTCTGTAAAATGAGAGTTGTAATTCTACCACCTCTATTCCATGCCCTCATCGCAAAGATTAAGGAGGTCGCCTGAAGGGAAGTATGCAGTAAGCGCTCAGTAAGTGTAGCTTTCAGCATCACGCCACCGTGCCCAGACCAAAGGAGGGACCCGAAAAATCGTTTGTGGAGCAGATGAAGTTTCCTCTAGGTGTTCCTGCTGGTTGCCAGGCATATTGGAAGCTTCAGAACTAATCTTTCTTTTTGAAACAATTGTTTCTCCAAGATTCCGGAAGCTGTTTCCTCCCTACATTTGGCGACAATATTGTTCTGATGCCCATTACTCACGGCAATTTATCTTCCACCGTGAACTAAAAGCACTCCTTGCTTACCGTCGGAGTGTCTTTGGCACGAGATTGGTACCACCCAGCCCTGCACCTCCTCATCACCCCACAACTCTGCCTGCACCAGCTCCTACCCTGGATACCATCTCCTCTCGTCAGCTCCTGGCTCACCCCTGGAGGTCAAGGTCACACACAGGGGGTTGCATTTGACCCACAGAAGCACTTGGTTTAGGCTGTTCTCTTTTAACAAGTTTTCTAAACGAATCACCGGTGTTATAATCAGGAGACTGGTATAGATGAGGAGCAGGTGATGAGGATGGATCGGCATACCCACCCACCCCATCCCCATCTTTAAATGAAAAGGCTGGGTCGAGCCATCTCTAGGGGATGGGTTCCCTTGGAAAATGGGAAGAATCTCAGTGGGGACGGACGGGGTCACCTTGATGGACAGAGATGGACTGTGGCCTCCCCAAGACTACAGCCATATCATGCCTCTCGCCCATAGCCAATCTTGCAAAACCTCCAGTTAGTCCGACTTTCAAAATATACCCAGCATCCAATCATTTTGAACACCCTCTACCTCCAGCCCTGGTCCAGCCACCAGCCTCTCGGGCCTGGTCCCCTGCAGCAGCTCCTCAGCCATCTCCTGCTTCTCCCTCCAATGCCCCACAGTCCACGCTCATCAGCGTGGCAGCTGAAGGGGTCCTGCTAAAACCTAAAGCAGACCCCACCCACCCCCGGCTCCCACCTCACGGAGAGCACAAGTCCTCAAACAGTGTCCAAAGCCCGAATCCGCCCATCCTCTTTCCTCCGGGACCCCGTCTGGTCACCCTGCTTTTGCCGCACAGGCCTCCTCTCTGTTCCTAGACTGCACTCAGCTTGTCCCCGATGTCCCCTCAGTGGGCAGCACGCCGCCCCAGGTCCCCGCACCTCCTAGTCCTTCATCTCCTTCTTTGCTCAAATGCCACTTATGTGACCACTCCCCATGGCCCTGGCCTTGCTAGTTCATCCCGTGGCACTTATCACCTTCCACGTGCTATTTAATTTTCCTATTTATTAGATTTATTGTTTATCTCCCCACAGCCAGAACGTCAGCTCCACGGGAGCAGGAATTTCTGTCTGTTTTGTTCACTGCTGGATTCCCAGCGCCTGGAACGGTGCCTAGCCCATAGAAGGTGCTTAATAAACATTCCTGACCACGGACTGAAGGAGCGAAGGGCCCCCCAGTGATCTCAAAACACGCCAGAAGCTTGAGCCTCCGCTCACCATTTCGCTCCCCTCTCCCTTCCCTTTCCAGAAGGTCTGATTGAACCTTCTGTAGAAGCAAACACAGCAGCCCTGATCCAGACAGATTAGCATCAGCAAGAGCTGCCTGCGGGGCTCGCCGAGGACAAAATGTCGTTAGTCCAATAGACGCCAACGTGCCAGCCAATTGCCAAAGGAAGCACTGCTCAATGTCACGACTCCAGCTTCGCCTGGCAAGGAGAAAATCCCGCCTGGCTCCTTTCTTCCCTCTCTCAGATATAATTCAAAGCGAGTTGCAGATAGTACAAGAGCTGAAATCCAACGAGAGGAAATCCATTTTATGAGCTGAAAGCTTGGAGACTTAACTGGCCTCCCCTGGATTGGAGGGGGGTGGCGGTAACCTGAACAGGTGCGCCCCTGGCCCCCCGACTCTTCGCCCTGCAACGAAGCTCGTTGCTGTTAGCCAGGATGAAACAGCGATCAGGTTTCTGCATCTGTGAGGACTCTCTCCTAAAGGAACTATCCACGTTTCTCCATATGTCTGAACATCTGTTTGAAAGAATCAAGAACACTGATGTGTGCGCTGTGGTTAAACGGTCTCATATTTTGATCGCTTTCTAACCAAAAGGATGGCTTTCCAATCTTTTCTTGTTTTTCAGTCGAAAACATGTCCCAGGGAGAGGTAAGAATAACATTTTTTGAAAGTCCCAGCACACGGATGGATAAGGAATAAAATGAAGTGTCCTCTACTGGGAATTTCTCGGCAGGAATATGGTTCAAGGGTCTGGAGGCAGGCAGGGGGAGGATTAAATGGCAATGGCATTATACAGGCCACTCTCACGTGGAGCACTATTAGATCTCAAAAGGTGAAGAGTTGGGGAAACACATAAAGCCCAGTCTCACAAAGCCACCTATGAACGGACATTTAAGCCACCAATGGACCAGTGTGTCCTGTCCGGAAACGGAATGAGGAGATGATGGCAGCGGTCCACCAGAGGCGTGTGCTTCTTCCAAGGTGAGTCGAGTGGCTCCCTGTCTCAACTGGTCCCAACGGGTCAAAGTCAGACAAACGAGTTAAGATTCTCTGGCTCCCAAGAAAAAACCATAAACTTCACCTATTTCAATGGGATTCAGAGCTCTGTAGGAGAGTCTGCTGGGCCTGGCTCCCTCCTGAGCTGGACAATTCTTAGAAATCATAGAAATATAGCCTCGCTCTTATCGCCCTTTCTACTTGATAAACTTTGAAGTAATGTAGCCCTTATTTACCCCCCACAGGATTCGAACTGGAGGCTATTTGCCCTGAGCCAAAGTTAACCTAAAGTTGGATTTAGTAGCCCCAACGTAATCATCAGAAATTTCACATAAAAATTCAGATTTGAAAAAATAACTGTAAAACCTAGCAGCGCTGGACCCACATCCCCGCATGGCACAACCAACGGGAGCCGAAGAGGGGCTGCCTCCGAGAGACGAGGCGCACACTCTGGGCCCTACTCTCCAGCACCCCGTTTCTCCCTGACTCATCCGGCCATTTCCTTTCACTGCCTGGCCCTCGTGAGCTTGTCTGTGTGTGATACTGCTTCTCCATCCTCTCTCTCCTCAGCGCATCGCTTCTGGAGAGATGCAGGTTGCTACCGAGGGTAGCAACAAGCGGACACGCGCCAAGCGGACACACGCCAAGCCCGTGAGTGATGGCGCATGTGTGTGGTCTAAGCCATTCCAGGGGCCTGAGAATTAGAAAGTCCGGGACTTTGTTCCTGAGCTCCAGGCTCATATACCCAACTACCTACTTGACATCTTTGCTTGGACATCTCGCAAGCCCTTCCTACACCCCAAACAGAACTCATAATCTTCCGCTAGGAAAATGACTTCCTCTCCAAGTCATCCCACCTGGCCTATGACACCATCTTCCAGCCCAGGTGCTCCCTCACCTCCCACATCTAAGCCAGCACCAAGTCCAGAAGACCACACCACAGAATCCACCCCCTCCTTTCCCGCTGCTACTTCCTCATCCTCACCACCTCGCTCTCTCACTTAGCCACGCCGCAGCCTGCTGAATTCATCTCCTTGCTTCCCCTCTTAGTCCTTTTAACCCACTCCCTAGAGAAAAACCGTGTGATCCTCAAAATATTAAATCAGAATCACCTCCCTCCCCTATTCAAAACTCGTCATTCCCTTCCCCCGAAATAAAACTCTAGCTCCTCGCCTTGGCTTATGAGTCTTGCATGTCCTGGTCCTGCCAACCCGTCACCCTTCGAGCTAAACACACGTGACACTGGCCCCCCTTCAGCTCCTCAGACACACCAAGTTCTTCCCTGCCTCGGGACCTTTACACGAGCTGTGCTCTGTGCATGGAACGCTCTCCTACCACCAAGAGATAGCGAGACAGAGGGAGGAAGGGCATCATTCTTCTCTTCGTTGGCTCTATCACCTGCTCCAGGTCCCAGCTGGTAAGTCGCCTCCTTGACAAGACCCTCCCTCTAAAGCAGGTCTTCCAAGTACTCTGGCATGGTTTGTTTTGTTGAAGACATTACCCCCGACTTGTGAATCCCACAGATGAGCTTCTGACCAGCCGCCATGTCTTACTTAAGAGTCCATGTGTCATTCCAGATTGTCCTTACCTGGCCTCCCTGATCCACCTACATCTCGGCAATGTTTGGTTACACCAAACCATCCTGGGCACCTCCAGTGCCCCCTGAGCTCTGCCACACAGGAGCTGTGTTGATCTCACCTACCGTCATATTATCACTGCCTAGCACACAGCAGGTCCTCAACAAAATGCTCGCCTAATGAATGAGTCAGGAGATGTGAAAAGCATTTAAGGTTTGGAACAAACTTTCTTCCAAGACCAAGTGACACTCAGGAAGAAGAAAAAAAAAAAACCAGCTAGATGCAGCATATGTTTAAGATTTAAAATTTTATATTTAAAGGAAGAGAATGCAATGGTCTTGTACTCACTTTATTTCCATATAAAGAGGAGCATAAAACCACTAAGCATGCGAAAAAAGATTAAGTTTTATAGTGTGGCAAATAAAAAACGAGAAGGGTGGGGACCAATAATTGAGAAGAGGTAAAAGGAGACGTGGCGTAGTACAGAAATAGAAACAGATGGCGAGATAAAGGGACAGACAGAGACCAAGAAAGAAACCAGCAGAAGTTTCTAGGCAAGGTACAAAAATGGGGCTTTGGTTGCTCTTCTGGGAACAAAGGGGCACCCTCCAGATTTTGAATGGGGTTTTCACACCTCCTTAAAGGTTAAGAGCACTCATCGTCTCAAGGTCCCCTCTTTCCTTCATTTTTTCAAAGGAGTTTTTTTTTTAAACTGACTTCCTACGCTAAAAAAAGCAGAGGTTAGCACATTTCATTTTAAAGAGAACACGCTATTCAAATGATTTTTTTTTTTTAAATACTTCGTTTTGTGTCTTTTGAGAATACGGCTACAGATTTTTAAGTCACACTTTGAGTTTTCAAAGATATGAGCAAGAAAAAGGATGGATCTTTGGGGGCTGTTGGAAGGAGGGGCGTGAACTTCCAATACGGTATAGCAGGTGTCTTTTGAACTGCACATTCAGCCCATTCTGTTCTCTGGAACTTTCCATGGCCCTAGGCCCTGATGAATGGGTGAACAGAGCCTAGCACCTCACACGGCCTGTCCGCTCTGGCTGAGTTAACTGGACCAGTGGGTGGCACCCTTCCCAAACAGGACCAATTAGAATCTCACTGAGAACAAGGATTTGGGCCCCAGTGAGCTGGTAAGGGGGCTGGAATTGGAAGAGCATATAAAAGTCATAGGCAGGAGGTGTGGGCATTTTTCCATCAGGCAGGGAAAGCTGGCCTGAAGAGAAACGCAGAAGATCGGGACAGTGGTGTAGCAGGTAGAGCCAGACACCTGGGTCTCAGGTCCACCACTCAACAGCTATGACCTTGAACAGGTTCCTTGACATCTCCCTAAACTAACCGTAACCTGCTCCATAGGGCTCTTTAAGGATTAAATAAGTTAATCCACACAACACTCGGAACAGAGTCTGACACACAGTAAACACTCGCTAAGTGTTATCTATTACCATCTTGCTCAACTGTAAGTTCACGAGCGTGAGGATTTCTGGCTATTTTGTTCATACCATATTCCAGAACCTAGAACCATGCTTGGTACATAGGAGTGCTCCGCAAACGTTTGTCGAATGATCAGAGAATGAAGAAGCCCTACAAGCATAGAGACCATGGACGGAAGCTCCCGGCTCTGTTCCTTATCTCAGCTCCAACCCCCAAGAAGCAGTTAGAGTTGGGTCTTATCAAACCCCTAATCAAGTCATGTTTCTTTCCTGCTTTTGTCATCTCAGAATAAAAGCCAAACTCTCCCCCGTGGCTATCCAGGCCCTGCATGCCCTGGTCCCTTCCCGCCTCTCTCCCCTCTCTCTCTGGCCCTTCATACTCCAGTCACGCCAGACTCCTTAAGGTCCTCTGATGTGGTTCCTTCTGCCTCCGGGCCTTTGCACATGCTATTCCTCCCACGCAATCTCGGCTCTAGTCTCTTCCTCAGGAAAATCTTAACAGATGTTCGTCCCCCGTCTTACACAACCAGAGCCCCAAGGGCTTTCCCTCATGCCAGTTGCCACAGTTTGTAATTTTATCATTTACGTAATTAGTCAGTGACTCCTTCCCCCTAGCTTCACGAGCTCCATGAAGAAAGAGTTCATAACTTTTTTATTCATTATATTTCATATATATATATCAGTATCAAGCACAGCATATGACAAAAGGTAGACGCCCAACAAATACTTGCAGAATAAATCCTGACCGAGCAAAGAAGTGTCTTGAACCTTGACTTCCCAAGTCCAGGTGCTTCTTGAGTTGAGTCTCCCGGCCTGGTTTTACGCCCTAGCCCAGCAGTCCCCTCATACAATCTCCTTTTTCTAATCTGCTTTGAATGAGTTTCTCATTACAACCAAAGGCTTTGACTCAAACACACAGACTAACACCATCCTCCAAGCCAGGAGGTTCCCAACCCCGAATAGATTAGCCTTTAGAGGAAAATAACAAAATCCAGAGTCTCTACAATGCCCAGTATATATTATCATCACGATGTCAGAATATAGTCAACAATTACTAGACATGCAAAGAAAGAGGAAGATGGGACTCATGGTCAAGGAAAAGACGCAATGAATAGAAACAGATCCCAAGATGGCAGTGATGTCAGATTTAGAAAAAGCATCTGCCAGGATCTATAAGTTCCTAACGTTATCATAAAAGTCCTTAACCAGGTGTACACACCCAGAGCACCTGCAGAGATTTGGGGAGCTGGGGTTTGTTTGTTTGTTGTCTGAATTCTACTCATGTCACATAGCTTCTAATTAACTAATTCCAGGGAATGCTCAAGAATCTGTATTTTTAACAACTACTCTAAAGGGTTCTGATGCATCAGATTGTCATCATAGGCTTCTCATTTCCACTTGAAGGGAAATACTTTAAAAAGTTAAATTAATATAAACGATTGGTAGGTACCAATCAGCAGTTGCTGGTGAACCAGACTATACAATTAAAAAGATTTCAACTCTATTTTGGAGAAAAAAGAAAAAAAAAAATCTTATAAAAAAAAAATCTTATAAAAAAAAAAAATCTGAGGATGAATTAAAAGCCACTGACATGAAAGATAACTATTAAGAAAAAAAACAAGAGGAAATGCTCATGGTAAAATGTGAAGTAAAAAAAAAAATCAGAGTACAAACTACTATAACATCGAGTATATAAACGTATAGTCATAGACACTGCCATGTTTGTGAATAGAAAAGAGGCAACAGGAAATACATCAAAATGCTAATAATAGTTATTTCAGGCAGTTTTATTATGTAGAGTTTTAATTTCTTCTACTTTTCTATATTTTACAAGAGTATATTGATTTTCCTCTATAGACTCTCATCTGAAGTTTAAACACAAAATGATGGCTTCAGAAACTTCTGTCAACATACAAATGTCTGCCAAACTCTAGCAGTTTCTCAGTCAGAAAGAGTAGGGAAGAAGTGGCTTGAACATGAATACCATCTCCGTCCTTATCCAGCTCAAGGCAACTTTCTCCTCTGGATTCTCAGTAGCTGCATTAGCTTCAGATACTAATTCAATCTTAAATTTCCCACCCCTCTGAGGAGTAAGAGGCTGAGTCACATACCTCAACCTAAAAAGCAACAGGCAGTGACTTAGCAGAAGTGAATCATCCAGTAAAAAAATAAGGGACGCAAAATAAAAAGAATTCAAGTCCATACCTGAACCACAGGGTGGCCACCGGTTGGGGCTTTGACAGCCCCTCGGCTGCCTTCTGTCTCATAGTGGGCCCGGTGGTGTGGCTTGGGCTGCACCTCAATCCGCAGCTCATAGGAGCCTGACTGGTGGGACAGTGGCCACTCGAGTGGAGGGAGGGATGCAGTCACTGGGATACTGAAGGAGGAAAAAGAATCAGTCGTGTGTACAATAAATCAGAATCAGTCAACTTGTACAATAAGTATAAATGGTCCCTTTTCTAAAAATCATGTCCAGTGTACATATGAATGAAACGATGGCTGTTGGGAAGCAGATATTTCTCAGACACAATGGGTAAGGCTCTTCAAAAGATAGAAATCTTTTTTCTTTGCTTTCTCTTTCGTCTTGATGAAGGTAGTGAATAAATTCACTGAATTGATGAAGCTAGTTTCATTATATGTTAGTTCTAGCGTGTTTCTAGCTGTTACAACTTCTTTTCCTCTGGGAATTTTGAAGAGTATCACATCCCCACCTCTAAAAAAAAAAATCCTTAGCCAGGATTTTTTCCTTTTCCTGAGGAGTGCATGCAGGAGAAGGAACACTACAGTGGGCATCAGAGGACCCACATGTGTCACCAACACGCCATGTGACATTAGTCAAGGAACTTCGCTTTCTTAACCTCGGTCTCCTATAACCACATAACAAGTGCACTAGGTGGCTGGCATCTGAGAGTTGTTTAAGCTCTTATTTCTATGTCCGATGATCTCAATTCAAAGTAAATTTTAGGGAGAGGACATTTCCAGTCACGGTGCTTATCATGTCAAGTGCAGAATACCCAGCCATAGAGAGGTGTCTGGTTCAGGTATGGATGAGCTGAACCACTCAGACCCCCTAATATTAAATGAAGAGTAAAGGTCAAGAGCATGACTGGAGTCACATATCCAACTTCAAGTCCCAGCTCCACTTCTAACTACCTGTGTGACTTTGAGCAAATGCATCTACCTTCCTGGGCCTTCGTGTCCTCAACTGTGAAATGGGGATACTGAGATTATATAAAGAGCTTAGTACGAGAAGTGCTCAAAAAAAAAATACTAGCTATAATTTTTTTCCTGTATATATTGTACATTTCAAATAAATAGTTATTTCCTGTAAACAATCTTAGTTACACCACTGGATATACATGCCTCTACATCTGAAATTGCAAGGTCTTTGAAGTTATAAGGCATGCCATTAAGTTGCATTTTAATATGGAATTTCAACCCTATTCAGCACACACAGCAAGCACACTTGATATGTGGTTAGAATTATGTCATCTAAGAGTTGACTGAGGTCTTGACCATCTATCTAGATCATTCCTTCAGATCCTCGGAGAACCTAAAGACATTGTCCCAAAATCACAGAGCAAGATGGAGCCAAGGATCCAATTTACGTCTCTTGACTCCTAGTCCAGGGCTCTAACCGCATCTCTGTAGTGTCTCTTATCTTATTACTAATTTCCTTAAAATAGGTCCAAGAAAACATCGCATTTATGGAATGACTCTAGAACAATGCCTGACACTTGAGAGGCACTCAGTGAATGTTCGCTGGGTGGGTGGATGGGCAGATGGATGGATAGATAAATGAATGAATAAATGAGCAGTTTTATTTCAAAGAACCCCTGTATATTCAAAGTAGCTTTGAAGTTCAAAGCATGGATTTATGTCATCATGTCCTGATTTTTCACATATGGCAGAAATCATTAATCCAATCAGGATATTCTTTCTCACTAAACCCAGAGCTGCGAGAAGCTGACTTAGTTATCAACTGGACTTAGTTAAGCACTTGCAATGAAGCCAATTCCATCCCTTCCCTAGCATATCAATATCGAGGGGAGAATGGAAGGGGATGGCACCCCATAAACTCCATCAGTGCCAGAGTCCAACCTGAATTGACAATTGATCTTAAAATTGTATCCTCGCTATGCAAGCAAATCTCAATCCCTTCTTTCCAACCACATTGTCTGCTGAAGCCCCTCTTACCCTGATGTCTTAGGATGCTCAAAGTGCCTTTATTTCTACCTTAGTTACAGTGTCAACAGGCCTTCAAGCTTCTGCTACAGCCAAGGTGCCGTAGGTGGTAAATACTCTTACTCTCATCTTGTATTCAAGTTTAAAATTGTAAAGTTTGCAAATTAAGGCTCATAAAAAATTCACTTCGCCCCTGTGTCTTCAGAAGTATCAAAAAATTAAGTAAGTAGAAGATTCAGTGGGATATCCCTAAGTACCAACTTCTAATGCTGTTTGTTCTGGAGTAAGTCTTTGAGAACTGAAATACGATCTTAAGAATCAGAAGACTGGAGGCAGTCTGAAATCCTGCATTTAAATTCCACCCTCTACTGAGTTGTCCACACAACCTGAGATAAATATTATCACGAGACTTCCATGAATGCCCTTCTTTTCAATCTTACAGAAAATCCTTGCAAATATCTCATTGGTTGGCATAGATTGGCACTTGCTAGGGACTAAAGGACCCTAACACATCAGAACCTCTCAGATAAAGCCACAGAATGCAGAGGGGAGGACTTTACAGACAATAAAGTCTCAGGTAAATGTGGCTTTATCATATTTTATATTAACGCTCCTCTCCACTCCCAATCATTAAATAAGTCAAGTTTTGGAGATTGAGATTTAGCAGAAAGAACAAGAACTCAGGAATCCTGGATTCTAATTTCCAACTCAGTCATTAACTAGCTGAGTGATCATGGGCATGTCACTTCACCTCCCTGAGCCCAGGTCTCTCAACCTGTGCCAGAGGCTGGCCTTGATCAGCATTTCTCAAGGTGGCTCTGTGACACTTTCGTCCCAGAACTCAGAACTCTGTGGCCAGTCTTTGAAATCACTGCTCATTCCATCCACAAGTAGGAGTGGCCTCTACACAAAAGCATCTATTTAACTCCGTTAAACCCAGAAACTCCTTTTCCTAAGGGACACCGATTGACCTACTATGGCCCCGGTGTTCTCAGAACATGCTTTGGAGGAAATGCCAGACTAGAAGCTCGTCTGGGTCCACTTCGGCCTGGTGTCGGGGGTAAGCCAGGCCTAGTGAACAGGGCCCTTGGCTACTCTCAACCCCACACCAATCAAAACTCTCTACCATTATTTATTTTGGTATTCAACATTTCATGAGAAAAGAAAAAGAGGCTTCTCCTTGCTAAAAACCAACGACCCTTTGAAAACCATTGGGATAATAGTAATAGCACAAGGCTTCAGATTCTCCATCTAAGAGAATGGATAGAATAATATCTGCTCCTAACCACTGTGTACTCCATTTTTCTTATCTCCAAAATGAAGGTAAAAATAATATCGAGCCAGGTTTATGTGAGAATTAATTGAAATAATACATGGAGAGTACTGAGAATTGTACCTGGCACATCGCAAGCATTCTTAAATACCGGCGATTATTACTGTCACTATCATTACTCTGAAGGCTACTGGCAGCTCAATCTCCTAGCGCGAGGCTTGTCAACGAGGAAGCGACAAAGGTGCTTCCTCCAGATGAAGAAGATTCCTCACAGCAATAAGAGCGGCACCTTTGTTTGAGCTCTTACTTTGTACAGGTTCAATGCCAAGAGTGTGACATATATCACCTCACTTTATCCTTGAAAAAACACCATGAGATACGTACTATTATTATCCTCATCTCATAGGGAATAAACCAAGGCCCAGAAAGGTGCTCGATGAGAAGGAAGGTCCTGATTGATTAGCAATGTCTGCCCTGGGCATGGCATGGAAAAAGTGCATTGGTGAGAAAGAGGTTCCTGCATGATTAGTGATGTCTGTTACGGGCACAGCATGATAGCAGCACCAGAGATGCCAGCGGGTGATCACACAGCCAGGGAAAGGCAAAGCCAGGGCTCAGATCCAGTCCTGAGAGAGCCCAGGCCTACATGCTGCTGCTACCTACAGCTCCTCTGGGCGTGCCAAGATTTTGAGCTCCTTGAGGATTATGGCTCATGCATTTTTTAGGGCCTCCATGTTACTGATTACAGTCTCGAGGTACCTCGCAGACGCCGACAAATATCGATTCCTCTTATAAGACAGAAAATCGCACTTGTTAAGGCTAGCTTTGTGCTTAGGGGCACGTCGGCTCCGTGAAGGCAGACATTTTTGCCTATTTTGTTCACCACTATCTCCCCAACACCTATAGCAACAGTTCCTGGCACACAGTAGGTGTTTGATAAATACTCATCAAATAAATGAATGAAGGAGCCAGGTGCCATATGAGCATCACATTCACCCTATGACCTCATAACCACCACCCAGGAAACCAGGTAACCTTATACCCATTTTACAGATGGGCAAACTGTGGAATTGAACTTCCTTTCTTTTCAGGGTCTTACAGCTGGTAAATGGAGAGCCGGGATTTAAAACCAGTCTGGCTAACTCTGAATCCCATGCTCACGGCCAGAAAAGCTTCTCTGGACACGAAATCATAGAACGAATGGTGTTTAAAGGCCGACTCACCTGCAGATGGGAATAGCGGGCACCAGCTGCTTGACCCAGCTGGCCTGAGTCGGCGGCACCAGCAAGATGGACTCGGGGGCCGAGTTCCTCCTCTCCTCCTGTTCGCAGGGCCCCAGGAACTCCACGGCCGGGTAGAGGTGGCGGGGCAGGCCGGCCTTGGACGGCGCGGCAGGCACGGGCGACGGGTCGGGGCTGGTCTTCCACATCTTGGTGGGAATCCCACAAGGCGAGTCCGCGGCAAGGCTGTTCAGAGCATCCATGAGGACGGCAGAGCCGGCCGTGGGGGGGTACCCAGCGGGGGCGCCGTCGTCCCGCGGCTGCGGCGAGGGGCTGCGGGAGCGCTGGGGTGAGGCTCCGGGCAGCGGGGCAACCAAGGCCCCGGCGCACGAATGCCTCCGCTTGGCACCAGGCGACGAGGAGCGGGAGGCCGGACGGGGCACGGGCGAGTGGCGGCCCAGGCAGCTGTCCTCAGCGAGGCTGGTTCGAGGTGACATTATTGGCGAGGTTCTGGGGGAATAATGAGCAGGGATGTTTTGAAACTGGGGACACAGGTCGTCGGGCCCGCCGTTATTGGGCGAGACGCAGGGCGAGGTGTAGGGGGAGAAGGTGTCGGAAATGAAGCTGGCAGAGGAGCCGCTGCTAGCGGGGCTCAAGCAAAGCGGCTCGCGGTAGCCCTCGAAGCCAGGCACGGGCAGGGTGAACCTCGGGCTGGCGGCCACGCCCGCCAGGGGCGCCTGCTCCCCCAGGAGGCCAGTGTCTCTCACGCGGAGGGGCCCCCCTGCCTGCATCAGTTCGTGGGATGGAGTGATCTCGATCCGAGGGCTCAGGCCCGAGGCCCCCGCTGGCTTGGCCGGGCTCAGAAAGTTCTGGGGCCCTACCCTATCCGGCTCTCCGAATCGGCCGGGGGGCTCGCCAGAGAGACTGGGGAGGGGGCTGTATGGCTTGAGGCCATAGTCCAGGACATCATCAGAGTACGCAAGTCCGGAGGGTGGGCTGGCGACCTTATGTGCATTCGGTTCTTCTGGAAAGAGAAGGGGGGAGGGGTCTTTTTAAGCCTCTAAAACAGAACTCGCGACGCAGAGCAATCACAGGTCGACTCCTCTCCTGCTGTTTATTTTTATTTTTTTTTAATCCCCACCGCTGTCAAACCCCGAAGCTGGACCCTCCTCCCCTCACCAGAAGGCCACTTCATCCCAGATTCCTTGAAGAGCCAGGTCCAAGCATAAAGGTTTGGGTGCAGGTGCCCCCCGCACAGCTTGGCCAAGCTGGGCAGCCGTTAGCCAGAGGCCTGGACGACCAGCCGGGCTCACGGCTTCCAAACTTCTGTCCAAATGGGACCCTTAGAAGAAATGCATTCGATTTCACAGCCTAGTTCACACCATCATATGCGCTCACAACTGAAACACACGTTTCATAAAACAATACTTACCCTGCTACGTATGATGTGCTCTTAGCTTCCCTCCTGTCTGGCACCGTGTCATTGAAATACTGGTCACAACCCATTAAACAGATTCCCTGTCCCACCCGTGGGTCCTGACCCACAGTTTGAAAAACACGGATCCAGGCCCATCTCATCACTCTGCTGATGCAGATACGAGACGCAGAGGGAGGCTGCACGGGCCTGGAGTCTGTGGAGCTCGGGCTTCAAACCCCAGATGTTCATGCCTGAGTCTCAGAAGTGGCTTAATTCAGAACCGGGACTCCTGTGTCATTTTACAGAGGAGGAATCTGAGGCCCCAGGAGGGGAAGAAATTTGCCCAAATACAGAATTAGTGGGGGCTAGACATCCCACATCCAAGCCACCGGACGCCTGAAAGGCGAGGCCCTGGCTATCCAGACTCCCCGAACTATCAACACCGGCAGATGCAGAATGACGTCATTGCTCCTCGGACAGTGGCCATCTAGCTCAGGCTTCTGCTGCCACCTCGAAGGGACCCACAGCTGGAGAGCGGACTTAGTGAGGGAACTGGCGAGCCCCGTTCCCGCCACCTCACTCCCCTGCCTGCCCTCCTCACCCTCCCCAGCTCGGCAGAGGTCACCCCCCGCCCCCGTTACCACTTAATTCACCTTGACTCCCCTCCTTCCCGCGCCTTTCTGTCCAGTACATCAGGAAATCCTGGCCACTCTATTGATAAGTATAAATGAAATTCACACGCCGCCCCCTCCGCACGACAAGCCGCCCTGGTCCGAGCCGCCGTCCTTGCCCACCTGGACCGAGTTCCTGGTCTCCACATTCTGCTTTCTATGGTCTGTGCTCTACGCGGCATTTTGCAACGTCCACTCATGAAATCCGCTTTAAAGGCTTCCCCGGACACTTCAGATGAGATACGAAGTCCCTAGCGCACTTGTCCCCCGGCCCCGGCCGGTCTCGCCACTTTCACCGAACCTGACTCGGCACCGGCTTTCCTGCTGCCTTCGCTGATCCTCCAGCAGAGTCCGCCTCCGGGTTCCGGAGTGTCTTGTCCTCTCTCCCTGGAAACTCTGCTCCCCAGATCTTCCCATGGCTGCTTCTCTTAGCTCCTTCATCTGTCTGCTCAGTCAGCCCCTTAGACTGGCCCATCGGAAAGACCGTCCCCAACCCCACCCAGGGTCAACCTCCACCCCTTTCTCCTGCCGTCTTTTCTCCATTGACACCAGTTACCAGCTGACATCATATATTTATCTATTCAGGGAATCTCGTCCCGTAGTTTTTAGGGTAAAGTTAAACAATCTGAACTAGGCCAGCCTGGCCAGGCCCTGCCTGCCCCTCCAGCCTCACCTCTCTCTGGATTCCAGCCAAACTGGCTGTCTGCCTGTTCGTGGAAAGCGCGGAGCTCCTTTCTGCCTCAGGACCTTTGCACTTGCTGTTCCCTGTGCCTCCACTGCTCCTCCCCCCGCACACCAGGCCCCTTCTCTATGTAGCTAACGTCACTCATTCTCTCCAGCTAAAATGCCCTGCGCTCGAGAAGGCTTCCTGGCCCCCTTGAGGAGGTCAGACCCCACTCGCGCTCCCCCGCTATGCCCCACGCACTTCTCACAAGCCCAGTTAAGTCATTCTGAAGTTATTCACTTACTGTCAGCCTCTCCCCCAACCTCCAGCCCCACCTCCAACAGTCCATCAATTCCACGGGGACTCTCTCCCTCCCCACTGCATTCTCAGCACCTGGACGGGACCTGCCACAAAGCGAGCCTTCAAAACCTTTTTTTCCTTTTTTGCTGGTTGGCTGAATGAATAAATAAAGCGAGTGGAGGAAAGTCGATGTGAAATATTTAAGCTACGACTCAAAGATGCCCATATCCAAACCACGAGGTGGCAAGATGCTACCCTGAGAGAACACACGTGTCATTGGAACCAAGCGATGTCGCTTTTAGAAATTTATCCTGCAGATCTACTCTCACGTGCGCAAAGTGGAGCGCGCGTAAGGTTGGTTAGTGCTGCCTTGTTTGTAATCCCAAAGGACTAGAAGCAACCTTATGTCCATCGACTGGGGATGGGGTAAATTCTGGTTCGTTCCTACGAGATACAAAACAGCTATAAAAAAGGTTGAAAAGAGTTCTTTCTGTATAGAGATGGAATGATCACAAGATCGTGTTAAAGGGGAAAGGCAAGGTGCATACCGTGTGCGTAGTATAAAAATGGTGAGAGGATGTGTACACGCACACACACACACAGACACACACATGTACACACACATACACACGCACACATGCATGCACACATGCGCACACAGAGACACATGCACATACACGCACACACGCACACACACGGGCACACACAGACACACATACATGCACACACGCACACATGCACACACGCACACATGCACACACGTACACACAGACACACATACATACACACACATACATACACACACATACACACATACACGCACACACACACATGCACACGTGCGCACACACAGGCACACATACACTCACACGCACATACACACGCACACATGCACGCACACATACACACGCACACAACGCGCGCGTGCACGCACACACAGACACGCACACACAGACACACGCACACACTCACACACGCGTGTGAATAACATGATATATATTAATGACACACCAGTTTAGGAAGCAAGAAATTGAGATCTACTCCAGCTCTGCCACGAACTAGCTGTGTGACCTTAAAAACCTTCCCCACCCAACCAACTCTGTCTTAAACTTATTTATAACAGAACAGCAGCGTTAAACTGAATCAGTCTCCTTGGTTGCTTCCGGCTATGAAATCTTTTGATTCTTCCAGAGTTCATAGGGTCTAGAGTTCTTATGAAGCCGTGGATCAATATAAACTCATATTCGTGCGAACAAGCACATACATGCACATGCACACACACGCATGTACACACATATGCCCACAAACCCACACCTTCCCGGCAGGTAACATAGATTTTTAATCCAGAAAGAAATTAATATCTGCTCCATAACAACATTCTGATAATCCATTACCCTGCAAACCAGCAAAACAAAACACAAAAAGTCTCCTAGCAAAAATTCCGGCCTTATCAGAAAAACTGCATTACGTCTTATCAGCAACACCCCATCAGGGCTGATGTGAAAAGTCACAGAACCCACCATGCAAACACACATCGCTCATGCTCCCTGGCAGCAGTCAAAAACAGAAAGGCTGCTTTGCTCAGCAAAAGCATTTCAAGCATTTACATTGGTTTCAATTAATTCAAGGAGCAGAGTTTCCTCTCTTTTGTTCCCTCAAGATTTTGAAAGTTTAACAGCAAGCAGGGCAAAGGAAGGTAGTTTATAATCACTGAGTTCTCCGTTCTCTGGATATTTGACCGTGAATCTCACAGACAAACAGCTCATCACTAAAACATTTTTTAAAGTAGCTAGAATCCTTCACTATTTCTCCTTACACAACTGCCAGCTGCACAGACAGCTCTGTTAAGTCCTCGCGATGCCTACTCAACGCTGAGCAAAACTAGTTTCGTCTTAGAGTCACCAAATTCTCTCAGAAACATTGCCAAAAGTCTTGCTTTTCTTACCACTCGTATGATCTTTGCTGTATGTATAATGTATCACTGGTATTATTTACTTAATACTTCTATTTAAGCCCATTCACATTTTTTTTTTTATACTTAAAGGGAAACTTTCACCAAAATCTCTTAGAAACATTGCCAAAAGTCTTGCTTTTCTTACCACTTGTATGATCTTTGCTGTATGTATAATATATCACTGGTATTATTTACTTAATACTTCTATTTAAGCCCATTCACATTTTTTTTTTTTTATACTTAAAGGGAAACTTTACACCACTACCACAAATGGAAAATCAGTGTCACCTCCATAAATAGAAGGTAGGGTAAAAAACTACAATAAAAATAAAAGTTACTAAATTCAAGCGAGACACTGTGGCCAGCCAAAGGCTCTGAGCCTGAGGCCCACTCTTTTTTCCCCCTCGATGTTTTTTTTTTGTTTTTTTTTTTTTGTTTTTTTTTTTGAGGTGTAACTTATACATACAGATTCGGAGCATCGCGTTCAATGAGTGTTGCCAAATGATATACCGCCCCCTTTTAACCACCCCCACAATCAAGACGTAGAACGTTTCCACGAACCCGGAAAGCCTACTTTTTTAAGGCTGGAGGTGGGAGGAATGGCAAATGTCAGAGAGAAAGGTGTTAAAGATACAGGGGCACCTTCGCTCCTTCTGACTGGTTCAAAGAGAGGGAGCGCTTAAAAGGAGATGGTTCTCATGACATGCGAGGTACCCCGCAGTGGACCACGTGAAACCATGTCGCTTGCCGTGGAAGGTCCCTGGCCCACATGGGAGGCATCGGTTCCCAGAGAGAAAGGAAGTGGGGACAGTGATGGCGGATTCAGAGGTTGCTGCCCTGGGTCCCGTGCGCCTCCACGCCTCTGAACGTGCTGTTCCTCCTGCCCAGAACTCCCTTGCGTACCTCCCGTCCTCACCGTGCCTAGCAAGCCACTATTTGTCCATCAAGATTCCACCTGGGCCGCCTCCTCCTGAAGGCCCTTGCTGATTCCCCAGGCTGGACCGGTCACTCTTCCTTTGTGTTCCCAGACTCTAGAGAGCCATGTAGTGAAGTCTATCGATTAGAGAGTCACTTGTCTGTCTCCCCACTAGACTGACCTTTTTGAAGGCAGATGGGGATAATAATAATAATAACAGCAGCAGCAGCGAAAGTAGCCAGCATTTTGAGAATTTACATGCCAGGCACTGTTGTAAGCACGCTACATGTAGTAAATTATATAATCCTCACAGCAACCTGCGACACTGTTTATTCATTTCCCTTTTACGGATGAGGAACCAGAGACACAGAGAGGCGAATTAACTTGCCCGAGTTCCCACAACTTGAACCCAGGCATGACTGAGAGCACCATGGACCACTAATCCAGGGTTCTCAACCCCAGAACTACTGACATGAGGGGCCAGACAATTTTTTGTTGGTGGTGGCCGAAGGGTGTTTAGCAGCACCCCTGGCTTCTACCCGCTAGAGGCCAGTGGCATCCCCACCCCTCTCTCAGTTCTGACAACTAAAACACGTCTCCAGGCATTGCCAAATGTCTCCTGCAAGGCAGGATCGCCCCCAGCTGAGAACCAGACCTCTGTGCCTTATGGCCTGGTGCCTCCCTTGGGGCCTGCCCACCGCAGAGGCCCACACTGCTGGGGGCACCAACCCATGAGTCATGCCCTCGAACCTGCAATGATTCAGAACTGAGACATGTGCTCACTGTCAGCCCTAGCAGGTAACTCATGTCTACAGCAGGCATCTGAAAGTTTTAATTACCATCACCGTTCCTTGCATCAAGGTCCCAGGAGCTCACCCAACATCTAGGCCCTACAAAGGTTTGAGGAAACCTCGGTCACCCTCAGAAACTGCAGGACGAGATGGCTGGGGAGGCCACTCCAGCCCCACCTCAGTGAGGCATCTACCCTGAGACCTGGGCCTCAGTCAACACACAGTGTTAGGGGACCCCAGCTCCACTGCCCGCTCCCCAGCTATGTGACCTGGGGAATCTCTGAGTCCTCACACATAACACGATGATGAAGTCAGTGAAAATATCCACCGGAGTTAACCTAATCCATCTACAGCCCAGAACACACAAAATACACACTCAATAAATGAGGCCTATCGTATGTTATTATTACGGAAAGAATGATCTTCTAACTGAAAATTCTACCCTTTCTTTGCTCCCATTGCTTTATTTTACAGCACCTTGAAAGTACGACATGTACTAATTCCCAGCGCTTTTAAAAGCATTTTTTAAAAGGGAAGACATTTTATAAAAATAAAATGGATAGGCAATCTGGGAATTCTTCTCATCACAGATTTCGCTAGTCTTTAGGAAGTACGTGGAGTAAGTAGGTAAATAATGTTCCTAACATCCCCTTCATTTCATGCTTTGTACTCTTTTCCCTGGGCTCCCTGGGAGCTGATCAACTAAATCTTACTAAAGTGTTAATGACTCAGTGAGCGACTTACCATAACAAAAATGATGAGCTAACACATCCGTATCGTTTACTTCATACCAAGAACCACTGTATGTATTTAATGCGTAGCTTGTCTCACAAGAATCCTATGAAGTAGGTAGTACAGTTCCCTCATTCTACAAATGGGGAAAAATGAGGCTCAGAGAAGGTGACTAATTTGCCCAGGGTCACACAGCTTCTAAGTGGCAGAGCTGGGATTCAGTCTCAGGCAGTTCGGTCGCCTGCACCCATGACCATTACTGTCCCCTGCTTCTCATGAAAGGGGTGACACCTTAACCCCGACACAGGGAAATGAGGTACTTCCAGAACAAAAACTGCTCTGGAGGGCCCATCAGGAAGAAGTTGCCCCAACAACTAAAAACACTGATTCCTTTCTTCTGGGATATTCACAGTCCCTCCATCTGCCCCAGGATTGAGTCAACGATTATTTTAAAAAATCACACTCAGGCTACACGGTGGCCTCTGCCAGCGCCTCTCCTCCTGGAGCCACTTGTGGCCTGTTGCTCACCCTCAGGGACACACAGCCAAGTCTGAGGTGGCCATTCAGTGCCAACCCACCAGCCAACAGATCACTTTTGAAAAAAAAAAAAAGATCAAGAGAACATCTTCTCCGCCTGGAACTACAGGCGGGTGGAATTTTCAGGAAGCAGAATAGAATGACCAAAATAGAAACACGGCGAGGGCGCCTACATGAGGCGTCTGTCCTCCGGGGGGTGGGGACGACGGTGTGAACTGGTGCTTTCAGGCTTGAGGGACATGACAGAGAGGAACCAGGACACGGCCTGGAGGCTGGACGCCCCTGAGGCTGGCAGCAGGCCCCCGGAGCTGCGGTCCATCCTTGTCTGGGTTGGTGGACCCATCGCTCGATGAGTTCACATCCCGAGGTGGTACGAGTCCCAGGCCCTGGGTTTGAGACATCACAGTCTGTTGCCATGGAAGTGCCTAGACTGCCACAGCCTGGAACCACACATGTGCGGCTGGAGGAAAGGGGAGAAGATGGAGGGAAGGGATCCTGCCCTCTGCCACCTCAACTGCCCTGGTGGCTTCGTCATATTCAGGGCTGTGAGAATTCGCCAAAAGGAGCAGAAAGGTGGATGGATTTTTCATCTGGCGGCTTGCACCGCCTACTGAAAAGACCTTCTTTGAAAAGCTACAGATTGCCTTTAAGTTATAGATTCGACGTGCGGCAAATGCTCCAAAGAGCCTCCGTGTATACACACAGAACGGAGGCTGGATTTCCAATCAATGAATTGTGTGTATTAATCATGGTGGAGACCCAGGTGGTCACTCCCGTCATTCAGAGACGACACACACAGACACGGGGCATGAAAGGCAAGAAATTCCATCCAGAAAAGTCAGGTCCAGAAACGCCAGAAAGGAGAAGGAAGCAGCTTACCATCCCATCTCGGCAACGTGGAATCAGTGGAAAAAGCCACCTTGAACGCCCTGCTCTTTGCTGACCTTGCCCCACATAAGACAGCTGTCTGTCTGCCTTAACCAGACAGGGCAGAAAGGAGGGCTTGGTCCTGCTTCATAGGCTGCGTGCCATGAGGCCAGGCACCTGGGACACAGGACCTGGGACAATTTGCAAGCAACGAGCATTACAGATTGGATGCTGGCAATAGGTGCTTGCAAAAACACACGCACCCACCGGCTGACACGTACCCCTTCTGGAGAGGGGTAGAGAAATGCCTGGAATCTGCAACCTGCGCGCCTCAAGGCCAGCTTTTGGGTGGGGGCAGCAGGACCCAGGCATCCAGCTGATGTTGGGTCTCATCTCCATCCTCAGACTAGGATGGAAGGAACCACCTCTTGCTGGTTTCAAGTCCTTCCATGGTGCCTTCCTGCCTTCCAAAAGTTCCAAAAGTTCAGTTCTTTGAAAAGCTACAGATTGCCTTTAAGTAATAGATTCGACTTTTTTTCATTTGAATTGCTGGTGTTCACTGTGTCCCTCTCTGCCGCTTACAACCAGCCTGTGAGGCAGGTACTATCAACTTCTGTGTTACAGATGGGGAAACTGAGGCTCAGAGGTACAGGGATTCACCCAAAGTCATGAAAACAATCAGGCAGATTCAAATTGAGACACCACTTAAATGCGGTAAAATGCACAATTAAACGTACATTGTGTGCCTTTTTACGTGTTTGCACCTGTGCATCCGCCATGCGAGATATGGGCATTTCCACCCCACCCGAGGGCTCTTTCATGGCTCCGCCCAGCCAGTAACCCTCACCAAAGGGACCTGACTTGTCTCCCCGTAGACTGAGGTTGCCTGCCCTTGCATGTCACGTAAATAAAATCAAATGGGACATATTAAACGTACTTAGTGTGCCTTTTTACGTGTTTGCACCTGTGCATCCGCCATGCGAGATATGGGCATTTCCACCCCACCCGAGGGCTCTTTCATGGCTCCGCCCAGCCAGTAACCCTCACCAAAGGGACCTGACTTGTCTCCCCGTAGACTGAGGTTGCCTGCCCTTGCATGTCACGTAAATAAAATCAAATGGGACGTACATGTCACGTCTTTTGCTAACAGTGTGTCTGAGATTCATCCACACTGTATGCAGCTACGGTTTCTTTAATGCCATGTAGTATGCCGCAGTATGGTTGCACCATAATTCATTTATCTAGCCACCTTGCTATATACCGCCTCCATTTTTCAAGAAGACAGCCATTTGAGATTTAACGTGTGGCTTAGAAAGGTCCATTTCCAGCAGAAGATAGTCCCTCCGCACTTGTCAGGCAGTGCCTGACAGACAGCAGGATGCGGGCAGCTTCCTTGCCAAAAGGAGAAGGAAAGATCTGGTCGGAAGAATTAACCAGAAATAGACTTCAGATCATCCTCCCTCAGAAAGAGGGCTGGCCCTGGCTAAACCTCTCCCTCCACCAAAGGCCCACATGAGGGGACGTGGGCGGGGGGACAGCCACCTTCCCTCTCCCTTTCATCCTCTAACCAACTCGGCAAGGACCCCGCACCTTTCCGCCAACACCTCAAAGAGCTTCGCCCTTACCGAGTCCCACAACCCCTGGCACAGCCTGGAAAGCTGATTTCCACCTTCCTTTCAGCCCATTTGAAATCCAAATGGAAACTTCCCTTTCCAGACAGCGGGGCCCCTGCAACCCTTGGCCGGGGGCAGAGATTTAAAATTAATACCTTGTTGACTGACAGGTTTTTTATTTACACTTTTTCCCAGGAGCTTTCGTTTCGGTGCCATGTTTCTGGGATCTGGCACACTTAATCAGTGGCCCCTGCCAGCCCTGGTCATTAATGACATTCCTCCTTTCTCCGTGACAACAAAGTGATGTCACTCATTGCGGATTTCAGATCTGCAGCCCACCTTCTCAGGATGACACAGATAAACAAACAGCCCCTTTCTGTAACCTTCACGACAACTTTTGCAGGCATCGAAGACTTAACAGTTTTATTTCGCCTTCATTTAACGTTGTGCCTTCTGCAGGCATGCCCAAGCAGGTTTGTTTTAATAAGGACCTTTATAAATCCTGAGCTTTGCAGACTTTATTCCCTTTGGGAAGCTCACCCAGGCATGGCTCAGTTACAGCTCACATGGGAAGGGCTGGCTTTTAGAAACGCATCTGAGTAACTGAAACAGGCCCCACTGAGAAAATACTCTTTTCCCAAACCTCAGATTAGGAGGCAGGGAGGGTCTCAAATGCCAACTCGGGGAAAGCAATTTCTCTGCTCTGCTTGTAGCTCACAGTCTGCTTTTGATATATTTCTTTTGCAGAGGCGGGGGGGGAAAGGCATTAAAAGTCCAAGGCGCAGGGCTTTAGATCTTAATGCCAGTTTATAGGAAATGCAAGGGACAGGGGAACATGTTAAAAGACACCACAAGGATGCCACTGGCAAAATCCACACCGTGAGGAGCTACACAGGAATATGACCCTGTTTCTTCAACAAATAAACGGCAAGAAAACAGATGGGGACTTCTATGGAATAAAAGAGCCAGCGTAGCCATGTCAACCAAATACGACCTGAGGGTCTTGTTTGGATCTTGGTTCGAACAAATTAACTATAAAGATGCTTGTGAGACAAGCAGGAAATTGGAATACTGAACATTTGAAATTAAGTAATTATTCTTTTTCAGGTTTGATAATGCTATTTGATTTTTCTCGAGAATCCTTATCTTTGAGAGCTACATACTAATCTATGTATTAATAAAATATTATGCCACCTGGAATTTGATTTCGAGTAACCAGGGCTGGTTAAGAACGTTGGGAGACGGATAAAGTAGGACTAGCCTCACGACGATGACTGTTGAAGCTGGGTGATGGGAACATGGTAGTTAATTATACCATTGTGTCTACTTCTCCATATTTTGGAAAAAGTTCACACTAAAAGCTCAGGGAAGAATCAAAAGCAGTTCTTTTGCTTTGGGGAAACCCGTGTGGGGCTCTGCTCCAGGTAGGGAAGCAGAGAGCAGCCCCTGACCCATCCCAGAAGATCCCTGGGATCGAGTCTCGCCTTCTTCTCACCACAGTTTGGGAACCATCAGCAAAAACCAAACCTCAGGCCGGCCTGAGGAAGCTGAGCCTGCCCGGAGCTCTGCGGAGCCTGTGGCGATTTCCTGTGCTGGGGAGGGAGGGAGGGAGGAAGGAGGAAGTCCCTTCGTGGGGGGAAGCCACAAGGCATCCATCAGGCTGCACTTTCTAGGGCTGCATCTCCCTGGCCCTGGCTCAAGTGGTCTTATGGGGACAGGACAGGACACCTGGGGAGGCCCTGTCCGCCCAAGAGAGGCAGCCAGAGGGGCCCCTTCCTGCCCTGGAGTCTAGACAACCAAGAAAGCTTTTGCAGCCAGCCAAGTTCTAGGGATACAGCAGGGGCCAGATGAGTTTTTCAAGTCAACTGAACGTGCAGAAGTTAGAGATAACCCTCCACAAGTGCCGACTCAAGCCGGTGGCCAGTGGCTCCTCCCCAGTGACCGCATGGCTCTTCGTTCCAGACCATTTTCCCTTCAGGCTCAAGATTTATGAAAGGCTGAGGCAAAGACTCTCTCCTCCAAGTTGCCAATGCCCGCAGAAGTCAGGAGAGCTAGGAGATTTCTCAGTCCATCGCTATGGCCATCTAACACGCACGCAGCCCGGCGGCTGAGCTTTAATCACACTGCCTCACAGACATGTCACACCAGCCCTAGGAGGTGAGCACTGCCATCACCATCCCCACTGCACAGATGACGAAACACAGACCAGAGAATTGAAATCACGTGCCCCTAAGGCATAACACTAATAAGAAACTATGCAACTTCCATCCATTTATTTATCGCGTGCTTGCTGGTACCGGGTACTTCTGCTTGGCCAAGGTCACGCAGGTAGGAGGCAACTAAGAATTCAAGCCAGGATTTTCTGATTTCAGACCTGGTGCTCTGACTTGCCGAGCCAATGGCCTCCAAAGTTGGGGAACATGTCCCCCAGGAGGCGTACATCGATTGGGATGTAGAAATATAAAAAAGCAGAACTGCTATTTATATCCTGTCCTTTCCCATTTTTTTTTTTTTTGCTGCATGTTTTATAATGAGTATAATCCCCTTAGGACAGCAGTAAACATACAATGGATAATTACATAAAGATCAAATATTAGGGGTGAGCGCACCCCCTGTGCTGCTGTATATGAGCTCCCTCAAAGCTGGAGTCGGTGACATCCTGGCTGATTGTAGTGCTGATGGCAGAGACTCGGGACCCCAACTGCCTGGGTCCAAGGCCTAACCTGCCACTTAGCACTGCATGATGCTCAGCAAAGTTAACAGACCCCTAAAGAGTCTGCTTTCATTGGTCCAGGTGCGGCTGGAAGGTTCTAACGTGCAGCCAGGATTGAGGGCCACTAGCCACTGCTGCTGTATTTTTCAAATTTATTCAACCCTCTCACCTTAGAGGACTAGAAAGCCTTGAGGGCCAACCCAAATAACACTGCTTTAAGGTCTTAAGGGCCTCCGCTCCCAATCAAAATCTGAGGCCACCTCAAGAACAGAGGGCTTGTAATCTGGAAGCTGAGATGACATGTGTTCAATAATGAAGGATGATTAAGGCCACTTTCTCCCCATTTCCTTTGCCTCCCTGACGAGACCACTGCTCAATTCGAGGCCTCACTGCACCTTTCCAGCTGCACCTGGAGACACTATTTGCACAAAGCAGGCTTATTAAGGCCTGTCCTTAACTTGACACAGACAATGTCTCAGCATGTCACATGTCAGTGAACCTGCTTGCTTAGGGTAGAACTCTATTTTTAGTAAGCACCAAAAAAAAACCCATGATACTATATCCTAGCACCTCGTTTGCTGCTATTTGTTTACTAGGCTGTGTCCCACAGAGGCCTGGGGGCCAGGCAAGGGCAGGGCCACATCTAATCCGTCTCTATACTCCCACAGGGCCTGGCACAAAACCAGCGTTCAGTGAGTGTTTGCCGAGAGAATGAGGTTTTAATGGTCCCCTGTGAATGGGTTGAGAGCAGGTGTTCCTGAGTCAAAGTGCAGGCAGCATTAGGGAGCGGGCTACAGCTGGGTCTGCGGCTCCACGTAAAATAGTACAAGAGGTCGTGGAGGGCAGAGGGGGACTCGTGGGATGGGGAGGCGCTTGTGCATGGTGTGTGTGTGTGCGTGTGCTCCAATAGTGTGTGCGTGCCTACAGGATCTGTGGCTTTCATCAGCTTTTCAAAGTGCTATGACCCAAAAAGTTTAAGGATCACCAGAATAGACTCTACAAGCAATGACCAGAAGTCCATTTTCCTTTCTGAAATGTCAAAGGTGGTGTCACATGCATTAGTTTACCAGGAATTGAAGGAGGGATGCACCAGATCCACTGAGGCAGGCCATTAGTGAGTACATCAGTCCCGACAGAGCCCAGAGGAGATCTGGCCCCTCTGGAGGTGACTAGGGGTTCCCAGTACCCACCTGTCCCCCAGTGTGTTACAGCTGAGAGGAGTAAGAATTCATTGAAGTCACAAGCAGGCACAAGGGAATTAAACTTTTGATCCATCTGCTGACGGTCAGCACACCTCTTTCTTCCACTGGGTCAGGAGCCCTGGTCAGGCCTCCCACGGCCCTGTCCCCATTCATTCTGTTACCTTGAACTTTACTGTCTCCCTCAGTGTGGCAGATGGGGGGCTGGGGAGGTTAAGACTCTACCCTGCATGCCTCTAGGCAAATAAATTTGAAAACCTAGACAGGTGAAATAAATAATTTCTTTAAAAGACACACTCTACCAAAATTGACCCCAGTAAAAAAGAAAGTGTAGGCAGACCAACTCCCACAGACACAACAGAGAAAGTGATCACAGAACGACCCCATAAAAAAGGCGCCGGGTCCAGACGGCTTCACGGGGGAATTCCATCACCACTTCAGAAACCGAATTGTCCTGACGAGACATACATTGTTCCGGAGCATAGAAAATAAAAAACACTTAAACCCAACAGCACATGAGAAAAAGGACATGACAAGTATCACTCATGAATACTGCCGAAAAAAATCTTAAATAAGATGGTATCAAACCAACGCTGGCCACAAGAAAATAATACACAAGGGCCAAGTAAAGTTTATACCAGGAATGTTTCAATATTAGGAAATCTATTAATATAAGTCAACAAATTAATAGCTCTAGGAAGAATAAAATCATATCTTTCCATAGATGCTAAAAAGTCTATGATGTAATGCAACTCCCATTCCTAATGAAGACTCTCAAGGAAATAGGAATGAATGGATACTTCGCTGACATAATTAAATACATGCACCTCAATCCTAAAGCCAACGCAAGAGATGCTCTTGCTGGGGTCAGGAACAAGGCGAGGATGCCTACCATTTCCATGACCATGAGCATGCTACTAGAGATATTAGTCAAAGCGATTAGACAACAGGAAACAATTAGAGACTCCAGCTCGGTGAGGGCAAGGGCCGGGTCTTATTCTCTATTATATCCCCAGGATCTAACACGATAGGCGCTCAACAGCAAGTCGAATGAGTAACGGAAGAATGGCTCACATTAACTGAGCGCCTCTATTAACAAAATCAAGGGTTTAATGAAATGTTAGGAACAAATCGCACTGTTAATTGACTTAAGTGGGTTACTCATTCGAGGCAAACAACCTTATGAAGTAAGTACGACTATTTCAGCCATTTGACAGTTGAGTAGACAGAGGTCCAAAGAAGTTTAAATGGCAATGATCGCTCTGTTGGTAACTGTTTTAAATTCCAGGCCTGCCATAGTGCCAGGCCCCTTACAACATGCTGTGCACGTGTCTCTCCTCCAGTGAGGGAATGAGGGACCCTCACACGATAGGTCAGCATGTGGGCTCCAGAGCAGGTTCATGTTGCAGTTCTGCTATTGACCAGCTACTATACATCCTGGGGAAATTCCTTCACTTTTCTCTGTGCCTTAGCATCTCCTTCAAAACATGGGCGTGACGATGGTGCCTACCTGCTAGGGTTGGAGGAGATAGGACATCGGCTAATCAGCGTCGGCTACATGCTAAGTTTCCATAAAACGAGCATCTGACTTCCCCCGCAATCTCCATCACCTCCGCCAACTTCTGACAACGTCTGTCCCATTAGCGGCCCTTGCCCCTCCTTGTTTTTTTTGCCAAGCTCATGCCCAGCGTTAAGGGGAACACCCCACATGCATCGCCAATACCGGGGCAAAGCCCAATTAGCAAGATAAGGCCTAGTGCTGGCCCTTGAGAAGTTCCATTATGCAGAAGCAGAGAAGGTGGGGGGTGGGGTGGGGGAAGGACTCCTATTAACATCTGGATAAACCAGAGCCACACCCACATCTGGAACAGCTCGCATTAGCCTCCCAAGGCTCACGGCATCCCTTCCCTTCCTGAGCCGTGACATTTCTGTGCTGCCTACTTCCCAGCAAGCAGTCATTATTGGACAGATTCCAGAGCATAACTCCCCGCCCCTTAAGTGGGGTGCCACAAAGTAACTTCTTTCCAAAGATCACAGTTTGGAGTTTGGAAAAGTGTAACTTTACAGTGGAAGAACCTGGCGAACGCTACCTCGGCCAGGTGATCAAGGTCAGCGTCAACAGGGATGTTGATGGTAGGGACCCTTGATAGGACAGGATGGAAATAGTCGCTCTACCTCTGTGGTCTTCCTCCGCAAAACCCACGGTCCCTGTCTAACCATGAGAAAAACATTAGAAGGACATTCTTCAATATGCCGAACCAGCGCTCCTCAGAATTGTCAAGCTCATAAGAAACAAGGACACTCCGAATTTGCATAAAGTATGGACTTGCGATGCTAATAATGCATCAATACTGGTTCATTAATTACAGCAATACTAATACACATTAATGTCAGATAAGAATGTGAGGGACTGGGTACTAGGTATATGGAACTCTTTGTATGATCTTTACAACTCTTCTGGAAAACTAAAAGTGTTCCAAAAGTCAAGTTTATTTAAAAAAAAAAAACAAAACAGATTCTGGGGCTTTCATTGTGGTCATTTAGACACCCATCTGGCGGCCACCAAGCACCACTTGCCAAGAAAAACTATAAAAAGCACCTCCCATCAGATTTGGCTTGGAAACTATTTCCCCGGAAATCACCCCCCTGCCAAAAAAAAAAAAAAAAAAAAAAAAAAGTTAGCCGATTTTGAATCCGGGAGGGGTGTAAGTATTAGTGCCCTGCAAAACATGACTTTAATCTTAACGAACAGAAAGACCGCTGATGCTGGAGGCATCGTCTGCAGATTCGTAATCGTTTCTTTTCAAAGCAGAGGATGGCCTCCAGATTGCAACTCAAGAAAACTGTCTCTCTTGCTGGCTAATTATTTCCATCTCTGGCCAAAATACAGAATAATTACTAATTATCATCTTCACTTGGTATCCACGTGAAGGGGATCCCCAAGGTCAAAGCAAGCCCCACACCTAAGGTGGCCAGTGAAGACACATAGACAGAAAGGTAGACTTTCTCATTCACCTGCCTAACAGGGCAGCTCTGGGAAACAGCTAACCCCCCACCCCCGGTCCAGGCCGCCTACACAAACCACCCAGCACAGCCCCTTCCTGCACTCCGCAGCCAGCCAAGCCTCAGTGCCTCTGGGAGTTACCAGCAGGCCTGCCCCTGAGGCTTCAACAAGCATTGGCTGGGCTGGGCTGTCAAAATCAGGAAGCCTGGTTGGGTTTTTTTGTTTTTTTTCCAAGACAACCTGCTAACCAGAAAAATACAATGAGGTTGGGTGTGTGGCCTCCTGCTCCTTCTGACGAAGGCTCCTGTTAAACACGTGAAGTGACAGCCCAGCCTGGGGAAGTCCCCAGCCCCCAGTGGCAGATGACACTTGAAGGCACAGACTGACAGGTCCTTCAGGCAGGAATAGCCAGGGTCTGGCTGAATCCACATGCCAGCTTCCACCTCCACCCCAGCCCTCTGCCCCCACATCCGTTATGCCTGTAGGGTGGGGATCACTTAAAGCTCGGACCCATCCACTGGGGTGAATCGCAGAGGCAGCAGCACCACCCAGGGAGGAAATGGGCTGGCCTCTTAACACTGAAGTCAAACCACACTCCAGCATTAGACACAGACAACCTCTTCCTTAGTTTCAATACAAAGTCCCCAACACATGCCACTCACCCGCGGTGGTGCCTAGAGGGAGGAGGGGGATCAGCTTTCACCTGCTCTGATAATTAGGTTCAGGTGCAACCTCTTTCTGCACCAGCCCACTCCCACTAACTCCATTCTTTGGCTCCCTCCAAAGCAAATCACTTCCGCTGCCCTGTGACCACCCAGCAGCAGGCAAGAAGCCAGCTGAGCCCCCTGCCACCTTTTGCTTGATACCAGCGACCCTCCAGGAGAAGTCACAGTACCTGGAAACTGACACCCTACAACGCGAGAGTGAGCCTACCGCCCCCTAAGGGTAGCGGCAGAACCTGACGCCTCGCTCCCTCCCTCTCACCTGGGGAGAGGCACCTCCCCCCACCACCACCACACGGAGCCCTCAAGACGTGAGGCGCAGAGGGGCCCTGGGCTCCCTCTCCAGGCCCAAGCCCCAGTTCAGGCTTGGGGCCAGGCCAGGCGGAGCCTCTACGGACCTTCGATAGGATTCAAATAGTCATAGTTGAAGAGGATGGAGAAGTCCAACTCGTCCTGGGGGCTGCCCCCCGGCTCGTAGCCGTCAGGGTCGGGCTGCTGCTCCGGGGCATCCATGGCGCACAAGGCGGCGGGAAGGGTGCCGGGCCCGGCTGGGGGCGAGGGCAGGCTTTCTCTTGGGCCCCTCACCGGGGGTGGCAAGGTGGCAGGAAGCGGGCGGAGAAGCAGGTGGAGCGGCGGGGGTCACTGTCCTCGTGGGGACGCAAGCCGGGTCCGGGGATGGCGCGCCTGGCGCAGCGAGGCTGGACGCGCCCGGGGGAGCTGAGCAGCGGCGCGAGCTTCCTGCTCCGGGAGGCACCTGTTGCAGCC
>NW_006442491.1:32975334-33007312 GCF_000325575.1 Pteropus alecto
TGCCCCGCGGGGGCACCGTGCTTAGCCACTGGCCGGGGCCACCGCCAGGGACCTTCCCAGCGGCGAGCGCTGCGCGCCCTGCCCGACGCAGGAGCTCCACAGGAAAGCTGCTGCCACTTGCAGCTTTGCCCTTCGTGAGCAGCCGAGGCCCGGCTTTTCCCTGTTTTCTCCTCCAAGGGAGCAGACCTCTATCTCCATGGGCCTCAGTGTCCCCACAGCAGCGGCATGATTTTCACCTAGAGTTTAGTCACCTGCATGACCCGCCACGCAATTTCCCGGGACCTGAAAAGAATCACAGATACTCTGAAAGCACAAGTCCAGCCTTACATCTGTACCTCTTGGCCACCTCTAATGTGCCAGGGACCCAGCATGAATGGGACGCCGTGGCCCTGGAAAAGCCCGGATTCTGCTGAGGAGAGAGGCAAGAAAGAGATAAAGGGACAAAGATCATTTCCTGTAGGGTTGCTAGGGAAGACCTCACCAGGAGCCTGGCTCTGGGGTAAAGGCTGGGGACCGGGGCGTCACTTCTGTAGTCACGTAGAGCCTCTCTGGGAAGGCGATATCTAGACAAACCTGGCTGATGGAAAATTTGGGCGAAGAGTGTTCTGAGGGTGGGAACCCAAAGCCAGCGAGGGCTCTGTGTGTTGGAGTTGAGGCTGAGCAAGGAGGGCAGCGGAGGTAGAGAGGTTGGCAGGTAACGAGTACACCTGGGCAATTGTTCAAAGCAGATTCCCAGGCCCCTCGCTGCAGCTTCTGATTCTGTAAGTCTGGAATAGAGATTCAGGAATGTGTCTTTTTCAGCAAGCACCCAAGGTGAAGGTTATGAACAGGTACTTTTGGGGAACACTACGTAAGAACCCAATACCATCCCCCAATAAACACTTCCAGGGCCTTGGACCAAGTCAGCCAAAGTCAGAAAACAGACTCACGGAGGCAGAAAAAGAACGATGGTCCTTGGTCCTTACACAGTGTTAGAATCACCTGGGACAGTTTTTTGTTTTTATTTTTGTTTTTTTTTATGGGGACATTGGTTAACGAAATCCAGTAAGTTTCAGCTGTACATTTTAACAGTCAGGCTTCAATGTGAACCCAATGAACCAGAACATCCCATGGCGTCTTTTTTTTAATGACCCCAGATGAATCTAACATGCAGCCAGTGCTGAGAATCACCGGATCAGAAGAGTAGGTGGGAGCAGTTCAGGGATCCTGAGAACCCCAGCCTGACCTCCATGGGGACTGACTCGAACCCTTCCCCGTGCGACAGAGGATGGAGAATGTGCACTCTTCGGGGCAGCCATCTTTGCTCCGTGAAGGGATTTGTGCAAGGCTATCAGTCGTCATTCATATTTATTCGAGCACCTGCTAGGTACCCAGCACTGCCGTAGATCTTGGGGATGCAGCCGCCAACAGGACATCGCCTCTACCCTCATCGAGTTTATATCCTGGTAGCCGAGGACCAGCAATGGATAGGGTCCCTCCAATTGCACTTAGACCGGAGGAGGTCTTTAACCCAGGCTGCACGTGAGACTCACCTGGAGAGCTGTTGATAAATTCAAATGGCTGGGCTCCGCCAGAGACCAGTTACAATCTGAATGTTTGAGGGTGGGGCCTGGGCCACACGGTATTTTGTAAAAGCTCCCCAGAGGCCTCCAGTGTGTGGCCAGGGATGAGAACCACTGGTTTAGACTCAAACTCCATTCCAGGGGCCTGGGCCTGGCTCGGGACTCACTGAGTTTCAGCCCTGCCTGTCAGAACATGAGGACGTCCACTTTGTTCCCCGACCATGAGCAGAGCTATCCTGAGTGTCTCCAACAAGCATCTTAGGGGGTGGCGGATAAATTTTGGTGGAGGAGGGGAGATGACCCAGCCTAGGACACACACAGCCAAGTACATAGAAGGGGCTGGATGCTCTTGGTCCTCATGACAGGACCCAAAGTCCAGCCCCTGACAGTTGGTCAGGGATAAACAAAGGAACCAGCCTGCCCTTGTGCTGTAGGAAAAAGAAAGGCTGGCATCACCCTCACGTGTCCTTTCTCATCCTCACCCCTAACGATTAACTGTCTCTATCCTAGTAGACGAGGGTTGATTTTGCCTACCCAGAATCCTCCCCTTCTCTGATAACCTCACCCCAGCATATCCCTTTGGGAAACTACTCAGCATAACTTGGTTCCATCTGAATACAAATATCTGAGGGGCACTGACCCTGCCCCCCACCCTCCTCCAGGTGGCTCTGTGTCCTGAGATCCCTTCAAATTGACTCTAGAGGGACTCCCTTCTTTCCATCTTCTGGGATAAAGCTCATTTTTATCTACAGCCTGGACCTCTCCTCCGAAATCTGGGCTCAGATATACATCCCCCTGACCACCCAGAATCTCTATGTGGCATCCAACTGGCATCTCAAAGCGAATGTGTCCAAACCAAACCCTACCAGCCTCTGAAACGGCTCCTCTCTCACGTTCCCAGCTCAGACAGCGCCCTCCCGTTCCTCCAGTTCTCCAACCGAAGCCCAAGAAGCGGGCCTGGATTCCTCTCCCCTTCTCAGGCCCGCACGCGAACCCTCGGCAAATCCAGGCGGCTCCATCTTCAAAACGTAACCCAAATCCCACCCCTTCTCGTCAGCTTCGCTGTCCTTCCTTCCGCCCCAGGATTCTAAGACCCCAACATCTCTCGCCCGAATGAATGCAGTAGACCCCTTTCTGGTCTCACTACCTCTCCTTCCAAAATATATACCCCATGAGCCCTCCCGTGGCGTCTTTTAAGTTTAGAATTAAATACAAACACCTGGCCTACAGGGTTCCGGATAAGCCGCCCCCGCCCCAGCTCTCCTTGGTATTATCCGTCATTCTCCCCTTTTCTTACTGCCTTCTGCCACCCCGATCCTCAAGCAAGGTTCTACTAAAAGCCAGAGCCCAAGTCAAGGTGTGGAGTATAGGATGCGACACTTAACAGCAACACAAGTCGCAGGTCTGCAGTAGCTCAGCCAAATCCGCCCTGAGCTAATAACCCTGCAGGCATATTATGTTTGGCCTGCTCCATATATATATATTTTTTTAATCTGAACTTGCATTTTTTTTTTAATTGGGAGATTTCATATGAAATTCTAAATTTCCAATGTCTCCTAAAATATGGAAAGATCTGGCCGCAGCAGGCCCATATTCTCAGATAGACCAGTCACCTGGAGCTGAGAAGAGGTCTTCACATGATTCTGCTGCTGTCAGGTCACCATAATCCCCACCCAGGTGTCCCCACCTGTCCCTGTGAACATCCTCCACAAATACGTCCGGACTCATTAGTAGAACGACTAAAAGTAGGTCATCCAAAACCCACAGAGAAGACCCCGGAGATTTGGTAGAAAATGGATTCATCCCCTTCAGGCTGAAGGAAAGTAAGAACTTGAATTTAAAACAGTACAATCATAGCAAAAATGGCAGCTGAGATAAACGGACCACTTTACATGCACTGAGAGCATCGCAGACGTGCTTTTTAAAGCCCGAAGTGCCCGCATGTATAAGGCTCCCTGTTACCCCCGCTAAGGCAGAGAGGAGGTTATGGTTGCTTTTAAAAGTCACACGGAAATGGTTTTGTCCCACATGAATCTGATACTCATTACTGAGTCACATTGTTCCTGGGTTATTAGCTAAGGGTGGATTTGTTAAGGGACATTTTTGGATCGAGATGAAACACTATTAAAAAAAAAAAAGTCTCATGACTCCCAATGATAGCAGAGGGTGAAGGGGACCTGCCTTGGGGACGCTAGACTGGGCCGAGAAGAAGACACATCACGAGATTAATGCCATCTGCTCTCGAGTGACAAAGACGGGGACCATCCCTGCAGAATCCCAGGGCTCAAGGGAACACAGTTCGAGAACCACAAAGAACACACTGTAGACTCAGAAGTACCACTTCTCCCCAACTTCTCAGCCTCGCGCTGGCCCCAGCCACCATCATCACCTGCCCAGGCCACCACGACAGCCCCCCACCTGCATTCTGAGCACCCACTCTTACCTGGCTAGAGGCCGTTCCCCACTTAATGGCCGATACGATCTTTCAAAAAGATTGACATGCTCACACCCCTCTGCTTAGAATTCCCCCAGTGCCTCCCCATGACCCTGAGAATCAACCACAAACTGCTCACAAGACCCCGCAGACCCTGCCTGGGCTTGGGTCCCTGATCTCGTCGCCTGTCATGCTTCCTCCGTCTTTTGCGGTCCAGCCTCCCAGGTCTTCTTACTGGTCATCGAACATCCCAAGCACGTCCCTCTCCTCAGGGCCTTTGCACTCACTGTTCTTCCTGCCAGGATGCTCGGCTCCCAGACATTTTACAGGCAGATCCCTTGCCATTCAGAGGTCACAAAAAAGACCTCTCTAAAGAAGCGACCCTCCAGTCTGAATTATCAGTCCTTACTGTTGTAGGTTGAATCGTGTCCTTCCCCCAAACCCTCCCCCCGGGCTCCTGTGAATGTGATCTTATTTGGAAATAGGGTCTCAGCAGGTGCAGTCAGGGGACAATGAGGTCCTTAGAGCTCAGGGCTCTCATGCAAAGACTGGGGTCCTTATGAGAAGAGGAGAGAACACACATACCACAGGACGGAGGCCGTGTGAAGACGGGGACAGAGAACGGGGTGACGCACTAACCAGCCAAGGAACACGCCACCAAAAGCTGGGAGAAACCAAGAAGGACCCTCCCCTACCAGAGAGAAGGTGGGAGAGAAGGCGTCAGAGAGAAGGTGGCCCTGCCGACACCTCGCTTTCAGATTTTTAGTCTCCAGAACTGTGAGAAAATAGATTTCTTTTGTTTTAAGCCACCCAGTTTGTGGTAATTTGTGATGGCAGCCACAGGAAACTAGTACACCCACCTACCACACACACACACACACACACACACACACACGCATATACCGAGTCATTTGCAACTCACTTCTATTTTAGTCTCTTGCCTTTGACACCGTTTGAAGCTGCGTCGGATAGTCCTGCACTCACTTGCTTTGTGCTGCCCTCCTGAGGGCAGGCTCTGCGCTTGGTCACCACCCTATCCCCAGCCTTGAGGACAGGAACCGGCACATAATAGATGCTCTAAAAATATTGATGAAAACAAATTGATGGGCAAGGGGGCTTCTAAGAGGAGAATGAGACAGGCCTTGAAGAGAGAGGTGAAAAGTAGGCAAGGGAGCCCCACGTGGACGAACCGGACAGCTCAGGCCGAGGGAATAGCGTGACGAGTGTGTGTGTGAGGGAGTGAGGGGAGCAGGCCCAGACCAGCTCCAAGTGTGCAGTCCAGGCCCAAGAGCACCCGGCTGGGCTTTGTCCACCGAGAGAGGCTTTGAGGAAATAGGTCGCTGGGCAGGTCCGCTGTGCTGGAGAGGATGAGAAAGGGAGGGGACGGGCCGCCAGAAGTTTCTGAGTGGCTCAGAGAGGCAAGGTGGAAGGGAGAGGACCCCCCACCCACCCACACACGCTCCAAACTCTGCGGAGGGCTGGCTCCTTCAGAGGTCTGCGGCCCTCCTCGCCAGCTTGTTCCCGTCTTGCTGGGTGGTCCTGCTGCAGGAAGTGAGAGCAGCAGGACCGTGGAGCCCTTGAACGCTGAGCTTTTGGCATCGGCGGGGTCTGGTTCTGCCCTCGAAAGGCCTTGACCGCTCCCATCTTAGTTTTCTCCTCTCTAAATGGGGGTCACATTAAATAACCACCGTCTCTGGGTTTTATGAGACTCTGCTGGCACCTGTCAAGTGCTTGGCCACAGAGTATGTGTCTAATAGAGAAAACAGGTCACCTTATTGCTATGATTTTTCAGCCTAACGGGGAGCGACACGGTGGAGAGTGTCCGACGGAGTCCAAGCTCTGTAACCTAGTGATGTCACCCTGGGGAGTGGCCACACCTCTCTGTGCAAGTCGGGGACATTGACTGTCAGGCTGGTGTGAGGACGAATGAGGTGGCACATGGAACGCCCTCAGGATGGTACCTGGCACATAGCTGGCACTCAATGAGTGGTGGCCGCTGGCATGGTCATGGCTGTCGTTTGATTGTTGTTCTTGCCTTTGAGGGCTGAGTCACTCCAGACAACAGCCTGAAAGTCTATGCCTGCCGGATGACCGGGAGGAATCCTGCTTAGGTCGCTAGTGTGATATGGGAAAACATGGATTCAAAGGCCACCTTCATTGTCAAAAGGAGGCAGAAAAGAGGGAGCCAAAATGATGGTGCAGTGCTTTGGAGTTAAAGTCTCAGTTCTGTGGCCTTAATAAGTGATGTCACCCCTACTGTGCATCATTCATCCATTCATTCATCCATCTATGTATCAAAAAAATATATACACTTACATATATAGACTGAGTACCTACAACGTCCAGGCACTGTTCTGGGCCCTGGGGCCACAAGGGTAAACAAGACACTTGGGGTTTCTAGTTCCTGGAGTTCACGTCTGGAGGACACAAAGCATGGACAGTCATCACCAGTGTGATCAGTGCAGGAAGCGGGCAGCACAGGGCAGGGGCCCAGGGAGCCCAGAAAGGGCCTCCAATCCCGTCTGGCAGTCAGAGTGTCTCAAATTCCTGTTCCAGCAAAGGAACAGAAACAGGACCCTGGCTGGCTCCTTCTAAGTAAGATGTGAAATAATCACTCATGAATGCAGTAAGTGTGAGCAGTCCAACGAGAAAATGTATAAGAAAGCAAACAGTAATTGTTTTTTTTAGGTTGGATTTGGGGGGGCGGGGAGTGTAAATAATGAATTAATAAATAGTACAGGAATGATGACAGCAATTATTTATTAAGTGGGTACTTTGAGGGTTATATTGTTTATTAAAAGATTGACATCCTCCACAGATTGGTAAATAATTGCTGTCACCCCCCGCCCACCTACCCAAGGGCCTCTGCTGCCCTAGAGCTCTCCCTGCAATTCAGCAGATAAAGGGTTAAAGCTTGGCCCGGCAGGGGCGTCTCTTTGGACCCTGCTCCTGCTGTTCTGATTGGCTGATACTCACTGTGAAACATATTAATTATTACTCCAGATACTATTACTATCGTTCTTTTGTATGTGGGGAAACTGAGGCACGGGATGTGGACTTACTTGCACGAGGTCACGCAGCTAGCGAGTGGCAGAGCCAAGATCTGAACCTCTCACCCAGATCTCAAGCCGTTGGCATGAGGGGTGTAGAAACGTTACCTGGGACCCACTGGAGGCTCACAGAAATAGGAGACCTGACCCACCCCTGTCCTCAGGAGGCCTTACAATTCAGCTAAGGAAAGTTTTTAATAAAGGCAGTCGGAGGCGGTCTGGGAAAAGGGGTGATTCTCCTTTATTGAAGTTCTGAGAGCAGAAGGGGAGAAGGAAGGACTTGCTGGAGGAGGGGTTGTCTGGGGAGCAGGGGCGGGGCTTAGCCAGGAGGCGGCGCCCTTGGAGGGAGATCCATTCCATGCGAAAGCAGAAAGCAGTGCTGGCTTCTGAGCCTCCTGGCTGTCTGGGGACTGCTTTCCCTCTAGTAAGACAAGGCAAGGAGCCCTGCCTAACTCAGCCGAGGCTGGGGACACATCAGCTGCTGCCTCAGTTTGCCCGTATCTAATGACGATGCTTGCTCTTTCCACATCGTCCCTTACTTTCTTCTTATCCTTCCAGGATATGTCACCCCTTCCCAATGTGCATCTGGGAAAAGAGCCTGGGACCAAGGTCTGGACCGCCTCAGTGTCCTCATAGTATTATAAAAATGATGGCAGTGAGTTCCAGAGACAGCAGAGCATGTGGCCAAGAGCCCTGGGTTCAAATGATGGCTCCCCCACTTCACTGCTGGGCAACATCTGGCCCGTTCCTACACCTCTCTGGGCTCCCAAACTCCGGGAGGGAGACAATGAATATAGTACTTACTGAGCACAGTTGCCCTGACAAGGACAGAATTAATACTTGTAAACACTTGCTGTGTCACTCCCAGCCAGGGCTCGCTGTGTTTGCTCTCACCCCCGTGGCCAGCAATGGAGCTCTCATAGTGTGCCAGGCATAGGGCTGCTATTTTGCTGTGTGACCTTGGGCAAGGCTGGCTCGCATTGTCCTCGACAGTTGCAGAATAATAGCATCTAGTATGTGCTAATCACGTGTTGAGCACAGAGATAAGCGTTTTATGTGCGTGATTTCACAGGATGCTCAGAGCAACCCTATGAACTCAGCACTATCGCCATCTCTTTTGCAGATGAGAAAACTGAGGCTTCACCCTCATGATCTCAGCCCGACCTGTCTCACTGTGAAGCCCCGGTAAGCTAAAAGTATCTTGAGAGGTTTCAAATCCTGCCTCTCTTCAAAGAATTTTTGCCACAAAATTCAGTGCTATTGCAACGTAAGTTATTGTTTTTCATCTTTAATACAATAGGAATGGCAGCTAACAGGTATTGAGGGTTGACTGAGCATGACACCGTTTTAGGTTCTTTATATGTGTCATCTCACTGAATCTCAACACCCTCTATTATTATTGGCCCCATTTTACAGATGTGGAAACCGAGGCACAGAGAGGTGAAGGCACTCACCCAAGATCACACAGTTGTGATCTGGCCAAGCAGAAATTCTAATCCAAGCAGAAGGCAGGGAGTTTGGGTCTGGAAGTGAGCAGAGCTCACCCTGGGTCTGTTTATTCCTGAAATACTTTCCATCATCCCACTTCAGATAAAACTGAACACACCTCTTTCAGATCTTCAGTTTTTCCCAGGGCCTCAACCTCAAACTGCACAGCAAGGTCAGTATTTTCTTACCATGCAAATATTTCTGTTCGTTCTTCGTGGCCCCACCCATCCGCATGCACACTTCAGGTCTGTCCCTATGCTCACGTGGTGTTTGAGTTTAAAGGGGCACTAGCTTTTCCCTCTGCAGGGCACAGTCGAAGCATCTCGCATGCCAGCTCTTTGATGCCTGGAATTACATTCTGTGTGCCCAGTCGCCTTGGTATGCCAAGTGTGGTTCGCTGGGAACAATGTGGTGCCCTGTCTCCCACATGTGTACACACACTGGCACGCACATACTCACGATCCCTGCACACATGAGCGTGAGCTGAGAAGGGTCGTCAATGCACGTGCACACGCAAAACACACAGACTTCAACACCTCGAGACAGGAGCAAATTCATCAGCCTGAAGCAGAGGTGTAGCAGCTCCATTAAAATGTGAGGCTTGTGTGTTAGATCACGCAGTGAAACAGAAGCCCAGCTTCTCTTCCAAGCTCTTGCTCTCTCCCTCTTTCCAAAGAGAGCTACATTTGGCGTCCCTCTGTCACCCACCCCGACCTTCAGAGCATCACCCTGTTTCAGTACGTATAACAGTAAAGACCAATTCGTGTCCTTAGTATCCGCTGCCTGTCTGAGAGCGTCACTTTTACAGGTGATGCGGTATTAGTAATCTTTTTTTACCATTATGTCACATGCTTGACCACTAGCCGAGGACAGGATATACTGGTTACCAGTTAAAACGTTCAAAGTGTTGGCAGGGTGTTGCTTTCAAAAGTGCAACTCAGCTAAAAATATGTGTCATTGAGGTCTGCTGTGGCAAAGCATACCATTTACCTAACCCAAGGCATTTGGCCTCACTCTGGTTTTCAAAAAAAAAAAAAAAAAGCCCCTCAGGTTTATTTACTGAAATTGTCATTTCTTCCCCCCAGAACTTTAATCAGCCACGCAGAGCACAAAACCTACATTCAACTCTGATTTTATGACACGAGGCTAACTCCTCCTACGTATATTTATTTCACTTAACTCTTGCGGCCCTGCCTGTGGGCAGTGCCCCCGCTGCGTGCAGGGCTGGCCTCTGAAAAACACATCACACTGTCCCCGCTCCAGTTTTAAAGACAGATTCATCAGCGTACAGCCCAAACTCCTCCGACATTCCAAGCGGAGGGGAGATTTTCCTGTCATATTCTTACACGTGGAGCCCCTCCCGTCAGATGCGAGCAGTATGCTTTCCGGGCTAGACCCAAGATGAGGGGAAAAAGACTCAGAAACACGGAGAGCGGAGTGTAATCAGATCGCTAAACAAACTGATGGTACGTTGCACTTTAAAGGAGGAGCCCGAGGACTGTATCCATCAGGCACATCAAAAAAAAAAAAAAAAAACGGAAAGAAAATTGTTTAAATGTCCCAGAGCGTCTGCCGCTGTAACTGTTAAAAAGCAAAGTCTTTAGGACTACTTTTGCTATATCATAAAAGACTGAGACTGTTTTCCTAAAAGGAAAAAAAAGCTAAATAATAATAACAATAAATATATAATAATAACGACAACAATAATAATACAGCTGAATGGCATCTGCTGTCAAAAGCTGAGTGCTGAAACGGTTAAGCAGCCAGCGGTTAGTAGCGAGAACCCCTCCCGGTGTCCCACGGAGGAGAAAATCCTATGACAGCCCCGCCTGGGGAATCCCGCCTTAGGGACACCGCACCGCCCCCCAGGCACGGTGGTCTGAAGTCGGCTGGCCCATCTCCCCTCCCTGACCTGGGCGAGGGCGCCTCTCCTCCTGGCCACTCTACCTGTGCGCCCTGGGACACCGGAGTCCCCGGGCCTCCCCGCGACCTCAGCCAGGAGCCGAAAGCGCTGCCCGGGGAAGGAGCAGAAGGGAAGGGCTGGGAGGCGAGAGGAGGAACCGGCTGGAACAGAGGGCGAGTCAGTTACCTTGGTCCACAGACCCCATGATGCGGACGGGATGGCAGTGCCCCAGCCTGAACGCAGCCTCTCTCTGCATCTGGAGGGGATGCGGGCTCGGCGCGCGGCGTGAGAGGGGCTCTGTGTTTGGAGACCAGGAGCCAAGGGGGCGCCGCCCTCTAAAGCATGCTCGCGGGGCTGCCCTGGCCGAGGAGCCTGCGAGCGGCCCGGGAGCTGCGCGCCTCCCGCTCCCGGCTCCCGGCTCCCGGCTCCCGGCTCCCGGCGCAGCGGAGTCGGCGCGGCTCGGCGCTCGGCTTACTCGAGAGGGAACGCGACTTCCTTCCCGGCGCTCCGTGTTTATAGGCTTTCAATGCAGTAAAATAACGGGATTCCCTCACTGTTTCCTCCTGTTTATCCAGCACCATGGAAACCACTGGATCTCGTCCATCTCCAAAACTAAGGGCTTTCCTGCAAACTTCACACTCAGGAATCCATGACGTCGCCTCCTCCTCGGCCAGCCAGCTCCGTGGCTCCCTCGGCCGCCAGCACAAGTCCCCGATTGTTCAGGAGAAAAGTCAGAGAGAGAGAGAGAGATGCGGGCGCCGGCGAGAAGGGGGTGGGGGCGTGCGAGTGTCCAAGTCGGCCTTGCAGGAGCTCCAGGCGGCTGTTTGCAAGGATTGCCCCAGCCACCGCCTTCCCTAGCCCGCTGCAGCTTTTAATAAATCGTGCCCGAACTTCCAAACCCCCCATTTTCCAAGCGGGCGCCTCCCAGTGAAAGCTGCCCAGGGCTCACACCAACACCCCAGGTGGTCGAGGCCCCTGGGCACTGACCCAGGGACCCTTGCAATACCTCTGGGCCTCTGGCTGCCCAGATATATTTTTTTTTTTTGTATTCAGGGATGGTGGGAGGAGGAAGAAGGGGGATGGGGAAAGGGGAGGAGGGGCAGGAGGAGCCGGGAGGAGGGAAAAGAAATAAATAACGGTGCCTTGTGTCAATTCTCCAATTCCAAGATTTTTTTTTTCAAAGAGTATATTTTTAGATTCATTTAGAAAACCCAAGGTTTCCAGTGATGCTGGGAGGCTCCAGCAATAATGAAATGGCCAAAGAGACGCCGAAACCAGGCAACCCATGTGTTTACACATGCTCTGAATAAACAGGAAAATAAAGGGAAGGGATGTCATGAACTCTGCACGGTCTTCAGGAGAAGGTCGGTGGGATGCCCTGCATGGCATGCAGGCCACAGACCCCAGAAGAGAAGGCCCGTGGGGAGGCGGACAAGCACAGCTGTCAAGATGCTCTTCCTAAACCTCGCCTGCGTTCGCTTCTTCGTCCGCATGCAGGGTGGGAAAGCCCGGGCCCACAGATAAAGCCAGCTTTGAAAATGGCCATTTCAGATATCGTTGTGAGCTCTGATAAAACTTCGGGGAGCACCAAAGCTGGTGACTCATCAGCACCCTCACCCCCAACACACACACATGCTCTCCTACAGAGAGCCTTGAACTTTAAGAGACATTGAGAGGAGCTGGTTCCATCTGTGGACCACTCTGCATCCCACACCTCGGCCCACGATAGCCCCGCTGAGCTCTCAGACCTGACCAGTTGAAGATGCTGGCCCATGAAGAGCTACTGGGGACAGTCCTACACCCCTACCTAGGCCTGGCCCACCTACCTCACCTCGAAGCCTGTCTCCACCAGCGGTACAGCTGAAGTAAGCCCTTCCTCCAAAAAGCATCATATCTGCACACCTACTGTGCTCAGAGCCTTGTACCTTTCATTCCTTGCAGCCACCTGCAAACAGAGGACCCTTCTCCCCCATTTTCCAAAAGGGAAACCGAGGCACATAGAGGATAAATGGCGTGCCTGTTGCTTTTCTTGGCAAATACTGGAATGCAGCCTGCGAGGCCATGGAGGAAGAGCCTTTTCAGGGAGCCTATTGAGGGAACCCCATTCCTTGAGGATACTACCCTGTCATCTGAGGCAAGAACAGGGCGACCAACCATCCTGGTTTGCCCCGGGGCGGAGGAGGTTTCCCGGCTGCAAGACTTCCAGTTTTAAAACCGGGGAAGTCTTGGGCACGTTGCGACAAGCTGGTCAGCCTCAGCGTGATTGAAACTCGGCGCTCGGCTTCTGCTGTCACAGGTCTACAAACTGCTGTCTTCTGAAGACGGTCACTCTTCTTAGCAACCCCATGAATAGCACCCCCTAAGTCAGCACCTACTATGTGCCAGGCCTTGAACTAGAGTCGTCTGTAAATTCCTGCAGTAATACAGTGACAGAGGGGTTAGCCCTGCTCGAGCAGATATTCAGTCACTAACCACATGCTATTAAAATTTGAAGTAATTACCAATTAAGTAAAATCTAAAAGTCTGTTTTGGGGTTGCATGAGCCACATTCCCTATGCTCAAAAGCCACATGTGGCTGGTGGCTCCAGCGTTGGATAGCACAGAAGAGAACATTTCTATCGCTGTAGAAAGTTCTAGAAGGCAGCACTAGATTAGGTGACCTGAGAGGCAGGATAAAGTGCAGACTCTGGAATCAGATTCTCGGCTCTACCCCGGAGTCACTTACACTCTGTGAAATGGGGACACTATTGGTGCCTTCCACGGAGCTGATGTGAGGATATGACACTAAGAACGGTAAGGCCTATCACAAATGCTTAAAATGTATATAAAAAAAAAAGTTTTAAAAACCTTCCCACACTCAAGGAGTGAGTCATGATTAAGCTAGGATTAAGACCGTTTGACCCTGCAGTCCGTGCCCTCCGCCTCCAGGAGCGAAGCAGGCTCTTTGCAAGATCTAGTCCACTTTACGCTCCCATGGGGCTTGATGCTATGAACCCTGTTTACAGATGAGCACACTGACGTCCCACAAGTCGAGTTCCACACGACCAGCTTGGACTTGAACCCAGCTCTGTTTGGCAACGAAGCCCACGTTCTTGGCACCGCAGGCCCTGCCTCCCAGAGCCCTCCCTGGGAGCTGAGGTCTCGGAAGCCAGAATCGAGGCAGGAAATGAACGGGGGCCCTCCTCCGCCAGACTCGTTATCGGGGATAATTTTAGCCTCGGTCCCACCCAGGCTCAGGCCTCAGAGGCAGGTCCGATCCCCACAGGTGCTGGGCGCCGCGGAGGGGGGGGCCGCCTTTTGGAACGCGGTAGAATCAGCATTAAGCCACATTTTATAGAGCCCACTCTTTGTCACGGTTAAGCATTTTTCCCTTTTAAAGCACATTAATACTACAAGGATTGGATCAGGAGAGTCGCAGCTGAGTCACCTAATTTGCCCTTACGGGCTGCAGCTTTCGGCTTCTTAGTTTAGCTGTTCTTTGGTTCCTCAGACAATTTCTTTCCTCTCCCGGTGCCAGGGCAAGAAATATTTTGTCCTTTTGAACTGAACCACCCACTGTTTTTCCCTTCTCTCGAGCACTCTTTTTTTTTTTTTTTTTTTAAGGGATGCTCCGAGGGGGGGTGGGTGGGGAGCTTCCGCCAACCAAATTATCCACGAAAATTCCCCAAAATAGAGGTTCTCAGCTGGGGCGGGAATGGGCCAGCATAGGAGGAAAAAGCGCACATAGAAGCAGCCAGGTGGGCATGGGAGAAAGGCTCAGAGAGGCTGCGAGACATCTGGGCTGCAGGAGAGCCTGAATCACCGGGGAAGACTTTTATTAGAATCGCTTCTCTCTGACAACCTCATAAATAAGAAACGCAGGTTTTCTGCTGAGGCACCACTGGCTGCTGCTGCCCATACAGCTGATTCAACACTAGGAATATTGACAAGGACTTGGGCAGCTCCGATGAGGGCGCCCCGCTGGCCTTCTCGCTGCATTTTGAGCCCAAGTGGCATCTGTACCTGTCGGTCACCTTCACCGTCAGTCTTTTCCTGGCTGAAAGGTAGACAGCAGTTGAGAACTGATCTGGATGTCTACGTGTCTCAAACACAGAAAGTGGGAGAGACAGGTGTAGGAAAACCAGAAATGTGAGACTCGCAGGCTCACCTCGGAGCCAGCGTGGGTTTGGATCCAGACCTCCGCAGTTCCGCGAGTGTCACAATAAAACGCGTCGGAATCTTTTTGCTGGTAAAGGGTCTTGCCTTCACTTTGCAAAAAAAATTCAACATCTGTGGATCCCAATGAAGAAAAGCATAATCAAATGAGATATGCCCGTATTGATCTATCCATCCCGGCGAGCATTTATTGAGCGCTTGCTGTGTGGCGGGCACGAATTCACTGAGTCCTCACAACGACCCTCTGGCTATCACTTTACAGAGGAGGCAACCGCAGCCCAGAGAGGTTATGCCACTTCCCCTGGGTGGCACAGCCAGTAAGTGGCAGTAAGGGACCGAACCCTAGCCGCCTGGCTCTCGAGCACACGTTCTTAACCATTAAGGCAACGCCGCCTCCTGTGTGTCATCTCAGTTGCTCTGAGGAGCTCCCCCGTCAAATGGGTGTTCATCTACTGGCTTGTTCCACACACCCGGCTCTGGCTGAGTAGGGGGAATGGGGTGAACACAGCTGGAAGACACAGGCCTCGCCTTCTACTCGGTCGACAAGGCCACCAGGATGCTAAGGGAGCAGCCGCGAATGACGGCAGCAGCAGGAACTGTCCGAGGGGATCGTGAATGCTGGAGACACCTGGGAGGGTGGTTGGTGGGTCCGGCGAGCTTTGACCAGGGGCCTCTGTTCTCCCAGATGTCTCAGACATCTGGAAGTCGCCATCCTGGACTCTGTCGTCCCTGTGTCCGATCTCTCACATCTAGCTTCTTTTGTCCTCTTGATCTCAGTCCAGATGTCATCCTCAGAAAGCGTTCTTCCACGACCCTCATCCCCCAAACAGGCTTCTCTTCCTTAAAGCCAGACCCTGCCCCATAAATCTCAACCACAACACTCTATCGTGATAACGTTTAGCACTTACCACAAATAAATGACACATCCATTGTGCATTATATGTCTCCCCTCCCTCCCAACTAAAATATAAACTCTGCGAGGGCAAGTACTTGGTTTCAGTCACTGCTGTGTCCTTAGCACCTAGAAATAATGCCTGGCATATAGCTGGACCTCAGAGAGGTTTGTTGAGTGAATAATAGACTGTGAAATGGTCTCATCTGTTTGCTTACTTGGTTCTGACTCATCTCCCCACTAGACTAGAAAAATGGGGCATGGCTGTCTTACTTGGGGTTTGGAATGCTGTCTGGAACTGGTGGGTATTCAGTAAATAATCCTATCGAATGTCTACTGAATGGTGACTATGTGACAGGCTCTCCCCCAAGCCCTCCGCAAGTACTAACTCATTTGGTCCTCACAATAAGTCTGCGCAATGGAGACTATTAGTATCCCCATTTTGCAGGTGAGGAAACTGAGGCATAGAGACCCGAGGTCACTAAATAGTAAGCTGCAGACAGTATTTGGACTCAGCAGCCTGGCTCAAGCCATGCTCCCAGGCTCTCTCAAGGTTTGTTGAGTGAATGGCCGGCATGACTGTCTGGCCACCTTCTCACCTGGCTGAAGAGGACCCTCACCCTGTCACGTGGCCAAGGAGACGGCTGAGATGCTCAGCTGGGGTTGGCCGGGGAGAGGGAACGGGGCGGTGGCTGGGCAGTGGAGAGGCTTTCCCCATGTCCAAGAACTCACTGGGGAAAGAACTCCCAGTTCCGTGGTCGTGGCAGGGAGCGAGGTGTCTCCCCGGCCTGGTTCATGTCAAAGTACATTGTCTTGCTTTTCACAGCCTCCCTGACCAGCTCGTGGAGGTTCCCATGACTGCCTATTCCCAAAATAATACCCAGCACCGTTTTTTCCAGCTCAGAAGTGCTGAATCTTGCGACCTCCCAATCAGCCACTGGCGGCCACCGAGAGCCCTGGTAATCCCAGGGTCCCCCCGACCGGAATGTGACCCAACGGGAAGGTTTCCGAGGCATTTGGAGAGAACCCCGGACGGTCCTTGCCAGCTCATTGGGCTGCTGACGGCAAGTTTCCAGAGAGAGCGCCTGGGCCCTCTGCGGGGCTTTCTCCGCTGCTCCGAGTCCGCCGAACGGGGGAGTGACAGGAGGCCCAGGGCAGCCCTCGGAATGCCCCGGGCCCTCCGAGATGGGGAAGATTTTCCTAGAAGCTGGAGAGCTGACGTGGAGAGAGAATTGGCTTTTGGCTCTCGAAGCTGCCATTGGCTCAGCTTGCCTTTCTCTTTCTGTGGGCAGAAAACTAAAAGGAAGAGAGAGAAGGAAAGGTTTATCTCCTTTGCATTCTCCTGAGAGCTAACCTCGAAGCATCCAGGCCTTCTTTTGTGTAAAAGGCGCTCTGAGCTGCCCGTAACTAGAATGTGTCTCCTCGTGTTCTAAAAATCGAACAGGCGCTCTTGTTTCGTATTCGTTCAACAAACACTGTCAAGGACCAGCGATATTCTGGGCACCAGGGATGCAGGCGTGAGTCGTAAAGATGCTTACGCTGCCCTTATTGAGCTTACAGTCCAGCGAGGGCGAGATCGGGAGTGAACACATAAAGACAGATGACATCGTTGAGTGGCACTGAGTGCCAAGAAGAAAAAGTGGTGGAAGAAGATAGGAAGGGCTGGGGGAAGGAGCTAGTTTTAACCAGGGGTGCGGGCGGTCAGAGAAGGCGTCCGTGAACAGGGGACACTGAGCAGAAATGAATGAAGCCCGAGAACTGGCTCTGTATATAGCTGGGGAAACGCATTGAAAGCAGAGGGAACAGCATGAGCAAAGGCCCTGAGGAAGTACCCTCTGCAGTAGTAAGCCTGCTGTCGTTGGAAATATTCATTTCTTCGTGCATTCGACAAGTTTTCTGGGTAACTGCCATGCGGCCCCGAACGTGCTACTGGGATGCAGTGGGGAAACTGGGCAGACAGGGCATGTTTTCAGGGAGCAGTCCATCCCATGGGGGGCAAGAGAGGCCACCGTACATTACAAAGCGAGGTTCTAATGCCGCAGTCGGAGAGGCTTGGGAGCCACGAAACACATGCAGGGGAACGCAGCCTAGTCATAGGGGTGGGGAGGGCACCTCATGAATGGTGCCATCTAAGTGGCATCGATAATAATCGTTGCTAAAACGTATTGAGCGTTTGTTTATTCTACACACTGCCCTATTACAAGTGTTTGACAAGTATTAACTAATCCTCATTACCTTCAAAAGAAGTTCAAATATTTTCCTTTTACAGAGGTTAAATGACTTGCCCTAGGTCACATGGTGGAAGAGCCTGGAATCAAACCCTGAAAGAGACAGGACATACTCTCCACTTCTCCCTTCTCCTCTTCTTGCGAAAATAGGGACTTGATCGTTGGAGCTCAAGCAGCCGTTTTGGGCCGTGAAGTCGAAACTGTGTTAATGACGACAAAGCTGCCAGATAGAAGAAACTCAGGTCGCTAAGGATCATGGGGCCTCCATATCAACCCTGGATCTCCCACTCAGGTGTTTTGCAAAAGAAAAAATAAATATCTAACTTTCTTAAGCCACTGCTATTCAGAAATCTCCAGTACAACAGCTAAATTTGTGTCCCAGCCGATGTGGAGTATATTTTAAGAGTATAAAGACATCAAGAACGGAGACATTGAGTAGTATGATCGGATTCACACCTCAGAAAGATGGCCGGCCATTGGTGGAGTTAAGGGTCAGGCTCCAGAGCCAGCTGGCCTGGGTGCACATCCCAGCTCCCCCCGCCCCACCCTAATTTTGTGACGTTAGGCAAGTTGCTTAATGTCTCTGTATGTCAGTTTCCTCATCGGCAAAATGAGGGTAACACTACCTGATCAGAGAGTTGTTTTGAGGAGTCAGCACATGTAAGGGTGCTTAAAATAGCACCTGGCACATATTCGAGAGCCTTAGGCCCTGTGAGTGCAGCTGTGGGGGGACAGCCCTTACCCGAGCCCTTTGGTGAACACTGGGAGGTACGCAGGGATGCAGAAAGATGCCCGAGGTAGCTCCAAGCCTTCCGTTGCCATCAGAGGGAATGGGCCGCGAGGCAGGATGCTTGGATGGGGCAGTAATTGGGAACAAAGCCCCTGGGCCCTGGGAGGGTTCTACCTAGAGTTAGGTGTGGACAGGGCCACGTTGCACAAAGCTGCCTCAGCACAGTCCAGCCCAGGAAGCCATGTCTGGGAGCCCAGTGCGGAAACTGGACAGGCACCCCACTGGAAGAAGCGTGCTGCCCTTTCCCCCCAGCGGGCTCCCTGTGAGATAAGAAACCCGAGCTTCCTGAGGATATGCTCTGAACCTTCCCGCTGGCTCCTCTGGACTTGTCAAAATATTTCTGTATGGAGCCATCCCTGTTTTTCCATTAATAAAAGTATTTTTGGGCTCCTGGCAACAATAAGTGAGTGTTACAAAAGAGGTCTGCCTTCCAAGGTAAACAGCCCCTCCCCGCCGCCCTGGGCCACAGGGCAGAGGAGTCGCTCTTCTTATTCTGGGGTTCTCGGTGCTCTGAGCCCGAATCTGAGCCAGGGAGAGCAGGCCCTGGGCTGTCCACCTCTGTGCGGAGGACAGAGCCTCATTCTAGAGCAGAGCGGCAGAGCCACCGCTGCTCAGGATCTCCCAGGCTCTCCCAGCTCAAGACAAGCCACACTCATCCCTCCCTCCCGTCGGTCAGTCAATCAACACACACTAGTTGAAGTCCTGCTCTGGTCCAAGCATTACACAGACAGAAAAGACGCAATCTCTGGCCTAGAGGAGCACAGGCTTTACAGGGTGACAGAGGTGAAAGTGGGTAGACTCACAGGTGTCATGGTAGATGTCTTTCGGGGCACAAGGGAAGACAGAGAGCCGAGGGGAGCACACGATGCAGCGGTGAAAACTGGGCTCTGGGTTTTAACTCAGCTTCACCATGTACTGACCATCGGACTTCAGGCAAGGGACTCAATCTTTCAGGGAGTCAGTTTCCTCACCTGCAAATTGGGGGCACCATGGAAATCAACATAAGGAACATGTTTTGAAGAGAACAGTGCACGGTGCAGAAGTGTTAACTATTAAATAATTGTTGTTAAAGAAATCAGTGTTTGTTCCTGCCCACGGGGGCCTCTTCTCAGGGCTGCCTGAATGTCCTCACGGCACGGCAGCCGCCTTCCCTCAGAGTGAATGAGCGAAGAGAAGGAACCAGGCAGAACCAGAGGCTGTGACCAATCGCGGAAGCCACTTCTGTCACTTCCGTCACTTCCCGCCACATCTTATTCCTTGCTAAGGCTCGCTAAGTCAAGCCTACATTCAAGGGCAAAGGAATCAGGTCCCACTTTTGCCTTTTGAAGACCAGTGTATCAGAGATAGAGCTAAAAATCACGATAGTGGCCAAATGGATTCCGTTATCCAACCAGAAGGGCTTCAAATGAGCTTCTCCAGACCAAGAGAAAACACACTGCAGGAGTCCATCTACAGGAAAAGCTGGAACGGCCCAGACTAATCTGGAGGACGGCAATCAGATCGACAGTTGGCTGAGCGGAGAAGGGGAGATCAAGTGCAAAAGGCAATGAAGATTTTCTGTATTTTGACTGGGCTCGTGGTCAAAACTGATTGAACTGTACACTTAAAATGTGCATTTCATTATATGTAGATTAGAATTTAGTGAAATTGACTTCAAAAAATACCAGCTTCCTGACTCAGGGTACTAACTGTTCCTACAATTTCTCTGGTCTAGGTCAGGGGTTGACAAACTATTACCTAATCTGGTCCATTACCTGTTTTTATAAATAAAGTTTTATTGGAACGAAGCCATGCACATTTGTTTATGGAGTGTCTAAGGCTGTTTTCATGATAAATGGCAGTGGTACAATTGAGTTGCAACAGAGACCATGTGGCCTGCAAAGCTGAAAATATCTACTACCTGGCCCTTTACAAACAAAGTTTGTTGACCCCAGCTCTAGACGAAAACTAAGAGCTTAACTCTGCTTTAGATGCATCTGTTTTCAGGGCCAAATGGACCCAACTTTTCAATGTTTTACCCCCAAACTCCTGCCATTCCCAGCTCACATGTGTACATGGTGACTTCTCCTGGTAGCAGGCAGATGTGGGAAGATTCCAAGTCTTCTAGAAGATTCCTTGATCTGCCCTATTTGGGAACCATGTGACATTTCTCTAGAAGCACCTTCTGCAGCCCACCCATCAGTGTCTGAAAGCCTGAGCTGGTGAGCCAAGAAGAAGGTCTTTAACAGAAGCCAGCCCCATGGAGCAGGAGACGGTGGTGCCCCTTGGGGAGTGTTTACATTCCGTGGATTCTGTTTACCTGCATGGTACCTTCCTCCCTCCGTCCCTCCTTCTCTCTTATATGAAAACATTTCTTTTCCACTTAAGCCACTTGGAATTGAATTTTCTGTCACTTGTGACATCTCTCATGTCATCCATCGAACTCCTAAATCTGGAAATGCTGCCCTAGTCGCTAATAGCAGCCACCTCGCCACCACAAGAAAGACAAGATCAAACCAAGGGAAAGGCGGAGAAATAAAACCAGAGCTTTGATCGGATAATTCCTGAATGACCCCTTCCCAATGAAGCTCCTGGTAACGAGACGATACACTTCCTTAAGGTGTAAGCCAGTTTGAGTTAGGTTTTGCATGACTTGTGGCCCAACATGTCCCAAGTGACACTCGGTTTTCTTAGATGTAACACAGAGATGATCACACTTATCTCAAAGAGTGGCTACGAGGAATAGAGACCAACTATGTCAAGACTCGAGCCCAGAGCCGACATTTCAGGTGGGGGCTCCGCAGACAGATCCCTCCGCTTCTCTGACGACTTCATACCCTCTCGCACAACTGGCCCAGTGCTGGGCAGGCTGGGGCCCGCGTCATTTTTGAGTCCTTCTAGGTCAGGTGAGACCTTCCATGTGCAGCGGTCACTAGTCTCTCAGAAGAAATCAAGGGTGACACTGTAAGAGTAGGCCAGGGGACAACCAGAGCTGAGACTGCCCCGGCCGGCGGGACAAAACAACGCGGGACGAGGAGGAACCTATGGAGGATGAAGGCGAGACAGGAGACACAAAGAGACGGAGGAAAGACAGTATTCTGATCAAGCCTCAAACTTTATTTTTCAGCGGGGATATTTATACAGGACAAACAAAGGGAGGCGGGGCTAGCTGGCGGAAGACAAGCGCATTGGCTCTTGGATGGTCCGAGTAGGCGGTGCCACACGCCCATTGGGTCTAAGGGGATGGGGTGAGGGTTATTGACAGCCTAAGGGGTGTGTGCTTAGGGGGAGGAAGTGATGAAAGTTAAAGGAAGTAGGAAGTAGGAAGTAGGAAGTAGGAAGTAGGGCTCCGCAATGTCTGAGGCAGGCAAAACACCCAGTCCTGCAACCAAACCTCCGCGGCCCGAAGACCCGCGGCTCCCCACATGAGACTTCACTCCTACCGACAGCAGTACACAGTCCCGCAAATTTCTCTCTGGCAGGCCCCCTCGTCCCCATCCTCAGCCTATACTCTTGGAGGGGCTCCCTCCCCATTTGAAAGTGGAGTCATGCAGAAACAAGGTGGGGGGCTCACGGTGCATTGCTGTCACTGCATGGACACTGCTGTGCCCAAAAGCTGATTTTAAAAGCGACTTCTCTTTGAAGCCTTTCTTCCCATGCCACTTGATAAGCGTCTTAATTCACCATGGCAGTAGCGGCAGTAAGATATGTGATATCAAAGAGAATGATCCCGAAACATTTATTTCCCATCCCAAATGGAGCTTTATATTGTGTTTGTCATAAGCCTACACGTTCTTCTGTTCCAGGCGACTATGATTGCAAAGCAGAGCTTGCCATGCCATCTGATGGCAGGAAGTTAGGATGCTACCCAGCCTTCTGTGGACCTGCCATATACAAACACGCAACTCTACTAGTTTGGACCAGGTTTCGATTACTTGAACCCAAGAGTGTCTCGACCAATGGCCAGCCCCATTCCCGTCACTCAGGGCATGAGGTACCCACTGGCCCTGCCTCCCTCCACAGACCAGCCCCAGGACCCAACAGCAGGAACTGGCACTGGCACTCCACTGTCCTCCTTTGGACTACGATTTTCCTGTTAGCGAGGACGCCACCTGTGGGGGCTGAAGACCCCTTGCAACCTCCCATGTCGAAATGCCTACCCTCCATCCAAGCCTTTGCAGGCTCCCGCCCGCCCCCTCCCCACGGCGTGATGCTGGGGGGCAGGTCTATTACGGTCCTCCTCTTACAAACGTGTAAACCGAGGCTCAGAGGCTTCGTGCCTCACACAGGGCCACTCAGTTAATAAGCGGTGGAGCAGCGTTTCAGACCAAGCCCAGGAACACCACCTCCGAGCAGGAGGGACCAGGAAAGAAGCTGCTCCCCGTGGATCCTTCAGAGGAAGCCCTGTGGCCGCCCTTGGAGCGAGACAGGAGGCCCGGGGAGGTCTGAGTCACCAGGCTGGGATCGGCGGAAAACCTAGTGGGCTCCTTCCCCAGGGATGGCAAGGCCTTGGGCACAGGGAAAGGGGAAGGACATCGGATAAACTGTCCTCATCCAGCCCACGAAGCCCGGTTGTGGTGACTGGGCTTCAGAGGAAGCCTGAGGGCCACGGGGGGCAAAGGCCCCACCTCCAGCCTGTCTCAGGCCAGAGGGCTCCTCACTTTCAACTTCAGTTTTCCTTCTCTCTCTCTCTCTCGATTGTACCACTTTAAATAAAGAAAGAACGAAAGCACACCAACAAAGCAAACATCTGGAAAGCTTTGCGGAAAACGGCATCTTGCTCCGAGGACCTGCCCTCCCTGGAGTCAGAGCGCCGACGCCCACGGGATTCGTAAGTGGCCCCCAAATGGTCTCCGAGGAGCAACACAGGCCCTTCTCCCCCCCAAAGCCCTGTCTTAGCCTGGAGTCACATCCTTCCAGAGTCATCACAACCTCCAGGGGGGCGGCCCCCATCCCCCAGCCCTGACCGAGCATCCCGCGGGCCCTCGGGCCTCCCAGCCTCCTGCCCCGCACATCCACGATCCCATAGCATCAAATTCTCTCTTTTCCGCTCCCGCAGCCACTATGCCATCTCAGGCCTACGTCTCATTTCTCCTGACCCATCACAAACGTCTCCTGTCCCTTACCTCACCTCATCTCCTCCCACTCCAGCCAGCCCCTCCCCACCACCGCTGCCAAAAATATCTCCCCAAAGAACAGCTCAGATGACAACATCACTGCCCCGCTCGACAGCCTTCTATGGCTCCCCGTGGCCTCCGACATAAATTCCAGCTTCCTCATCGCAGTGTCAAAGCTTCCTGTGACGATGTCCGCTGTTGGGTTTTCCAGCATGCCTCTTCTCTCCTTTTGGTAACTCCACTCTTGGTTTTTTAGGGAAGGGGGAGGAGTCACACAACTCCCCTTTAAGATCCATGTGGTTTAGGGGCTGCCCTCAGTCCCAGGTCCAGCAGGAGGCTGTGTGACCCCCGCTGGGCTGATGCAGGTGCTACATTCCACTGAACACAGGAGTTGGTTGGTGGCTGGCCACACGAGCCAAGTGAACCTCAGTCCAGTCCCCGGCTAGAACTACTGAGGGGTGTTCCTCGTTCATATTTCTCTCTCTTTCCTCTCTCTCTCTGCTACAGACCATCCTGCCAACACAAGTGGAGTGAACTCAGTGGAAAGCAGAGCTGTGAGATCAAGAAAGAGTGGTCTTTAAAATATCTTTAAGTCCCCGGATATAGTTGTGCCTGAAGCCAATTATACCCACTTACTACATCCCTCTTTTTTTAGGTCTGAACTAATTTGACACGGGTTTCTGTTACTGGCAACTCAATAATATGGTTCCAACTTCCTTTTCCAGCTGCACTCCCACCTTTTCCTCCATGTCTCTGTGCTTCTGAGGAAATGGCCTCTTGAACAGTTAGCAGAACATACCCCATGTTCTCGCCTCTGTCCCGTTAGTCCTGCTATTTCCGTGACCGGAAATGCCCCCCTCACATCACTGTCTCCCCAAATGCTAATTCTTCTTGAAGGCATTTCTCAAGCGGGTCTCTGTCCCATGAGAAAGTCATCATGGTCATTTTCTTGCTTTCTGTCCCTAAAGTGCTCTCAGAAAACTTGTCACCCATCCTTGAATTGTGGTCATTTGTGTACCTCTTCTCTCTTCTCAGAGACAGGGACTTAGATGACAAGGAGACATCCCTGTCACGCTCTTTCTAAGCACAGAGTGTGACACAGAACAGAAGCCCAGTAAAGCAGCTTGGCACCCCTGGCCACTCAGTAAAGCATCCTGAGACTCGCTCACTTGAAGCCTTGATTATGTGATGGACATTTTGCCTGCCAGGCATCTGTTATCCCATCTTTTCATACCAGCACCCCAGTTTGCCTTTAAGGTACCACTCTATCTCTACTCTCATCCTGGCTGAGGCAGGGCCCACCCCACTTCTCTGCTTCTAACAATGGCATGTGACCCGGAGCCGGCCACCCAGGGCATTCCACACCCCTAGCCACAGTGGTTGTCTCGAGTTGGATGTGTGACCAATCAATGAGATTCAAACCTAGAACTTCTGCTGGAGCTAATGAGATGGAGACACTCCATTGACTGGGATTGAGAGACTAGCCAGATGTGATCCTGGGCCTCTGGGGACACCAGGTTGAGACGTTCTGCCTTAGAAAGAAGCAAACATAAAGCAAAACGGAGCCAGGAGGTAGAGGCAGATGCCTGTAGCATTTCTTCCTAGATCTAGCCTTGCCTGAAGCTAGCATACTCTTTCCTTTTTAGGTACATGAGCCAATAAATTCCCAACTACTCGGGCTTCTGTCACTTGCAACCATAAATCTCAGCCGATACAACTTCCAAGTCTTTCTCTCCATCGTTAGGCCTAACCCAGAGGACAAGTGGTCCATAAATATTCAGTCATTGATTAACTGAGTGCAGGGCCTGCTCTCTGTCCTGACGCAATCCTTCTCCTTGATTCCACGTGTCCAACTCTTAATCGAGCTGACATCCAATTACCCTGTAAGTCTCAGCTTAACCGTAACTGCCAGAAAGACCTTCTTTAATACTCCCAGAAAAAAATTAAGTGTCCCATGGGCCTCAAATTGCCCCAGACTTGTCCTTCATGGCACGTCTCATAATTGGCAATTGCCCCATTGTTGGTGAAAGTAATTATTATTTGTCTGTCTTCCCTCAAAACTACAAACTTCGCCAGGTCAGACATTGTCTCATTTGCCACTGAATCCTCAGGGCCTAGCGCAGAGCCTGGCACACAGTAGGGGCTCAGTAAATGGCAGCTGGATTAATAAATGCATCGACACCAGTCAGAAACCGACGAAAAGAATATATCTGCCATGTTTCGCAACCTTGAATAAAGATGGTGGAACCTCATCTCTGATAAGTACCTGGTTCCTTGAAGCAGGGTTCTAGGGAGAACCAGGCCTGGAACAGCTTGAAGAGAAATTGCCTCTTTGTGCAAATCCACAGGGGTCTTAGCTTCTTGAACTTGATCAGAAAGCCCAACACAATTTGTGATTCATTACTGGAGACCCTAGCCACGCCCTGAAGCAAATGTCAAATTTCACACATTTAATGAACTCCATACTTGAAATATGTGGCCTGTAAAATCTGATTTACACTGCTGTTAAAATCCTTGGTGCCTAAAAAGGAATGTGAAAAGTATGTATTTGTGCTTAAAGAAGGGGCTTTTTTTTTTAGACATTAATTCACTCCAAGGCTTATAAACGTTCCCTAAAGCATTATTTCAATTGCAATATTTCTTTCAGCACCTCAAATTTAGTTACCAACTTTTGAGAAAAGTGGCTGTGTTAGGTCACACACCAGTGGAAAAGTGCCACCATGTAATTGTCAGCTCTCTGGAAGGTAAGCGGAGTTGACAGCTGAGCTGCGGACAGCCCCCCAAAGGCAGAGCAGGGCGTACCTGGCACTATAATTAAAACCTGCCTTAAGTCAACAACAGTGCTGCCATGGTGCCTGGCAAGATGAATTTTTTTTTTTTTTCAATTCAGCCGCAACTCTTATTCATTGGATGCTACCACCTGGCGTTTCTTTTCTCCAAGGTTCGCCACCGGCTTTGGCACGTTTCAGGCAGGTTCAATACCTGGGGTTGCTGAGCTCCCTAATGACCTCCCTCTGAGGTGCTCTAGGGAGCAGTGGCAACACAACCAACCTTCATGGACACCTTCCAAATTGAAAAGGACACCACGACCCCCATTTTTAAGCCTTACTGGCTTGGAGAAGTCTCTCCAGCAGAACTCAATGATCCTTGAGCCAGAGAAAACATGGAGGACCACTCCAGCTTCAGAAATAGCAAGGTCCAAATCTGATTGGTCTTTAGCTAGTCCTCTCTCACCAGTGATTGGTTTAGGCGTGGGCGTGTATCTCAGTCCCGGCCAATGAAATACAAGAGAGACTTTTGGGCGCCGTTTTCAAAGCTGATCAAAAGAGATGGTCTAGAAGAGTATGTCCTCATTTTTCTCAAGTTCCACCAGAGATTCTGAGTCGCCCGGATGTGGAACTCAGTGCCTTCATTTGACGGAACAGAAACTACAGCCTGGAGAGGTAACATCTTGAACAGGGGGTTCAATGGCAAAGCCAAAATTATTACCATAGTGGATGAGTTATTCTTTGGCCACCAAGCATCCATTCATACTTTCTACTTGGGAACACAAAAGCAACCCCTTTGGAGAACTACCTTCTCCCCATCCCCCACCGCAGACAGTCTGGAGGAACTGTCAGTCAAAACACCCTGCTGTGGGACCCAAACTGGGCTCATGAGATTCTCCCACCGAGATTTTGCCTCTCCAGTGAGGCAAGGTGGGGTGGCAGAGTCGGGGTACAATACAGCCGAAGGTGATAAGACTAGCCACACTGACCTCACTGGAGGTGAATTAGCTCCTGCTTCGTGCAGCCCCAGTGTGTCCTGGTACTTGTCCGTACTAAGCCGGAGTTCCAATCTGTGAGCCACTCCGCATCTTGGCAATAAATTCCCTCTCCCTCTCTCTTGGCTTCACTTTGCCAAGTTCTGATTTCAGTCGTGTGCAACCACAGAGCTGTGACTGATTCAGGATGGCCTTATATGTTCGAGCACCATACCAGGCACGTCCCATATGTCATTCTATTTATTTCTCCCAACAGGTATTATCAGTTAGGGACTGGGCATTCATACACACAGAGACACATACCCACTCCACAGATGAAAATTCTCAGGTTCAGAGTGCAATATTTCCCAGCATTTCATAGTTAATAAGTTGCCAGGTCTGGAATTGAAGCTCATTTGCTCTCCTTATCTGTGACGTGAGTCTAATTCCACTTAACCCATGTGGTTACAGTGAGGACTCGAGGTAATTCAGGTGGAAGTGACTAAGACGCAGCATACACACTCCCATTTGGAGCCACGTGGCTCTCAGAAGTCTTTCTTTTGAGTGGCATTTCCCCAGGCCCAGGGAAGATTCTCTCAAGAATGAAGAGAGCTTTCTCATGGATTGATCCAGCAACCAAAAGCCATAGCCCTGGACTTGGAGAAAGAAATCCGTCACATTTGGAACAATGTGGTCTGGGGTACGAGCCACATCCTTAACATCTCTGGCTATAGGAATCCATGATTCTGAGATCTGGAGTCTCACAAGGTGACAAACAGGGATCTCTAAGTTGACCTCCAAAGGTCAGATGGCAGCAAGCTCTGGCGTGGAGACAGGCCCAGGGGAGTAAACAGATGACTTTCTATTTGACAATAATACTCGATTCCTACTACCAATCAGCACTGACCACCATTGTTCATCTTTCCGTTCCTCAATACACTGAACCTGTCCTGCCACAGGGCATTTGCACATGCTATTTCTTCCTCCTTCACATCCGAGAATGCTGGCTCCCCTTATCTTTCGGATTTAAGCTCAAAATCCACCTCTTCAAGGACAGCCTCCCTGACCACCAAATAGTCTAAAATAGTCACACACACTCCCCACCCCTACACTCATTCTGCTCTGGTCAGTCTCCCTAATGTCATCCTGATTTCATGTCATCATAGCTTTACCACTGTGAAATGCAGCTACCATATTTGTTTAGTTCATTTATTCATTTTACATTTATTGACTGCCCGCTATGGGTCACTCTTTTCTAGGTTTTCAGAAAGCAAATCAGCCAAAGCCCTGCTCTCGTAGAGCATACATATTAGTGGACGAGACTGAAAGCAATGCTCTAATAGTGCTAAGTGCCTGAAGACAAATACAGCAGGGTAAGGAGCTAGGGAGGGACAGGGCCATAAAATTAGATGGGGCAGTTAGGGAAGGCTTCTCTGAGAAAGGACATCTGAGCAAAGACCTAAATAATTTGTCTGTTTTTTCCCCATCTAAGACAGAAATCCATCAGAGAGCAGGGGCCATGAATTTCACATCTGCAGTGCTCAGAAGCTGCTTGGCACCCAGTAGGCACTCAATAAACATACAAGCCACGGAGTCAAATGGTGCCTCCAGACAGCCGGGGGGTGGGGGGGGTCTCTTCCCTCTGAGTGATGACATCCCCGTGATGACTCACGGCTTGAGGCCTCTATTCCATCCCAAGGCTGACTCTGCTCATAATTAGAAAGTGGGAACAGCCACAATGACAACAGCTAGAAAATGTGGCAATTCCCTGGGAACTGCTATGTCAGATATGGAGGTGAGGAGGGTCCTAGGGAATGATGGGAGTCAGAGAAATGGAGCATTCATTCCTCATCTTCGTTGGCATTTCTCAACCCCTTGTGACATGCCATAAAGGAATGCAACTTGTGGCGAGAAGTCAGGCTATTGCTTTTACCAGGAGCCTTGAAGTTGAGGATTGAATCAGATTATAGCTCAAAAGAGGCAATACCTCTAAGACAAGAGACCTGGGTTCCAGTCCTGGCCCCACCTCTCATCTAGGAGCTGTGTGACCTTGAGCTAGCCACTGAACCTCTTAAAGCCTTGCCTGTAGAAAAGATTGGAACGGTCTCCCCGTCTTCAAAAAGATGCTGTGTGTAAAGCACTTTGCATATAGCCAGAACTGCTATTGAACCAAGACTCCAGAAACCAGACTAAGAAATGATTTGATGCAAATTAAAACCACAAATGAGATACCACAACACACCTACCAGAGTGGCTAGAATTAGAAATATTGACAATAAAGCGAACAAAATGACACGCTACTGGGGGGTGGGGGTGGGGAGGGGGATTGCAAATTCCACATTCAACAACATACACGCTTGCATCCAAAACATATAAGGAGCTCTCAGAACTCAACAGTAAGGAAACGATCTGATTTTTAAAAATGGGCCAAAGACACCAACACCTCACCAAAGAAGACATGCGGGTAGCAACCAAGCATATGAAAAGATGGTCAATGTTATTGGCCCTTAAGAACATACAATTAAAGTCACGAAGATACACCATGGCACGTTTGCCCGAATGGCTGAAACAGAGGTACTGACTACGGAGCAGCTGGAACTCTCGCGCACTGCTGACTCCAACGCAAAAATGATACGGCTACTCTGGAAAATAGTTTTGCAGATTTTTTTAAAAACGGTGTTACTAAGACGTAAGTTACATACTATAAAATCCACCCATTTAAAGTGTACAATTAAATGATTTCTAGTACAAAGCTATGCGACCCTCATCGCAGTCTAATTTTAGAGCATTTTCATCACCCGAGAACAAAACCCTATGCTCATGAGCAGTCACACCTCATTGCTTATCCTCCCCAGCCTTAGGCAAACACTAATCTGTTTCCTGTCGCTACATATCCATCTACTCTGGACATTTCATAGAAATGAGACCCTACAATACGTGGCCTATAATGCCCGGCTGGTTTCACTTAGCGAGTTTTTAAGATCCATCCATGATGTCACATGTATCGGTATTTCATTCTTTTTTATGGCTGAATAATAGTCCAGTATGTGGATATACGACATTTTGTTCATGCATTCATCAGTCGATGGACTTCTAGGTTGTTGCCCCTTTGGGGCTGTTGTGAATAATGCTGCTGTGAACATGTTTAGTTGTTAGGTGGCCTGGTTTAGCTTTTCTCATCTGCATAATGGGAATGAAAACACCCACCTCACGGGATTATGAGGTGTAGGTGGGAAAGCATTTTGCAACTGTAAAATGCCATGACGAGGCAAGGACTGCATTTTTCAGTCAGGTTCCTCCATCTCCCAGAATTCACTCTTAAAACTCGACGACAGTGCCACCGAACTGTACACTGAAAAATGGTCAAAGTGGCAGATTTTGTTATGTATATTTTACTATCATTAAAATAATAATAATAAAACCCTCAATGTCACCAAGGTTTACTGAGCCCTCACCATGGGCCAGTCCCTGGGTTGGCTAAGGACAAAACTGGAAGTCAGTTCCTCCCAAGCTGTCCTTGCAGATCCCCTAAGAGCAGCAACCAGGGAAGGAGCCCCGTCCACATGGGCACCAGCCGCCCCTCCCCCATCACTTTTCTCAAGCCTCATGGTTTATTTTTCTTAACTCGAGCAAATCTGTCTTCTATTCTATTACATAAATGAATTTGTTTTCATGTAAAAAACATGTTTTAAGTGCTTTGCCAAGTCAGTGACTAAAAACTCTCTCCCAAATCCCGTGTCAATGGAGTCTTCGAGAAGTTCCCTTTCTCCCCTGGCCACATCCACCCCCAGCCCTGACGGGAGGCCCAGCGTGATGGAGGCAGGTTCACTGCCCAGGCCGGCGGGGGGAAAGGAGCCAGTTGTGCACAGAAAGGCAGAGCACCCTGCAGCCAGTGAAAGGCGGGTGGGAGGGTTCAAGGTGAGATCTTACCTCTGTGCTCGCACTTGGGGATTTCCTAAGAACTCTATCCGATGCGTGACCTCAGTGTTGGGAGAAAATACACCTATGAACCCATTTTGAATTTCACAGAGCCGATGCCTCCTCCATCTGCTGCCTGCCCTCCCCACGGACTGATGGCCGTAGCTGCCATTTCTGTCTCTGAGCCTCGTCGCTGATCCTCCAAAGCGGGGTTCCCACTCCTAATAGCAGGCGAGGAACCGAACCCCAGAGAACTCAACGAAGCAGCCCCATATCACTTAGTGTGTGTGGGACTTAGTATTCAAACCAAGTCTGCTTTGATGCCAGCTGGGCCCATGGCACAATGCCCCAGCTGCCACCCCTCAAATTCCAGCACATCCCCTAAAATGACATTGCATTCATTTCTACTCCCACCCCACCCCCTATTAAGGCCAAGAAGAAAGGCCATGCTTTTCCTTGTGTCTTTCTCAAGCATGAGGCCATTTTAGAGCAAGTCTCCACGTCGGCATAAGTCAGCCTGGCTAGCAGATTTTCTCTAATTCTGGTGGTGATGAGCGGCCTAATAAAATTATGCTAAGTTATGTGCATAAGGAATCGCATCTTACACTCTAATTATTGGCCACGTCTTTGAGGAATTCCTGTGCAATTTCCAGGGTAATCAACTCACCTCTTTCTTTGGGTCTGATTAGTCCTTTGGACCAATTTAAGTCCCCTCTCATT
>NW_006442491.1:33007350-33019853 GCF_000325575.1 Pteropus alecto
AGGATTCTGGATGCCATTAGCTACTCCAATTGCCTTTTTAAAAATCTGTTTCACATAAAAGGACAAATGAGAATGAGTATTTGCCCATCTTTAAGACACTAACGACATTCTTCTCCACAGCCTGTTCTCGTTATTATTTCTCTTCAGGAGGAATTTGAACACAGCCTGGGCTCCTGCGCGCAGCTCGTGACTGCAAAGGCTTCCTCTTCGAAATCTGACCCAAGTGGGCGTATTCTAGAAATGTGGCCGCTTCAGAAGAACATGACCCAGTTGCTTTTTCTCTACCTCGTCTCCCTCCAGACTCACCTCCCAACTCTCGAGTGACCAGCTTTCCTGGACTCCTGAACAGTCACCTCCACTAACAGCCCCCCAGGCAGGGCTGACCAGAGACCCTTCGTAGTAACTGCTGGACAACAAGAAGAAACTTCATCTGACGACCTTCATTTAATAGTTAGCGCCATTTATGCCAATAAAGTCAAGCAGAAATGGCAGGCATGGGAGTGGGTTGATTCTGATGGGAGGGGTCTCACCTGAGCCACCTTTGACAAACTGAGGTGGAAGTGGGGACGTGCGGGGATGGCTCAGTGAGGCAGAGCAGAGGGAGGAAGATGGGGCCCCTCGGATATCATTTAAGTGGGCCGACTTTAACGGTGCTCGTGCGGTTCTCAGGCAAGATCACTGTGGTCTATGAGCCCCGCCTACCTCCCCGCCCTCAGCTCCTTCACGCTCCCCCGTGGTCTTAGCACTCCAGTCATGTGCCCCCAGCCATGTGCCCCTTTCTGCTGCTCCAACATGGCCAGCCTTTCCTACCCCAGGGCCTTTGCACACTCCACTGCCTGTATGTCACTGCCTCTAGAGCTTTCCACGGCTCCCTCCTTCTCATCCTGCAGGCTTCCGCTCCACTGGCCCATCCCTAAGGGGCCCTTTTCTGTTCCCCATCACTGCTTTCCCTCTTATTATTCTTATTTGATCATCACCCTCTACCCTCCCCTCACCCTGCCTCGTCTTAGAAAAATATGAGACTCTGTTGTCTCTCACGCACATACAAGAACATGATCACTATGAAGCCAGGGACCGTCTTGTTCCTCACTGTGCCTCCAGCCCAAAGAACAATACCCGGCACACAGTAGGTGCTCAGTAAATATCTGATGAATGAATGAGTGGAAAAGTCAACATATTCCACATGACCCCTATTCCTCTTTCTCTTTCTGGAGTCTGTCATCTTTCTTGAAGGAAATTAAAAAATATTCCTGGGCTTATCTGGACCCAATAAAAGGAAAAAAAGAACTATTTTTCTCTTAAATCTCTTGAAAACCGACAGCAGAGGCTTGGAACACCAAGTTCTTCGTGTGAGCAAGCAGAACCTGCAGGCCGAGTTCTAAGAAATGAGACCTGGCTGGTCTTCAAGCATAGGTTGTGGGGCTGGTGACTTCACTTATGATTCAGTTAGCCCAAATTTGGAGGGGAATCCATTTCAAAAATCAAAACCTCAATATGGAAAGCTTTGTTTTGGCACTCCCACGAGAAGGCAGGCTCTCTGAAAAGACACTACGTTGTAGATAACTCATCCACAAAGGCCGGGTGGGGAGCGGGGATGACGAGGGGAAGGGGGAAGCCTCAGGAGCGGGCGGATTTGTCTGCTAAGGCTTCGGATGAAAACCGATCCGGGAATGCGTGATCCTCCAAAAATCCAGCAGCCCCCAAAGTGCTTAAGTTACCCCTCCGACCACAGCCACATGGAAGATGAAATTAAATCCCACGGAAAGAGTTGACTTTTTTAACATTATGCAATGTTGGGGTGAAAAAAAGGGGGAGATATCAGAAAAGAAAAAAAAAACAACTCATCTTTTTCCCAGAGGTTAGCAAAGCTATTTCTAGCTTTTAATGATACATCTCACCATCACTTCATGGGTAGTTTGGAGAGGCGTGAAGGCGGGGCGGTTCTGTTATGTAACCCATTTAAAGTAGGAAATTAGCAAGTCCTGAATGAATTCTGTTACTGTGCTCCGACTTCTGGAAAGTTTGGAGCGACTACAGTTCTATTTTGAGGTGAGCAAATCCATCATTTATAGATCTCCTCAAATACCACAGGGTTTCATGTCACCCTGAAAAGTTTCATAACAAAAACAGTTAAAGTACGTGGGGTGTTGGAACATTTCGTCTCAAAATCTTATTAGCTTGAACAGTGAGGAGGGCAAGTCTCTCGGTTGCCAATTATTCAAAAATACAAATATCCGAGATCAAATAAATATTCATCTCCGCCCCCCCCCGTTTTTTTTTTTTTTTTTTTAAGTCCAGCAAAATAGTCTGGTCAACAACATTAAAAGAAATGTCTGTTTTTAACAGAGCTGTTGGCCATGAAATAAATTCTGAAGCTTTGAAAGCAGCGTCTTGAAACAGGGCTGTTGGGTAATAACACTGGGCCTGCCTGGTTGTTGAAAACAGGAAACAGAAATGTCTTTCAGTCCTCAAGTTCCCCCTAGTGGCCTGACTGGAGGAGCGTCTGCAAGTTCATGCAATGTCACCGCAGGCAAATGTGGTGTCCAGAGGCTTTGCACCAACAGCACACGTTTAAGGAAAAGTACTGTCCCTTTATGGCTCTGGAGCCCATGTCACAAGAACCAAGAGCGTCCCCGATCTGCCCTGCTGCTGAAAACACAGCTAATGTACGATTCTCTTTCTAATCCATAAACTGAGAACGGCCCCTTTCAATTGAGAACCAATGAGAGGAAACAAGCAGCCCGCACTGCAAAGAGCTATTGATTAAAACCCTCAGCCAGTTGGGGGCATCCAGGGCTGGTTTCTTGAGACACAGGAGGGTGTACTGCGGGGCTCCCTTGAGGATGAGAGTCCCCTACAAATGGTAAAACGGACACATGAAGATTCTTCTAGGGTTTCACAACCCCTCAGCACGTTTGGCCTTTGGAGTCGGATAATTCCTTGTTGTGGGGGCTGTTCTGTCATTGTAAGGTGTCCTACAGAGATCTTAGGCTCTCCTCACTAGGTGCCAGCAGAGCAACAATCTCTGGTTGTCCCTCAGTTGGGACAACCAAAAATGACTTCCGACATTGCCACATGTCCCTTGAGGGACAAAAATCATTTCTGGTTGAAAATCATTGGGTGAAATTACTAAAACATGTCCTCTGCTTCCTATACAACAGCTTAAAAACCTTGTTCGCCTAAAACTTAAGTGACTGCATTCCTAAATGTTCTATCACTTGATTTTAAAAAAGGTATCCAAAGCAATCAAGGACTGTGTATATAAATACAAATCTTACAGAAATTTTTTTTCTATATATCACTTTTGAAATTCTGACACATCTGGAATACACAACAGTACAGAATAATAAATAATGCATGGGTTTGGGATTGGGTTTATTTTTTGCCAAAACCAAAATAATTTTTTTAACTGGAGAAAAAGCTATTTACCATTTATGTACCGTGAGATGCACACAAAGTAGAAGCATTAGCACTAAAAGCCCTCATTTTGACACCAGAATTCATGTTTCCACACAAATTAACATGACCCCCAAAGGCATAAAGTGCACAAGCTTTATTGGGCGACAGCAACGGGCCACGCTGGCAGACAATGAAAGCAGACCCGCTCAGAAACACGCGGGATCACATGTGTGTCATCACAGGATCGAGAACTTAAATCACCTGGGATTTCCTGCTACATTAAAGCACACTACACCAGAGCTCCCTCGAACCCAAAACGCTGTCCTGGTGAAAACTGGCAATGGGGATGATATACGAAAAGATCCACGATGAGGTTAGTTAGCCCCATCGCAACAAAATAATAAAAAAATTAGCCATGATTTTTTTTTTTTTTTGCAAATACTGCACCCCCCTACTTGTCCCCCACAAACACGATATTCACTGACATTGTCCGGTGACATGAAGACTGCACCTTCAGCCACGTTGTGACAGAGAAGATAGTTCTGTCACAGGTAACGCTGCTTTGGCAGAAGAAGGTGCTACAGAACTCGAGGTATTAGGGACACCGCTCACAATGCTACGCTTTTCAGTTCCATCCAAAAACATCACATGTATTTTTCCAAGATGAAATGGACATAATTAATGGAAATATTTCCTAAGAAATATATACAAATGGCAAAAGCTTTACATTAAAAGAAGGGGGAGAAATAAAATCTGTTGTATTTACAAAGTTCCTTCTTTTTTTTTTTTTTTTAATAAAAACAAAGCTGGGAGTGATGGAATTTTAACCCAAACCAAATATCTCTTCAAAAACCTTGAGATGACATCATACACTCGTACACACACACACACACACACACACACACACACACGCTTCAAACACACAAAAAAGATTAAAAATAAAAATAGCTGATAACTGTTTGCCTTAAACAGGATGGAGTGAAAGAACGCACAGGTCCCATTTGCAATTTTGGCAAAGGTTGAAAATACTGCCTCATAAAGGCGCGAGGGCGTTGCCATCCCCACCCACGTAAAAACAAAACAAAGTGTAAAAACAAGTCTGGTGGAAGAAAAATAGGCATTATCACCTCAATTTCCAATGAGCACAGAACTCAAACTACATTCAGAAGTTGTCAGAAGAACCTAAATTTTCAGCAGAGGACATAGCGAAGAAAGGGTAAGCGGATATTGGTAAAGATTACTGCTATAAAAAAGCATTTCATTTAAGGGAAGGTAGTCTGAGATCTGGATATGATCATGCTAAATGCGGGAGAAATCTCAGCCCTTGGCCTCCCAGCTCCAAGTGACTGTAAACAGGTGACTGCTCTGTTGTCAAGATGCTCTGGGGAAGCCCTTCACAGCCATCAGCCTCGCTTAGCACCACAGGCAACACACACGTGCACATGCAGGTCCTCAAAATTAAAATCAAAACTCTCAGATACAAGAAATCACTCAAAATGGAGAAGTTTGGCCATTTCCTTAGAGAAAGGGAGGAAGAGGGCGGGGGCGGGGTGGGGGGAGAAATCAAACAGATCCCGTTCTCCTCAATACCCCAGCACTCCCATATACACACACCCGTTCCTAAAAGATTTAACAAAAATAATCATAAAATAATAAAAGTGCTTACTCTGACAGAAACGACTAGTGTTGTCGGAAGGAGGGGGGACTCGTAATTTTTACGTGAAGGAAGTGTTTCAAAGCTGATTGTGGCCAAGGGGGCCTCTGGCCGCAAATGAAATTGGCTGCCGGAGACTTAGGTCTCATTGAGTTCAGTGGTGCTTCGTAAGTTCTTTCCAGGTTGATGAGCCAAGAAAAAAGTCAATAGAATCCTTATGCTTAAGGTTGACGAACGCAAGAGAGTGTCCCGTGAAATAGCTCAGGTGTTTTGTTTATTTCTTGGCCTTCCCCCACGACAAAGGCAACCCCTGAAGCGCCCACGTGTGCACTGGCTGTTGGGATTACAATGCAATGGGTGTGGGTAAGGATCGTGCACTCTCGACTGACTGCGGCTGCTGCCCCCTGGGTCCCCGGAGTTTGGGGAGCATGACTGTGCATCCCTGGACACCCGAGGACCCCAGAGGGTGGGGTGAGCAGGCTGTCATTGACAGGGCGGCTCACAACGTGGTGATCTCCACTTGGGCTTCGGTCCCCTGGCCCTTGACTGCCTCCACCAAATGGGTAAGGATCGTGTACTCTCAACTGACTGCGGCTGCTGCCCCCTGGGTCCCCGGAGTTTGGGGAGCATGACTGTGCATCCCTGGACACCCGAGGACCCCAGAGGGTGGGGCGAGCAGGCTGTCATTGACAGGGCGGCTCACAACGTGGTGATCTCCACTTGGGCTTCGGTCCCCTGGCCCTTGACTGCCTCCACCAAAGCATGGCTGAGACAAAACACAAGGATTCTTTTGGTGGCACTGACGAGCATCCTTCATCTTGCAGAGATGTCTTCCTCAGCCCCTCTTAGAAGCTTCCTCCCTTTGAGATGTCAAATAGTATCTTAGGTGGTGACTTTAAGAGTCAACTCAAGCATCTCGATCGAAGTTGGGAATGAAGGACAAGACCAAAGAGACCACCTGCATTCCCTGTATCTGCTGGAAACATTTAAAATTTCCTAACAAGGGATCCATGGGACCTACCTGCAGGAGCCATCACCTGTCTGCGAACGAGGCCAGGTTCAGGGTTGGCAAACTCAAGAGTGGAACTACTTAAGATGTTCGGTTTCACAGTCTGACTTCCAAGCTGACAGACTGGGGTGCAAAAGCCCTACGCCAACATCCTCCAACTCCGCCTTCGAAATGGCATAAAACCACGCAGTGAAGTCGGACTTGCTAGACCTCCTTGAAAGTTCTGGACGAAGGCGCTATTCCTAAATAACCATTCCTTCACTGCAATATACATTCTCTGCAGGTCTTCTCTAGAGGGCAGAAAGGGCGGGAACGGAAAAGGAGAAAAACTACAAAACTGCAGAATCTTGAGACACAATAGAAATGACGTTGATAAGCGGTTTACCAGGGCCTCCAACTGCCATTTTATAAAGTTTTTAAAAAGGGCAACATAAATGCACGAGCGCATCGAGGGTGCTCCAAAGGCAAGGAACTGTCGCCTCCTCGTGTCCCCAATTCTCCAAGAGCAGGATCACCCTCAGGAGTGCACGTCAGCATCCAGGCCGGAGCTCACGCCTCTGAAGCGCACACAGGAAGCGTCATGCTGATGGGTCGAAGGGTCCGTACTCATAAAGGATTAATCACAAATCTAAGATATCAGACGCAGTCAGCTCTTGAAGATCAACCGACTGAACCCTTATGACATGCATATGTGGCTACAAGGAGTGACTGGAAAACCCAAGAACACCTTGCCCTGCCACGTCTAGTACTTGCAGACGCCCCTCTTCCTCTGAAACGAGAAGCCACAGCTTTATAAGAAACACGCGTGCATGCCCACCATCCTGGTGGGGGAGGGACCTCTGGGACTGGCTGCCCTTCCGCAAGCCCCTCTTGCAATCTGGAGGCCGAGGGACAGAGCCCGGACCCCAGAGCTACAGCCTGGGCCTCCTCCCACGAGGGCTCCTTACTTGACACTATCACAAGCGGCAGCGTGATAAGAGATGCCCCTGCCTCTGTCCTCGCGTCCTCAATAGTTCCTAGCAGGAAACGGACTTCTGTGGAAGTGAAGCGTCCCCATCCCTGACCCCTCCGCTTCGGACCCAGGGTCTGAGCCACTTGTGCTACCTTGTCGAAAGAATTCGTTGAGTCTCTTATGACCCTGTCGACACATTTAGGGGCTGTTCGGTGGCACGTTTCCTGCTACAACAACTCTGCTGAAAAGGGCTGAGGGTATCCCCAGATAGCCGCGGGCTTTGTAATTGTTACCAGGTCCGAACGAAGCAGGATAACACCACCTTTGAAATTCTTTTACGAGGTGGCAGGTGACGTTAACTCCAGGGCTACGGGTGCTGAATGAGATGCAGGATAACACAGGGTTTATGGGGCTCTCTCCCCCCCTCGCCTCTCATTTGCTTTTTGCTAATCCTAGGAAGCCAGCGCTGCTGAACGCCTGAACAAGCAGGGCCGCCATGGAGAGGACACTCAGCGTTTCCAAAACTGACGCTAGCGCCTGGATACTTTTTCCCAAAGGTCACTGTCTTTCCCCCGCCCCAAACCTACACCAAGAGCTTCACAGTTCTCCGAAACCAGTTTTGAAGAGTGAGGAAGGACGTAAAGAGCACACACACGTCAGGACTGTTTAAAACACAAGAACGAAAACAAAAGATCCTCTACCATCTTCGACGAGACGGAAACTTTTATCACATGATCACAAAATTCAAGTCATAAGGAAGCTTGCGCAGTGACCCACATATACATCTCTCGGCTGAGACACCAGTTTGAACACAGTCACATTCACTCAGATATGAGTCACCAGGGGTCCGAACAGGGCCCCGTGGGCACCTCCTGGGAACCCCCGCTCTGTTGATCCAGTGTCGGGACGCCATGCAGAGCCTCTTCGCGTCCAAACTGCACGTGTGAGCGGTTACGGCACGGTCCACAGGTGGCGGTTAAGATGAACGGAACTTGAGCTCTGTCCTCAGGAAAGCAGAGGCCGGAGTCCCCCCCGCCCCCCCCAACCGAGTGCGCAGCCTACGACGTGAGCTTCGAGTAGCTGGGGGGAGAGAACCGTCTTCGCAGATACTTGAGGATGTAGAGGGGGAGACAGCTGACCAGGGTGATAACAGAGACTTTCCACAGGAACGACAATGTGGCGATGAAGTACACATCTGTAAGCAAACGGGCAGACAGTGGTGAGCTGGTGGAAGGTTCCAGAAGGTGCGTACAGTCCAGAAGCGGCCATCACAGCTATCACCCAATTACAAACGCATGGCCTCCTCCACCCAGTCTTTAAGGGGACGGACGTGTCACCAGCTACCGGCTTATAAAGGCTGGCAGCCTGACTTCCTCTCTCTCCCCTCTCTCTCGGACCTGCTTCTGTAAATCCCTGATAGTCAGTGAAAGGCTCTTTTCAACAACTAAGAAAAGAAAACTATGGACCCAAAAAAAAAACCAATTCTTACAGGTGTTTTTGATTTGGAATCTGACAAGAGTTTTTCTTCCCGAACACGGCCGCTGGAAAACAGAAAGTAATCCTCAAACGCACACTTCTGCTCCCCAACTTTTTTCCCTTCGTCTGAACGACGGTCACAGAAAGCCACAGACAGACGTGAGGGTGGCGTGAGGCAGGCTGAGCCCCCCTGGTCAGAAACAGAGTGACCTCGGGGGCTGTGACCTGCGGACAGGCACGCGGCCTCTCCTGCTGTAGGACAGTAAACCCTGCCGTTGCAAGGTCTTCGTGAGAGAGACGTGACAGTTTGTGGCTTTCAACATGGAGCGGAGGCCACAGTAAACAATTTCCCCACTGCCTGGGCATAGGGCGGGGAAAACACGGCTGGCATTGATTAAGCACCTACTAAGTGCCAGGCCTGCGGCCCACCATGTGCTGTTCGCCCAGTCCAGTGGTGACCGCATCTAAGGTGACCAACCATAGGACCCTGAGGGCAGAACCTGCGTCTTCTAGGCCTCTGGAGTCCCCCGGCTTCAAGCCATTGAGCACACGGTAGGTGCTCACAAAACCCATTCGGAGAGACTTGGGGACAAGTGTGAAACTGTTCTAAGACTGCTTTTCACGAGGGTGCTCCTTTACATTTACCAAACCTTTTTAAGGAGTGTTTGCTGACACATAAAAGAAGTGATCAGAGACACTTTTGTGGTGAGGCAGCGTCTCAGCCAAACGATAATGCCAAGTCCCGTCGGCCTATCGTTCATTCATGAACATGACCTACGTGCCTGACGTCTGCACAGCGCCAAAGAGCACAGCACAGTGGCCAGCTCCCTGGAGAAACCCACCGGCTCCTTCCTGAATTAAACAGAATCTCCTTCCAAAACAGTGTGGCGTGGTTCTCAAAGAAAACTCTATACTGAGATCATGTCCAACAGCCTCAGTTCCGGAAGGTTGATTGACAATTGCCACTTGTCCCAAGGGCACCCCAGTAAGAATATGGGGGAAGTAGCGTGCAAAGACCTGCTGGGCAAAGAGCTCGGCATCCGAGGGCTGGGGAGGCTGCCTTCCTTCCCGAGTTGGTGAGACCTGATGGACAAGCTTTAAATGCGGGGGTGGGGAGGCGGTGTCTTACCAATGAATTCATGTAGGAACACCAGGGAGGCGATGTAGCAAGCCAGGCTGAGCAGCTCGGCCACCGTCATAAGCCAGTGCCAGGTCTGGATTGTCAGGGCCACCATCAGCAGCTCGGTGAGGATCAGCGACGTGAAGGAAATGGCCACGATGTGCACGAATTCGGACTCGAACAGCAGCAGCGCCCCGTACATGATGGTGCTCCCTGGACACGCGGAGAAAGTCCAGGTGGGGAGAGGCCGGTGTCCCCCACGCAGGCCCCTCTGCTGGGAGCTGACCCTCCCACCCGCTCCCCTCCGAAGGCCCCCTCCCCTGTCACATTCACCTTTGTTTCTTCCCTTTAGACATAAAAGGTGCCACTTGTGAAATGAATGGGGCTCTACGGAGGTTTAAAGAGGCATCATGGTCAAGTTCTCCTATTTCCCCTTTTGACTTTATATAACGAAGAATCTATAATTGCAGGGATGGGGGGAGAGTGAGGGAGGAGGAGGGACAGAGTAACTCTCTGAAGAGGACGGAATGAGGGATAGAAATTTAAATATGTTATCAAAAATGATAAGAGAGAGGTAGTCACAAAAAGGCAGATATACATGAGTCCACTTAAAGGAGTCAGTCATAGAGGCGGCGAACAGCCTGGTGGTTCCCAGGGGTGGCCGGGGAGGGGAAGAGAGGGCTTGGCCGCTGAGTTTCAGTTTTTTTCAGATGAAAAACTTCTGGCGCTCTGTTTCACGACAACGTCGACGCACTGAACACTACTTCAAAAGAGTTCAGACGGTAAACTGTGCGTTACGTGTTTCTTACGACATAACAGAGGCAACCAAGACACGCAGAGAACTCTGTACCTCTATCGGAAAGAGAAGGGGAAGCGCAGGTGGGTATAGAAAAGTTTTCATCGAGCATGGCAGGGACTGAGTGGATGGTGTCTCACGTGGATCAAAAAATACTCGCAACACAAAACTCATAGAGGCGGGGCGGGGAGGTCCGAAACCCCCCACTGTACCAGGGATGAAGACGGAAAATGGAGCATCGCTGCTTAGGATCGTGAACTTTTATGCAGGATTATACTTTGACCGACTCCTTAAAAACACCCTCCTCGATTTCTTTTAATGACAATTTAACCTCCTGCCAACAAATTCAGCGGTCACTATATGCTTTAATTGTGCACCCGTTAGTAAAAAAAAATTAAGAATGAACCCAACGCACAGTATATATCTGGAAATTACATATGTGCAGATGTAGAGAGAGATATTAAGACCACCGTATAAATATGTTATATACATGAAGAAACATGCATAAAGACAGAAACTCTCAAAAAAGTGAGGAAAAAATAAATACACATAGAGGCTTTGGTATTTTCTTCTCCTACTCCAACGAGTTGTCTTACAAAGCCTCTAAGTCTGAGGGACCACGGAAATAAATGCTTTCCGAAAACTGCAACTTGACCTCAGAAAAAGTATCAGAACGTTCCAGAAAATAATTACTTTTTGCTACGATGGCTAGAACACCTCAGCAGGTTTTGATTCGTATTGGTTATATTTTTCTCTGACTTCATCTCATTAAGCTGACAGCCCCACCTCACACGTGGGACTTGCGCTGGGCTGAACGTTCGCGTCCTGGGGACATGTTGAGCGGGGTTTTCCCCCGGGGGGACACTGTCACGCTCCCTACTGCTATTTTAGGATCCCAGCTTCTTCGTGTTCTACAGGCGACAGACAGTAAAGCTGACCTTGGGGTCAAGGCCAGAGTACAAGACAAAAGGTGGCTTTGCCCTTCCTTACCTTGATAGATGCTAATCAAAACCCATATCAAGAATGTCTTGTAGGATAACGGTCGTCCCTAAACGAGAGAGAGAGAGAGGGGACAGGTCACCGTGAATGGCTTGTCCGGTGTGCCAGCCCTCTTCCTCCCGCTCTCCCGTGAATGAGATACGGCCACCTGCCTGTTTTCATCAAAAGACGTGGCTTACACATATCCGAAAACATTAAAAAGTTACGTTTTTTTTAAAGAGACTTGCTATCAGATGAGAATAAGCCCACCCTTTCGTAAAAATCCCTTAAAGGCAAATAAATGAAATTATATCCACACCCCCACGATTTTTAGAAGTGTGCACAAGAACATTTCTAGGGGTAGACACGAGCGGCAGCTGCAAAACAGAACTGTCGGGGGCTTTTTAAAAAGTTGTTGGTTGGTTTGTTTTCCGTTTATATATTACTGTATTATTTCATATTCTTTACATGTACATATGTTCCTTTTTTAAGGAACAAAGTAAAACTCCCATGCCTTCCTCCCCAAAGCTACCGGAAGTTCAAATGTGTTCAAATCAGATATATGAAATATAAAAGTATGGATGGAGGAAGAGAAGGAAGGAGGGAGGGAGGGGGGGAGGAAGGAGGGAGGGAAGGAGAAGAGGGAAGGGGTTAGGAGCCCGACGAACCTTGAGAAGATCCTTGTAGAGCTCAGGGTACAGCATGGCAACTTCCGACTTGACGTCTTTGTCCAGGACCAGAGAGAATACGGGAAACATGGTGTAGATGGTCGAGTACCTGGGAGGGAAAATCGCCACAGGTAAGACACAGCCAGTGGAGTGTGAGCAACGTGCTCCCCCCGCCTCTGGAGCCCAGTTTCCATGCATTCACTCGACAATGATGTATGGAGGGTCCATTTTGTGACAGGGCTGGTTCTAAGCACTAGAGATTCAAGATGGAAACCGGACAAAACCATCTGCCCTCAGAATGAGTGAGCCAATAAACAAATTCAGCAAACTGGCTGGAGGTAAGAGCTAAGGAGGCAAGTACAGTGAGGAAGAGGGAATAAGACACGGGGGGTGGGGGGAGGGTGCAATTTTAGAGAGGTGGCCAAGGGACGTGACGTTTGTCAACACCCAG
>NW_006442491.1:33020033-33037421 GCF_000325575.1 Pteropus alecto
GAACAGTGAGCGCACAGCCCCAGAGGCGGGAATGTGTCTGTCCTGTTGGAAGAAAGCAAGGCGGCCAGAGTGGCCGGAGCTGAGTGGGAGGAGGAGAGAGAGGAGATGAGAACCGAGAGGGAACAGGGGACCAGGGCATGGAAGGCCAGGTGGCACACGGCTCAGGGGACCCCTGACTATGTTCAGCCATGTTTTGTTCACTCTTCCAGAACCTGACAAAGGACCGTCCGTTCTTCTAATTAGAAACAGGCAGAATTCCAGCGCCTCCTCTCAGGTTGAATGGTTGAAACATAAGAAGATGGAGGATGTGCTTTGTAAGACTGTCCCCCGGGTGGCCAGTTGAACGTTCCGGGCCTCTTCATAACCAGGAGCGCACTCCAAATGCGTCTCTACCTAGGGCAGGTGGTAACCAAGCCCCGCCTACCTGGGTGATGCAGAGACTGAGTGCATTCTCGGACAAGGTCAAAGGGAGCACCATACATTCCAGGTGAGGAGTGGGGGTGGGCTGGATGGCAGCAGATGTCCAAGTGACACCCTAACGGGTCAGTGGCACATGGCAGTCAAGCTCTCAGGGGGATTTGGTGAGAGAACAAGGCTCCGGCCCATCCCAGAGACCTGACAGCAGGACGTTCTACTGCGGTCAGCCACCCAAGGAGGCTACTTTTCAGACCCCCTTTCTCTTTTTCTAAGACCCAAGGGGATCGCTGAGTCCATGAACCTTTGATCCTGCTTTGGTTGTCAATTAGCCAATAGTCTCTGACTCTCGTGGGCGTTTCTCCCATACCAGGTACAAATGGCCAAGTGCTGTGGACCACAAGCTTGCTGGCCTCCACTTCCTCAACGTGGTTACAGGCTCGGCAGTTCAAAAACATTTATTCAAGAAGGTTCTAAACTGCATGGCTGGATCTGCCTCGACTGGCGACGTGGGGACTGATGGGTCTTTACACAAGGTTTCTTCTCTTTTCTGCGGCATTTTAGGGACGTTTCATAAAAAAAAAGTAATGCCTTGCCTGGATTTCCTTACCCGATGATGAGGAATCCTTGGTAGAGAGGAACGGAGGCGAAGTAAAACACGGAGGAGAAGACAGCCTGTGCCGAGGAGGAAGAAGGTGTTACCCAGAATCGGGACAAAAGCCCTACGTTTATGTCCATACAAACGGCACCCAACACATACGGAGCACTTCCTCTACACCCGCACTGTCACAAGTGCGCTCGGCCTCACACAACCCTAGGAAGGAGGTACTGTCATCGTCCCCATTGGATAGATGAGAACCGAAAGGCACAGAGAGGCTAGGTGACTTGCCCGAGATCACACAGCTCCTAAGTGACAGAGCCGGGGGTCACACTCGAGGAGTTGAGCTCCAGAGTCCACTCTCAGACCCTCTGTGAACATTTAATCAAGTTCCACGAGCTAGACCCAGCCACACTTTGCATATGAGCTCAGTGAATCTCCAGAGCCACTCACGAGACTGAGTCCTCATGTCACGTGCATTCTACAGAAGGGGAAACTGAGCATGTCAATGGCACTTTGGGACTCTAGTCCACCCGTCTCCAGAGCCCACGCTCCTAGGAGGTCAGAATTACTGCCTTTCCGGGTGTGCAACTGGTAAGTTGGCATACATAGGGAAACCAACATGGAAAACTATCCTGCGTCGTGAGGCTATATTCCAGTTCCCCTGGACGGTGGGGTTGCAGAGGTGGCTTTACTTTTTATGCTACATGTTTCAGTATTTTTCCAATTTTTACAAATTGCAATTAGACAAAAGCAATAAAGGTAGTTACAAATCTTTACAAATCTTTACTGCCTGATTGGGAATCTATTAGCTATTGGCAGTGAGAAATAGGCTGGGCGATCAAATCCGGCCTGTGCTCTGTTGCTTTCTTCTCTGGACATCTACAGAAGGAAAGTGGTCTCCAGACTAATTTCTATTAGTATAAAACCAAAGGGAGACCAGAGACAACTGCCATCTGGAGGCTTTTTAAAAACGGAACACGGGGAGGAAGGCTGAGCAGACCAGTGATTAGAAAGGGTGTCTAACCAGAAATGTCTCCCTCTCATCACCTGTTAGGGGTGTTCACTTGGCACCAGGCCACGGTCATGAGCAGCTGTGGCTGCACCCTGGTCGTGATTTCAGAATTGAAAGTTAACAGCCACTTTTCAAATGACCTTTCATCCAGACTGGACCGCTGCAGAGAAAGAATGGGTGTACAATGTCGAAAGCCTGGTGTCTAGTTTTGCAAATCGACATCAAGAGCCTCTTTGTCTAAAAGGGTAGGGCTGACCGTTAAAAGCCTTCATCTTGGAAAGAGGACGATGGGGAAAATAAAAACGCTATGTCCATATGTATCGAAGACAGATGCCAAGGTGCGATGCTAACGGGGACTTGTGCTCAGCCAGCCATTTTCAGCACAGTGGACAGGGGTCACGGGCATTTTCCTGCAGGACAAAGAACAATTTCTCCTTGTGGGATATTTTTTTCTGAATCGATGTTCATGGCATTACAGAAGTCAGCTCATCTAGGCCAGCTCTTACGTATCGGCCCAGGGATGAGCTGATTAATTGCCCAGTGATTAAAACCGTAGGACTATCCAGTTCGTTTGATGAGCTAACATAAATTATAATGAACCATACCAGCTGTTTAGATTTACATCATGTTGATGAAAATCACTTTAAGGCTCCTACACTCATAAATGCAGCAGATATTAAAAACATACAGTCACCCCCAAAGGGCATGGATGAGGCCAGTGGAGGAAGAATTCTCACGAGCACAGAGCCGCATTGCCCGATGCATTCTCAAAGGCAGCCTAGCACGCCTTCTGCCTTTCACGTATGATTAATCACTTCCCCCGCAAATTAAAAGGTCACCTTATTTTACATATCATCCTGTTTTGTTTTTGTTCATCACGGTCAGGATGCCTTCAGCACCTGATCCCTTATAAAACTCTCTGTTTTTCAAAGCAGCCGTGTTCGAGAGGCAAGGGAGGTCTCATCATCCCCGTTTCACAGGTGCAAAGACTGAGACCCCGGGGTAGCAGACGACATGCTCAAGGTCTCACGGATACAGCAAGTCCTCACTCAACACTGTCGACAGGTTCTGCGACTTTAAGCAACAGGACGTACACCGACACCAATTTTTGCCATAGGCTAATTGGCTTAAAAAGGAGTTAAGTTCCCACGGCATCTCACCAACACACGTCATAATGAAACGACGTTGAACAAATCGGTATCATTCAAGGACCTATGTTCTCGCCTCCGGGGGTGTCCCCACCCAAATGCTGACAGAGGAAAATCAGTGGACAGTTTTTCAACACCTAAAATGTTTTCTTTCCTTCCTTTCAGCCTTCTTGCTAGTACACAGTTAACTGCTGCAGCCCGTTCTGCATCACAGATACCCAAGGACGAGGCCTTGATGAAGGGCACAGGGAGGAGTCCCCGTGCCGGAGCAGACTAAACCCCTGAGGGACACTGAACCAATTCCTTACCCTGAGCCTCGGACTCCCTACCAGCAAAATGGGCACAGGCTACTGTGAGGATTGCACCAGACACTGTATTGTGAACTTAGCCAGACACCCAGCATCTAGAAATCACTCAGAAAGAGCAAGTGAGCCTTCGTTTGTGGTTACCCTCTGCTGGCCCTTATTTCTGCATGTGGAAAACTCGGTACGCACTCGGCATTTTACGCTGTGTTTTTTTTTTTGTCTCTGGCGAGCCAATTACAAAAATTCGCTCCCAATGATAACAACTCTGGTCATTTACGTGACACCCATTTCGTGCCAAGCACTGAAAGGCAGCGCTGCCGATGTCCACGTGCACTCCACACGGCAGACATGGTCTTCACCTGCTAGGAGAGGAAAGACCTCATGCAATCTGCGGTCCATCAGCTGCAGTGTGGCCGCGCGCACCTGTGTAGAGATGCCAGCTGCACACCCACCTGCATGGTGCTGATACAGAGGCTCCTGTGAATCACGAACTGGCTGAGGGCGGCCGAGCGCTTGTAGCTGTTGCGACCGTGTACCATGAGCAGCCGGCCAAGATGCTTGAACTGAGTGATGGAGAAGTCCGAGGCCAAGGCAGCCTGTTTTCCTTCCTAAAATCCAATGAAATCGGGCACCGTCAGAAGCACGAGAGGTCAAGGCAAACACATTTTTTTTTTTAATTGAAAAAGCAAGACACTGTAAGGAGATCTTTGAAGAACTTCAAAAAAGAGACTCTTTGGTTTCAAGCTATACACAGTTGGTGGTCCCCATCTAAATTTGATTTTAAAAAGAGGAATTTATTTAAATAAAAAACATTCCGAATCACAGTCAGAATTTGGAGGTCAAATGGATCTAGTATTAAGCCTGAGGCTAAGGCCCGCTCCATAATGTGCATCAGAAGCAAAGAGTCATTCAAAGATAGATGTTTTACAGCACCCGGTCTCCTTAAGAGTTAAATGCAGAGCGGGGCAAATCAGATGCTGTGAAGGGTAGTAAATGGCACCTTCCTGAACACACAGCTTTGCACATTTACAGAAGTGGAAATAATTTATAGTGCAACCATATAATGGAATTTTGTAATTGTAAAGTTATATAAAGGTACACGACAGATGCCACGCGCAGGGCAGACGGACATCAGGGCCCCCGACGTGACACAACAGGAAGACACAAACTCCCCTTCGGTGCTACTCACACCAAAAACACAGAACCTGCAGTAAATCCCTCTGACACAGAGACATCATGGGACAGTCTACATCTGTCCTGAACGCTTCAAAAACATCGATGGTGTTACAAACACTCCTCCTCCCCCAAAAAAAGAAAAGATGGAGAAAAGTGTTCTAAAGAAGATTAAAGAGACACGAAGACATGCTAATAAATGCAATATGTGATCCTTCACTGGTTGCTATGATTTTTTTTCCTTAAAAAAGCATTTTGAGGACAACTGAGGAAATGAGACTGTGAAAATTATGTATTATTATTATATCGACATTACGTTTGGAGAGAGAAATAACGTTTCTTGCGTAGAAAAATGGCCCTTGTTCTTAAGAGGTCCACGCCGAAGTATTTAGGGGTACCATATCTGCAACTGACTGTCAACTGATTTGGGGGGTGGGGGGCGGAGACAGAGAATGTGGCAAATGTTAGCAAGTTAAAGCAATTAAAGCAAAGAGTAGACAGGAATGCATTGTTCTATTTCAGCTTTGCTGAAGGAGTGACATTTTTCAAAATAGAAAGTTTGAGGGAAGGTAAAAAAATGAGAGATCTACATGTTCTGACATGGAAAAAAATCCAAAATATCACAGATTTAAGCTGAATTAAAAATGGATAGTATAATGACTTTAATTTAAAATTGTACACGAAATTGTATATGTGCATGTGTAAGATATGTGTGTGTATATATATTTATATGTGTGTATATATATGATATATACATACCCGTAACCAATAATATACGCACAGGCAAAAATTCTGGAAGAATAATCAATGTGACTAGTTTGATGCCGCTATTTAAAAGAAAGGATGTACTTTATCCATTTCTAAACTGTTTTAATTTTTTACAGTGACTTTTACTTATTCCTTTTATACTCAAAAAAAAAAAAAAGGAATGTGATTTTAAGGGAAAATGTTTCAGTTCTACATAGAAATGTGTAAAGAATTCTATTAAACTCAAGTGTGCATCTTAAAAACCTCCGTTAAAGGAACCTCATATAGACGTCAGACTGAACATCTCATTCAAAGATCAGTTATCGGTTAACAAAACTGTCAAGTTGGATGAGAATGTGACAACCAGGGCGGGTGGGAAAGGGAAGGGGCCCGCGGAGCAGGCGAACTCACGGGGACGTGGAAGGAAATGGACGAGGGAGCGTCCCCGGGCCTCGCTCAGGGCCCCTGTGCTCCTATTTTACACACAGTTCTAACGAAGTCGGTGACCACTATTCTCGCCGAGACTCATTTAGAGCCGGAGTCCCCAACCCCCAGGCCGTGGACGGGGACCACCAGTCCATGGCCTGTTAGGGCCACACAGCAGGAGGTGAGCGGCCAGCCAGCGAGCACAGCTTCATCTGTATGTGCAGCCGCTCCCCAGCACCAGCATCGCCGCCTCAGCTCCACCTCAGGTCATCGGGCGTTAGATTCTCCTAGGAGCACCGGTCCCTGATGCCACAAAGGTTGGGGACCGCTGCTTCAGAGGGCACGAATATAGAACGAGCAGAATAAACCACGGGAGGCAAGCACAAGAGCACCGGTCCCTGATACCACAAAGGTTGGGGACCGCTGCTTCAGACGGCACAAATTTAGAACGAGCAGAATAAACCACGGGAGGCAAGCACACAGTTGACAAGGGAAGAGACAGAAAAACTATGCTCTTAACACACACTAGAAATAACTGTGGCTGTCGAGGCCTTTTAGCGAGGGGCAAACCATGCCACCTTCTTCTACGATTCCCAAGAGGTCAACACACACAGCATTCGTCTGTAAGACACAGGAATGGATTCCGACCTCCAGGTCATGAGACTAGGTAATTAGGATGCACAGCAATTCCCAAGAGGTCAACATTCGTCTGTAAGACACAGCGGAATGGATTCTGACTTCCAGGTCATGAGACTAGGTAATTAGGATGCACAGTTCCTTCTGTTTCACGCTTCTAATCTAGCAGCACGAAAGCTGTGTCTTTGAGGAGAGAGAAACCCTAGCGAGTAGAGCAGAGTGGCCCCCAGCCCGGCGACACAGCACCTACCACCTTCGCTCCAAGCGCTTGGCGACAGGTGGCCTCCCCTCACGTGCTCACCTTGCCCTCGACGCCCACGCCGCAGTCGGATTCCTGAATCATGCTGACGTCATTGCCTCCGTCACCTGAGGGTCACACGGACCAGAGAGAAAAGCCGGGAGATGGGGGAGAGGCGAGAAACGGAACCCCCACATTTCATTCTGACGTTCCGTAATCATACGTGTTTTCCCTGCAACGAATGCTTGCTAACTGCTTTTTCTGCTCTGCTCCGTTTAACCACGCCACGACCTGCGGTATCGGGCTCCTATTTTACAGAGGAGCTGAGTCACAGGGACCAGGTGACTGGCTGAGGGTCCCAGCCCCGCCTCTGAGCCGCGCCATGTCACCACTTATCAGCAATGACGGACATCGCACCTTTGAACGTTTACTGGGCACTGTGGCAACGAGCACTTTTTAAATGCCACCCCGTTTAATCCTCGCACGCACCCCTGGAGGAAAACGCTGTGACTACTCCTTTCTTTCTGCCAATGAGCAGACTGAGACTCGGACGGGGGAAGGAAGCCACTGGGCACCCGGCCAGCGAAAATCAGCAGAGCGAAACCCAGACCCAGCTCCTCGGTGTGTGGTCTTCACCCCGCCTCTCAGTGCTGCGTCCCGTCCCGTGTCACTGGCAGAGGAACTGCAAGCTAAGGAGAGGAGCCCCCGGGCACACTTACCTACTCTTCCTCAAAGGGAAACAGTAAAAATAATAGTTGTAACAAAAAGAGAGCCAAGTCTGTGTGGGGAGGACACCGCGGCCCGAGTAAAGTAGCCTGGGGAATCCGAAGAACACGGCGGCGGGGTCCGATCATCCTTACGGAAAACGGATCCCGCCCGCCACGGGGACAGGGCCTGGCAGCCACCTACCGACGGCACAGGTGAGCTTTCCTGTGCGTTCCTGGAGCAGGCGCACGATCTGGGCCTTCTGGGTGGGGGCGCAGCGGCAGCAGACCACGGCCGGGCACTGGCAGGCCAGCTCCATGAACTCGTACTCATAGTACTTGAGGCAAACCTGTTGGGGGCGGCGAGGCGGGTGGGTTGGCCAAGGTCGCGTCCCCCACGCCCGCAGGAAGGGGCGCGCTCCTGGGAGGACCCGCCTGGCGAGGTCCCTGTACCCACCTCCAGGGAGTCCCCAGAGATGACCAGGGCACAGTCATGCTTCCTGCGGAAGGCATTCAGCTCGAGGTGGGCCTCGCCGCGGTTGGTCACCTGGAAGAGAAAACGGGTGTGGGAGGCCTTGCTCTCCACGGAACAAACAGTGGCTTCCTGGAGCTGGTGTGAAGACAATGGCCACGCCGGCCAAGGAACCCTGCCCCTCCCCTGCCACCCGTGCCAAATCAAACCCTGTTATGATTCTGTGGGAACTGGGACAGCCCGTATACCAACCGTCACCTTGCATTTCCGCCAGGACGGCTGTGACCCACATAAGAAAAGCAAGAGCTAAAACCAACTGCGCCTTCTTCTGTGCCAGGCCCTGCGGTCAGCGTGCCTCACAGATCGTCCCCATTTACTGCTCGCGAGGACCCAGCAGGGTGCCCAACAGTGACAGCTCCCTTTACTCGTGAGGGAATGGAAGCAAGACAAGATCTCGCAGCCTGCCTAAGTGGCACGGCTAGGACGCCCTGGAGCTGGCAGCGGCAGCCAGCAGGGACGGCCAGCTTTTCTGTAAAGGCCCAGATGTTAACTACCGTAGGCTCCGTACACCTGACGGTCTGTCACAGCCACGCGACTCTGCTGGGGTAGTGCCTGAGTGGCCTCAAACAGTATGTAAACGGATGGCTGTATCTGCGTTTAAATAAAATTTTATTTACCAAAACAGGTGGCCAGCACATGGGCCACAGCTTGCGACCCCTGAATTCTAGAACATAGTCGACTCTCATTATCTGCGATCGTCACATTCTACAAAGTCACCGTGAGCACTGAATGAGTGAACAGTAAACCACTGCTCTTCGGGGACACACAGGGCTAGCTAGGTTCCTGCCAGCCTCTGGTCACAATATTTTTGTCAAGTGATCAATAGATAACCTGGTTTTACATGCGTTTCTGTTTAAAGGCATCTTTTAAAAATACACGTTGTTGACTTGTTACGATGGAACTCATGGCCAGCAGCGCTGGAACGCATGCCTGACCGAAGCTCACCTAACACACATAGTATCTCTGTGGGGCACATTGCCACCCTCCTGAACTTCAGCCCTGTGCTGGGGGCCATTTTACACAGCGAAGTTGCCAACAAAAAGCACGAAAGTGAGGGAAAAACTGGCATTAAGTAGACCGTGAAAAGGACACTTGTGTACAGCATGAGAGTTGAAACGAGACAGCAGGGCGTCACCTTGTCTGACCTCAGCTGGAACGCGCACCTGTCCATAAGTGACTCTGAAAGCACCGAGGGTGAGCAGGCGAATGCACAAATACAGAATCCACGAGGGTCGAGTGTATCTGCCTCTCCGCACAATGCCATTTGTGCTGTTCCCAAAACTACTGGATTTCTTGAAGCTTCTGTGACCAAAGGCAGGGGCGAGGGGCAGATCTCCCAAAACATTTAGAGCCCCTGTACTTCTGTGTGCCATGGACCAAAGGCAGGGGTGAGGGGCAGATCTCCCAAAACATTTAGAGCCCCTGTAGTTGTCTGGCACAGTGGCTCTGATTTCGGATACATGGGACAGGTGCATCCTGCCCCATTGGGTGCCCAGTGCTCACCTCCCAACTCGGCAAGGCCAGTCACAGCCCCTGGCTTCCGGCCTTGGAGTGGCTCCTTCTGTCTGCAGTGGTTGGCACAAGTTCTTGCCACAAGGGCAGGAAATTTCTCATGTGCCCATGCAACACACCTCCTTCTAAAGGCTCCTAGAGGTATTCCTTCAGGAGGGCACACAGGACAACACCTGTGATCTGGAATTTATTCCTTAACCGAGGACTTCAAGGGAATCCTGGACTCACAGGTACAGTTTCGCATGTAGGAGCTTACCCACATCCTACCTGTCGTCAGCTTTTCAAGGGACCACGACTCCCACCAGGTTAAGGGCAGCGTTAACCCCGGGCTGTAATGAGGTGTCCTTGAACCACCCCCGGAAGGAGCCCGTTAGCTTCACCTGGGTCATTAATTCCACCCAAACGAACGACGGAAGCCCTGCTTCCCCCGAGGTGGTCACTGTGCTTCTCCTTCCCCTCGTTAGGGGTTCACTCGAGGTGATGAGGTTACGGGGCAAACGGAGGCATCACCCCCACGAGACCCCAGAGCAGAAAACGCTTTACCAGCCGAAACACGTGGATGTCCTGGTTTCTGGTCACCAGATGTGCATTCTTCGCTGTGCACGTAGCTGTCTCCAGCTTGTCCCCCGTCAGCATCCAGACCTGAAATCACGGCATGAAAGGGGACCTCTCTGTCAGTGTCTGAGGCCGGCCCGTCACCTACGTCAGCTGAGTTTCTAAGAACATTGAGCTGAACTTGGTATGCCCCATTTACTTCCTCGAGGCTCATGGTTGTCCCCCATGCACCGCAGGAAACACCCAGTTCAGGGGCTTCAGGACACCAAGTGACCACTGCTGGTGGCATCAAAAGCTGGTGTGATGCTTTTCATACCTTAGACCCTAATCACAAAGCAGAAAACCGTCTGGCCACACACTTCAGGAGATATCATGAAGCGAGGCCTCTGACCTCATAATCCCCCTTCTGGGAACTTTTCTTAAAGCAATAAATAACCTCGAAGAAGGGGAAGCCTGCTGGGATGAGGGGTCACTTCCGTGTCCGACAGGAAACACTGACTTGTGACATTACAGATGGTCTCGCTGCGTGGCTGGAAGCCCCGTGTGTAATCTCGCGAAGGTTAACCCTGACTCTAAAACCACGTCAAGTTCTTCTACACCTCCTAACGAATCATTCTGCACATCACTGCTGCGGGCTCAGAGAGAGTAGGTGACTTGCCCCAAAGCCACACTGCTAGCAGCTGTCCCAACCAGAATCCGGGTGTTCCAAGTCTAAATAGAACATGCTTTGTACTCTGCTGATTTACCCTTTAGCACTTTGTTCTCTTTGCTCCCACCAGGGAGGGGCCTTAGAGCCACCAGACAAAAGAACTCTGGGCAGAGAGGAAGTCTAGGAAGGAAAAAAACGCAGCTTCCCACGTGCCCGCCATGCCAGGCGCCCAGCGAGCGCTGCTCAGACGCAGTGTGTTTTACCTTCGCCGTAACTTTATGAGGCAAGAAAAGGAAGCACTGAGGAGCCAGGCCACTGACCAAGGGACACAGAATTTGTCAGTGGAGAGGCAGGACTTAAACCCAGGCAGTACGGTGGCCGGGATGAAGGCCCCAGGCCCACCTGGGGGCCTTGCCTCTGGGTTTGGCCCTAATGCGTGTGAGCCTTCTCCCTCAACGTCCCATCTGGCCTCAAAAACAATACTGTTCTAAGTGGTCCCAGTTTGGTGCCAGTTTTCAGGGTTTTCTGTGAGAGAGCACATGCCAAACACGGAGCCAGGAGGCTCAGGTTCTAGAAAACCCCCAGAAGTCATCAGCACGCCATATGGCTCCTCGTGTCCCACGTTGAGACAATAGGAAAGAAGTGCCCAGACCCGAGCCCCATTCCCGGTGCCACACGTCCCCGTGGGAGAAGCTGGGCAGTGCGGCCACCCCGCTCGGCCTTGGCTATTGCAGCTGGAAAGGGGCCGCAGTGGGGTGTTTTCGAGTTCTACCCTCTTCTGGCCTGTGAGAGGCCATACCCTAGACCCTAATCACAAACCACCTGGGCCCCCCACACTCCCCCTCCCCTCCCATGTAACCAGGGAAACCAGAAAGAGAAGTCCAGTCCACGCTCAGTAAAACAGCTCATCACTGGGAGAGAATCGTTTTGAAGAGGAGAAAATTCTCAGGACCAAGTCAGGAGCAGAAGCTGGAATCTCCAAAACTCCGGGAGGAGAGGTCTTAGAAAGGGCCAGCGACAAAGTTTAAAGACCACTATGCAACAGGAAGTGGCCCGTCTGAGGTCAGACTGTTTTCCCAAAACTGGGATCTCGCTGGCAATTTCCCGTGAGCCAAAGGTCCATGACAGCATTCAATTTACAAACCTCCGTGGAGCTCCTTTATTATGGTGGGCCCAATCCGCGTGCTCACATGGCCCCGCTCACAAGACTTTTGCCAAATGCAGGCCCAAGGGTGCAGCGAGAGCTGCTCTGAGGCGGAGGCAGGTGGCAAACGTGCAGGAACAGGGTTTCAGGAGCTTGGAGCCAAGGAGCCAGCTGATCCTGTGCCACGGCCCACTAATGTGGAGCCTGCTCCCCGGCGCCCTCTCCTGGTCTCTCCCCATTAAATGAGTGGATGCATATTTTGGGGCCCCAAATAGTAGAGTAGATGTGGATGTGGATGTGGATGTGGATGTTGGACGTTGTGTTGTGTTGGATGTTGGAGGTTGGAGGTTGGATGTTGGATGGTGGATGTTGGATGACGTTGGATGTTGGAAGTTGGATGATGTTGGATGTTGGATGTTGGATGATGTTGGATGTTGGATGTTAGAAGTTGGATGTTGGATGTTGGATGTGGGATGTTGGATGACGTTGGATGTTGGATGACGTTGGATGTTGGATGATGTTGGATGTTGGATGATGGATGTTGGATGATGTGGATGATGTTGGATGTTGGATGATATTGGATTTTGGATGATGTTGGATGATGTTGGATGTTGAATGATGTTGGATGTTGGATGTTGGATGTTGGATGATGTTGGATGTTGGAAGTTGGATGTTGGATGCTGGATGATGTTGGATGTTGATGCTGGATGTTGGAAGTTGGATGTTGGATGTTAGATGATGTTGGATGTTGGATGATGTTGGATGTTGGATGATGCTGGATGCTGGATGTTGGATGTTGGAGGATCTTGTATGCTGGATGTTGCTGGATGTTGGATGTTGGATGATGTTGGATGTTGGATGTTGGATGATGTTGGATGATGCTGGATGATGTTGGATGATGTTAGATGTTGGATGTTGAATGTTGGATGTAGGATATAGGATGTAGATGTTGATGTAGATGTAGATGTAGATGAATGTAGATGTAGATGTAGATTAAATAAATATAAACATAAACATAAACATAAACATAAATATAAATATAAATATGGCAGTTCGTTGGGGCAGGCAGCCACTCCGTGGGGTGGTCACTCATTCACCCAGACCAAAAGAAAGACAGCTGGCTGGCCGGTCACTCAACAGGAATACAACGAACACCCTAAGCATGCTGGACGTGGCTTAGTACTGAGGGATAAGGAGACACATGCAGTCCTGCCTTCATGGAGCTCGGCCCGGTGGGGGAGATGGCCAGTGACAGCAAACATGCGAGACTTCAGGGCAGGAAGTGAGACAGGGCCACAGACATGGCCCCCGCACTCCTGGCTCCCTCTACAACAACGTCCACCACCCTCCCCTCTCATTTTTACACTCTGCTAGAGAGAGAACTGGTCTAATTCCGGAACTCATTTCCGTGTGGCCAGTCATGTGGCAGCCGGGTCGTAGGCAGGTCACCCTACCTTGATGCCCGCATTCCTCAAGATCTCCAGAGTGGGCCTCACGTCCGCCTGCAGCTGGTCCTCCACGCCCGTCAGGCACAGCAGCTCCATCTCCATCTCCAGGCTCTCGATCACCGTGGCCACTTTGAGAGAGCGGTCGTGCACACTCAGCTTGGCCTGGACATAGCGGGCCTGGGACACACCAGGGGACACGGTCACAGCTTAGGGTGGGGAGGAACGAGGCTGGCTGACTGACTGACATGGAGAGTGGAATGGGCTGTGCCTGACCCCAACATGGCACGTGGGAGGGGGGGCTCAACGGGGCGAGACGGGGCTTCTGGCCTCCTTCCAAGTGCATCAGCCCAGACCCTGGAGCTGAATAGAGCCGCGTTCCACCCTCAGTTTGACAGTCACCTGCCGGCAACTTCCAGAAAGTCACTTAACTTCTCTGAGCCTCAACTGTTTTCATCCATGAAGCAGCAACAACAGTCCCAACCTCGTTGGGCTGCTGCAAGGATTGGGAAGTCAAGATCAAGAAAACCAGTAGATCCTCCCACACAAAACACACGCCTCGTAACCAAGAACCCTTGACCACTGCTTTCCATGAACACAAGTCCCACTTCTGCAGACCGTCCACCCGACCCCTGTGCTCATCCTTCTCTAGCCTGCTGGCAAAGACCTCGATGAAAATCAAAACCCCCCAATGGGCTGACAAGAACTTATGCCTTTAAAATGGAAAGGGAGGTAGAATTGATCAGGGCTAGAAATCCTGTTAAATAAAACTTTACGAAGAACTCAAACGCGGAGAAGAGGCAGACCCAAGGGCGGTCCCTCTGGGTGGAGCAGGACAAGGGCCCCAGGCCTGTCCCCCCCTCTCACCTCTCCGTTCCTCCTGCCTCTGGCTTTATGCCAGGACTGGGGACACCACAAGGACCCTTCCCCTCAGGGGACACAAAATCTATGGGACAAAATGACAGTAAAGAAGACGTACTTATCCTTGGCTGTGAAAGTCAAAGATTTAGTTCAACTCCATCAATATTTTACAGCTTTAAGAAAATCAGGTCTCCAAGAGGGTGATTCATTTCAAATTTTCCAGAAGGTATACTATGTGCCAATGGCTATCCTACACATTGGCCATACAAGAGCCAAGCAGAATGACAAAGTGTCCGCTCTCAAAAAGATTTTATTCCAGAAAAGAGATTAAGAACGTTACACACACACACACACATACACACACACACACACACACACACACACACACACACACACACGCAAGGTCATTACAGACGTTGATAAGTGTAATGAAGAAAGTTAAACGGGGTAATGGGTAAAGAGTGATAAGGTGGGGCTGCCTGGGATGGGGAGTCCAGGAAGACTTCTCGGAGGCGGCGGCATTTGAGCTGCGAGCCAAAGGAAGCGAGGGAGTGGGCCGTGGAGCTCTGTCCGGGAACAGTGAGTTCCGTCCGGGCAGAGCGAAGAGCAAGTACAAAGGCCCCGCGGCAAACGTGAACCCAGCGCCCTCCGGAACGATGTCAGCATGGCTGGAGCCCAGTGAGCAGGGGGAAACGGGAGGGGGACGTCGGGGAGGTGGGCGGGGCTGAGAGGATGCTGGAACGGCCACAGAACCACTCACTTCGAAGTCCTGATACTGCTCCTCGGCTAGAGACTTCTTCGCCACCACGAGCACCCGAAGCCCTTCTCGTGCCATATTTCCACACTGAAAAGAAGATCGCGGTCAGCGGACGGTCACCTGAGGGCCCCCAAGCCCCCGGCTGGAGCCCAAGGGGACAGGCCCCTCCCAAGGGGCCAGCGAGGTGGCAGATCAGAACGTCACTGTCCCCTAAAGCAGTCTTCCCTGGGAAAACCCCCTGCAGGGGAGGCTGCGCGTGGCAGCTGCGGGCCAAGCACGGCCTCCATGCCGTCGTCTGTGACCGGCACAGCGTGCGTTCCGAAATTTAAGTCAACATTGTAAGATTGCACAGACAAAGCTGAATTTCAGGCTTGGTGGAGACATTGCACCTCTGACAAAAGTGTTCCCAAATAACGACCATCGATGATGGCTGCAATGCGGCTGCTTCCCCTGTGCTCCCAGAAAGCATAGCTGTCGAGTGGAGAAGCCAACACGTGGAACACACAAAGTGCGACCCTGTCGGAAAACCCGTCCCGGCCAGTTTTCATTTATTCAAGGTACCTGCCTGGCCCTAGTGGGCACTGGGGTTTGCAAACTCCCTAAGTGAAAATATAATGTTACTGGAATGCAACACGTGAACTGCCCACTGGGAGCTCAGAGATGAAATGTAAACGGCCTGACAGACCTGAGAGCTTGCGCCCTCCCTGCTGCTGCAGACTCCTTGGGTCACAGACCGAGACGGGCGGCCTGTGACGTGGTGGCCCCCAACGATCCCCACCTCCCGGCACCCACACCCTTGTATAATCACCTCCCTCGAGTGTGTGCCGGACCTAGTGACTTTCTCCCAACTGAACGTGGTGAAGGCGAGGGGCGGTCACCTTTGAGAACAGGTGACTTCTGTCTGTTCGCCCTTTCCCGCTCCCTCGTTTGCTCACTCTGACAGAGTCAGCTGCCACACGGTAAGATGGCCTATGCAGAGGCACACGTGGCAAGGGATGTGGTGGCCTCCAGCCGAACGGCCAAACAGCCGAATCCTGTGCACGACCACTGAGTGAGCTGGATGTGGGTCCCACCCCCGCTGAGTCTTCAGATGAGACCCCAGCCCCAGCTGACAGCTTGACCGTGGCCCACGAGAGACCCTGAGTGGACGACCCAGGCAAACTGTGCCCAGATTCCTGGCCCACAGCAATTACGAGAAATAAATGTGTGTTATGCTAAGCCACAATGTTTTGGGGTGATGTGTTATGTCGCTGCAAATAACGAATACAGAGACGCACCTCACCACCCCGTGCAAGGGGACACCTCCAGAACGTGCCACCGAGGCCTGGGTTTCCCTCTCCGGATCACACTCACCTCTTCCTCTAGCCAGTCATTGTACCGCACGATGCCGGCCATGACGACGTCCGCCCCCTTCATGTAGAACGTGATTTCCCCAGTGGATTCATCCTAGAGAGGGGCAGGAAGGCACGAATAACCAAGAGGAACCCCACTCTGCTCCGGTGCCCACGCCCCACGACAGACGGTAATCACAGCGTTCTTAGCGGACGGCGATGTCTTTTCTCTCGGCCAGAGATAAAAAGCGAGAGGGGGAACCTTCACTCCGGGGCAAAGGCCGCAGAAAACAGAAGAAAACGCAAAGCATTCAAACGATTGTTTAATTGTGAAAGCAAGATCAAAAGTGTTTAGGATCTGTTTTTACAGTGATGGACCGCCACGCTCTCAGATAACTTTCCGTCGATGTATTGGACCGTCGGTATCACCACACTGTGGTCCGCCCAAAGGAAATGGGCAAGAAGATAATTATCTAGACCAGGGCTTCTCAGCCCTGGCACCACGAACATTTGGCTGGAGCATTCTCTGCCGTGGGGGCCAGCCTGTGCCTTGGATGATATTTTGCAGCATCCCTGGCCCTCTACCCACTAGATGCCAGCGGCACCCGTCAAACAAAATGTGGCAAACGAAATGTCTCTAGACATTAACAAATGTCCCCTGAGAGGCAAACTCTTAGTTAAGAACTTGCTGATCTAGGTAATTCCAAACCCCTATGTGTACCTGAGAACTTAGCCTAGAGATCAGAGGACCCAGATTTTCAGTTCGCACTGACCAAATTTTCTGGGGAGCGGGTAAAACCACTGCACAGGCATCAAATGCTTGGACCCGGCACCAGCTCCTGGCTGATTCCCCACTGGACAAGCTACTTCTTTTCTCTAAACCTCAGTTTCCCCATTGGGAAAACAGGGATACTAAAAAGTCTTATCGCATAGGTTTTTGTGGCTTGCAAGAGGTCACCTACGTAGAGCACAAAGGGCCAGGTACACAGAAGATGCTTACGTAGCGTAATCATTCCTGTTTGGGTGACAGTAACTCCACAAGTCCCTTAGTCACATTGTATGTGGACAACAAGACTGATCAACCGAGAGGTTCTCAATGGGGCGATTTTGTCCCCCAGGGGATATGTGGCAATGCCTGAACACATTTTTGGTTGTCACGACCTGGGGGGGAGGGGGGTGCTGGCAACTAGTGGGTAGA
>NW_006442491.1:33037670-33080746 GCF_000325575.1 Pteropus alecto
CTCTTTCCCACGATGTCCCAAGATGCCCATCACGGGAAGGCTGGAGGCAGTAGAGATGGGCAGGGGGACTGAGCAAGGCCATCACCGCCTCGTGCCTAAATTTCACTCCCCTGGAAAGCCCAGAATGCGTGCCTGTACATTTGCCACTGAATACAAACTGAAGACCCAAAGACAAATGAGTGACGCAGCTTCCTCTTTTAAAATAACTTATGAATGTCTTCTAATCACTGACAACCTTTTAAAATAACATGATCACTCGTCAAAAGCCGCCGCCGCCGCCGGCCATGAAGAGACACCTGTGTTTTGCAAGCGTTCGAAGTGCAAGCTTTAGCCAGATTATGCATAGGCTTGCTTGCGACTCAGGCCAAAGACAGCTGTGGGGTCTGAACATGAAAGCATCAGAGGTTTTCCCCGCCCCTTCCCTTTCACCCAAACGGTGCTTAATAACATAGCTGTAGGAAATAAGGTCCCCCTCCCCAGCTTCCTCTACTCCAGAAGGGGCTCGAGAGAGCTTAGACACCCATCCAGTATAAATACTGTATCGACTATCTCCTCCCATTAGTCATTTCCTCCCACCGAGTTCATCACAAGGTTACTTCGTTCCCATATTATGGCGAGATGACGCTATAAATTTACAGAGATCTGCTGGTGGTGTTGCATTGTGTGGGGGCCTCGTCTTTTTCCACTGTGGTCTGATTCTGGCACCTGTTCAAAGGCCTCTTCTATTCAAACAATGACGAGGGGGTGATCCACACCAGTGACCCGACTTCATCATTCCACATGGGGGGGAGGGCAGTGGAACATCTGTGCACAACAAAAACAAAGCAGGCAACGCAGCCTCCTTCCAGGAGGACACGCACGCAAGCCCCAAAGAAACGGGCTTCTCCAACCCTTTCCGCCCTTCGGGGAGGCAGAGTCACGCACAGACCAGGCCTGGCTATGCGGGTGCGGGAAGATACCGCCCATGATCTCACACACGTTTAAAACCGCTGATGAACCAGGCGCGAGTCAAACCCTCAGGCAGCGGTCGCTAAACCGAGCCAAGAGACGTTTATTCCCGAGCTAAAACGTCTTCACATCAGGTGATGGACAGTTATTTTCAAATAACAGACAGGACATGTGGACACACAGAACCGAGCTCTCGGCCTCAGCACAGCGAACACTGGTGGTGGATGATTCCTGGTTAGGAGACCGTCCTGGCTTCTGCCCACCAGAGGCCACGAGCGCCACTCTGAGTGAGTTTTCACAACCAAAAATGTCTCCGTGTATTTTCAAATGTCCCCTGAGAGCAAGATGGCACCCAGGTGAGAACCACTTCGCCAGAGGAGCAGCGGAGAATTAGTCCAAACGCCCTCAATACTGACTTCCGCTGATCAAAACCAAAGAGAGGGGAAGGCCGGGCAGAAAACAAGAAAGATGAGCAAAATAATATGCATTTCATTAAAGACAGCCTAGCGAAGCCGGATGCTCACAGATGCAACTTTAGCAGTGAGAAACGAAAAACAACCTAAGCACTGAAAAAAGTATTAAATAATGGTACATTTTTCAACAAAACGCCCTACTTTAAAATCATAAAAACCATGTTTTAATGATAGGAGAAAACTTTCACCATATATAAAGTTTGATGGGAAGGGGGGGTAGAAACCCTTATATAGAGTTCAAGTCTATTATGAAATGTATGCGGCTATTCACACTCATATATGCTTAGAAAAAATGAAGGGAAATTCTCTGAAAAGGTAAGAGTGGCCGTCTTTGGGTGGGAAATAAAGATGGAATGGTGTGATCCCTTTCTTTATAGATTTATTTGTCCTAAATGCCTTAAGCGAATGATTTTTTTTTTTTAAATAACCTGGGAAGGGGGGGTTGCTAGTTTAAAGTAATGGTAGATTTGCACATCCAACAAGTAAGCCGTACTTCCAGGCACGAGGGCTCCTCCTGCTATGGGAAGATGCGGAGACCACATTTCATAAAATAAGATACGTGTCTGGGAATGAGACACCTTTACAACTAAAGGAAGGGTGGGGTACGCTACAGCCCACTCGTTCTAGGGTGGCCAATACTGGGGACTATTCCATGATGATTCAACCTCGAAATGACTTCAGCAGAGTCCATGGCCCTCGAACTTGAAAAAATAAAGGGCTGGAACAAAATGAAAGTAATTCCATAGGAGATAATGAGTCTAAATCCCCAGGAAACACCCGCCCACAGGATTTGTGCTGCTACTTCCAGGCCACGGATGTTCTTGACATCAGCTGTGTACTCAAGATATGGTTTGGAAGCCACAGGTCAGGCCAGGTGTGGACCATTGGGAAAAGCAGCAGATGTGTGGGAGAAAACGCTCCCTTCCCATGCAGAGCTGCCAAGGCTATAATTCCTGTGGAGTCTGAAGTAGGTAGGTACGAAGTACGGCAGAAGGGACATAAAAACCCCTTCACGTGTGTTGTTGTCACAGCCTATTCACGCTGTTGTCCCTGGATCACCAGAGCAGCAGCTCATGGAGCTGTCTCGACCTTCTACCGGGGGCGGCAGCCTCTAAAGCGGCTCCCAGTGACCCCCACCTCCTGGTCTCCACGCCCTGTGTGATCCATGCCCACTGAGTCGGCAGCAGGACCCAGGGACTTGCTTCTAATAACAGAGCAAGGAAAATGTGATGGGAGGTCAGTTATGAGATTAGCTTACAAAAGACTGTGGCTTGCATCTTGCTCACACTCCCTTGCTCACTTTGATGAAGCCAGCTGACACAGGAGCTGACCCTTGGAGAGGCCCATGCGGCAGTGGATGAGGGTGGCCGCTGGCTGACAGCCAGGAAAGAACGAAGGCCCTCGGTCCAGCAACCACAAGGAATGGAATCCTGCCAACGACGCTGGTTTTGTCTGGAAGTGGATCCCACCCCGGCTGAACCCTGGATGACTAGAGACGCAGCGGAGCCTCACCCAGACTCCTGGCCCACAGATAACACCTGCTGCTGTTTTAAACAGTTAAGTGTATGCAGCAACGTCACCCCAGTATTACTCTGGGTGCTCTATGAGCTTTCTGATGTCCCTCTCGTCACACCCAAACTCGGATCCCTAAGGCGTGAAACACTTGTATAGACAGGGTGGAGGGGATCCTCAACGTTTAAGAAAAAAATTCCAGAAAAGATGAAAGAAACTCTCCCTACCAAAGCTTCTTATTATCTGAGGCAGAAGTTTCTTCGGGCAAGCCAAGGAATCTGAAGAACCTTTAAAAACGCTGGGGAACATTCCCATTCCCAAATAGGAGTGGGATGGAACCAAGGAATCTGCATTCTCAAAGCTCCCGTGGTAATTCTGATGCCCACCAGCCAGCTTTAAGAACTACTGAACAAAGCGGTGTACGAACACGGGGTTGCCAGGCTTCCCAGAACGGAAAGCGTGGCCTCTGTGAGTGAAAAAGCCAGTAGGAAAACAAGATGTTAACTCAGACTCTTCGGATAGGCAAAATATAAGAAGTCTGACACTGTCGAATGTTGGTGAGGATGTGGAGCAACGGTGGGACTGAGATTAGTACGAGTATTTTGGAGAAAAAGTTGACGGCATCTGGTAGAGTTAAAGGTGTATACATTCGACAGCCCAGCAACTCTGCCTCTGGGAATCTGCCACAGAGAAACACATCAGTGCAGTGGAGGCTGAGGCAGACGAGAACAAGCTTTCTAGTCACAGGTACCTAACTGTCTATCAAGAGGGAACCGCAGTAGATGGAAGGAAGAGAGGTCTATTCACACCACGCAATACTAAAAATCAGCTAAGGGTAATGAAGTGGAAGTCAGGCTATAAACACGAAGTGTTTTTAATGTTAAACAAAAAACAGGAAGTGGAAAAATGACACGTACTACCATGCCATTCATACAGAGAATAAAAATGTGTAAACCATAAAACATAATATTTATACCCAAACATGTCTGATAATCATATTTTTAAATTCCTATGAATGATTGAACTTGGTGTAAGGACAGATGGGATTTCAATTCACTGCACAGTGTTTTATTGCTTTAAGAAATTTTTTGAACTATAATACATGCGAAAATATGGATGAATCTCACAAATATAAATTTGAGCAAATGAATTCAAACACAAAACGGTACCTACTGTACAACTTCCTTTATATAAAGTTCAAAGAGAGACAAAATTAATCAATGGTAAAAATGAGGACAGAGGTTATATCCTTGTAGGGTGGGGGATGTTATTAACCAGAAATGGGACATGAGGGAGCTAAAGAGTGACAGTGGGTGGGAGTCTGTTCCTTGGTCTGGGTGCTGGTTACACGGGTGTGTTAACTTTATTAACACTTGAGATATGTACATCTAATGATGTTTGCACTTTTTTCTGCGTATGTCGTATTTCAATAAAATTTTCAAAAATATGAGAAGAAAATACGAAATACGGCAAAATGATGACGCTGAGTGATTTAAAAAGTCATTTTTTTTCAATAACTTTTTGTAATTGTATAAATAAAAAAATAATGAAAATATTGAAATACAACAGGGTGCCAGGACTATTTGATGGGGAAACAATAGTCTCTTCAACAAACAGCATTGGGACAACTAGATATCCACATGCAAAAGAATGAAGTTAAGCTCCTTCTTCACATCATATACAAAAGTTAACTCGAAATGGATCAATGACCTAAAGGGCAAAAACTAGAAAACTCTTAAAAGAAAATATAGGAGTAAATTTTCAAGACCTTGGATTTGGCAATGAACTCTTAGATAATGATACTAAGTCAAGAGCCACAAAAGAAAAAATAGATAAACTGGACTTTATCAAAATTAGTAACTTCTGTGCATTAAAGGAATTTTATCGATAAAGTAAAAGACAACTTACAGAATGAGAGAAACTGTGAGCGTATCGTATCTCTGACAAAGCTCCAGTATCCAGACTATATAAAGAACTCTTACAACTCAACAATGAAAAGATAGCCCCAAAAAAAGGACCAACGACTTGAACAGACATTTCTTCAGGGAAGATATGTAAGTGGCCAATAAATATATAAAGATGTTCACCATCATTAGTCATTAGGAAAATACAGATCAAAACCGCAGCGAAATGCCACTTCACAACCACTAAGATGCTAATGATGATGATGATAATAATAATAATAATAATAATAATAGACAATAATAAGTGGTAGTGAGGATGCAAGGAAGCTGGGACCTTCACGTATTGCTGGTCGGAATGTAAAATGGCACAGCATTGCAGAAAACAGTTTGGAGGCTCCCCGTAAGTTAAAAAAGATAGAACTACCCAGTAATTGAGTAACTGATCCAGCATGACCCAGCAATTCAATGCTGAGATATATATTCAAAAAGAACTGAGAACAGGTATTCAAATCCTCGTGCACGAATGTTCACAGCAGCATCATTCGCAACAGCCAAACGGTAGAAAAACCCCCAGGGTCCATCAGCGGAGGAAAGGGTAAGCAACGTGGAAAATGATTCTGCCATAAAGAGACAAGAAGTCCTGATACCGGTGGCAATGTGGATGAACCGTGAAAACATTAGGCTAAATGGAAGAAAGCCAGGCACAGATTCACATATCGTGTGAGGCCATTTATGTGAAATACTCAGACTAGGCAAGTCTGCCGGGACAGAAAGCAGACTGGGGACGCCAGGGCCTAGCGGGGGAGAGGGGAGAGAGGGGCGGGGCAGTCACTGCCTAATGGGTGCGGGGTTTCCTCTTGGGGTGATAAAAATGTTTTAAAACTTGACAGAAGTGGTGCGCAGCATTGTAACTATACTAAATGGCACTGAATTATACATTTTAAATGGAAAATTTCTGTTAGGTGAATTTCACCTCCATAAAGGAATACACATGTAATTAAACAACAGAGCACACAACAAGAAATGTATTATCATTGAGAAATGCCCAGCCTACACTCTCACTCTAGACCTGAGTCAACCAGAAGCCCACCAGCTGCCCGAGGCTCTGCCCGAGAGATGAACTAATATTCTCTCTGCTTAGGGAATTACATTCCCTTGTTAGTCTGGGTAACAGACGACACAGCGAGGATGGTTAGAAGCCGGTAAGAAAGGACATCGAGCCTCAGGGACAGTCGCGGCACACTCGGCTTGGGGCTTTTGGCTGTTTTAAGTCATCAGTGACACAGGACTCACCCTCACGATGATGCCCATCCGCTTGCTTTCGTAGGTGAAAGGGAAGATCTGCAGGATGGTGAAGTTCAGGATCTGGTCGCCAGGGGTCCTCAGCTGCATGGAAGACTGGTCGCGGCCCACCAGGGTTAAGCCCACGCTTTCAGTCCACTGCACCAGGGCCACCTAAACAGAAGAGGGTCGAAGGTCAGACCCTCGGCCTGAGGGTCCCAGTTCACAGGTCAAGCAAATGGACACAAAGGTGGAAGAAGGAACAGAGATGGGTGAAGCCCGAGCAATCACTGGGCTCCCAGGGAAGGCTGTGCGGGGTGGCCAGGGACAGCGGCTACCCCTCTGGGCCTGCTGAGACTCCACGCACTCACAGCTGCCCCCTCTAAGGTACGACTTGCCTTCTCTTCCAGGCCCCAGAGCAGACCAAACGCCAGACCAGTAGCAGAGAGAACCGCGCAGGACTAAAAGTGATTAGCACAGACCACACGTCACTTCCGGAAGAACGTGCACCAAGCCACGCCGTTATTGGGATGGGGTGGCTTGGCCTTCAGGATTCCCTTTAAGTCCCCCAGATATTCGGCAAGGTGGATATCTATGGCAGTCCTCGATGGAGCGATTCTGTGCTCCAAGGGGGCATTTGGCAATGTCTGGGGACATTTTGGTTGTCACGACGGGGGGGTGTGTGCTGCTAGCATCTCATGGGTGGAGGCCAGGGATGCTGCTAAGCACAACAGGAAATTATCCCCGCCCAAACATCAGTGCTGCAGAGATGAGAACTCTGGTCGTACAGATGAAGATGCCAGGGCCCCGAGGCGTTGCCGGGATAATGCTGCTGGTGAGTGGTGAAGACCGGGCCGGGCGTACCTGATAGGTGGTTCTGGTCCACTGGCCCACCCACCCGCCCAACATGCTGTGTTCCCAGAGGCACGATTTGTCAGGCGTCCACGCCTGACCTTGTCACCATTAGGGTGTTGATGGAAGGTGCAATAGGCAGAATAACGATCCCCGAAAACGCCCTCATCCTAATCCCTGGGACCTGTGAATGTGGGGCCATACGGGGCGACGGGAACTTTGCAGATGTGACTGACTGAGGACCTGGAAATGGGGAGGTTTTCCTGGATTGTCCGGGCGATCCAATGTGAATCACGCAAGTCCTCGAAAGTGGGAACTTTCCCGGCTGTGGCCGGAGAGAAATGTGAAGGCAGAAGGAGGGTAAGGGACAAGCAATATCGCTGGCCTTGAGGGTGGAGTAGGGGATCGTAGACCAAAAAACGTGCACGGCCACCAGGAGCTGGAAAAGCCGACGACACAGATTCTCTCCCCGGGACCTCTGGGCGTAACGCCGCCCTGCGGACACCGTGATCACAGCTCAGTGAGACCCGGGTCGGACCTGTGACCAACAGGGCTGTAACCTAATAAATCTATGCTGCTTTAAAATACCAGACTTGCAGCAATTTATACAGTGGTAATAGGAAACGAACATGGGAGAGGTCCGGTGTTAAGGCCAAATAAGCTGCCATTTTATTCCAAGTCCAAGGGCGCGGTATTTAAAAAGAAAAAAGGGACCGCTGCCACTCCTTTTCTTCCTATACGGCTTAATTTTTCGGGGAAGCAAAGGGGGTGGGTTTTAGGTGACGGAGAAAGGGGCACGCAGGAGGCGTCGACTCCACCTGAAATGCCGTGTCATCTTTCAGCCTGGTAGTGGGTATATGGGTGTGCATCATATTACCCCGTTAACTGTCCAAATGTCTGACCTATGTCATAATGGGTATTTTTCCATAAGGAGTGGTGGGTAAAAAGAGTCGCTTTTCCAGGAGCTCTCCCAGCAGCAGCCACCTCCGGCACCTCTATGTCATCAGGGTTCTCCCTGAGCCCCCATTCCCTTCACCAGGAGACTCTTCGAAAGCCACTAAGAAGACCCTGCAGCTTGCTGCTCACGGTTCTGCCTTCGTTTCGGGGACCTCGGCTGGTGAAGGGGTGGTGGGGATCACACTAGGAGCCCCAGCCCGGCTCTGCCGCCCACCTCCAATCTCCGCTCCCTCCGAAACACGGGGCCTGAAGCTGATTATTTCTCCTCTCTGTTCCAGCCCTAAACGATTTGTTTATACATCCTCAGTTGGTGCCCTGCTCAGCTATCTAATTAGGTTTCTGTTGCTGATATTAACTGAATTTACATTAGAAAGAAGTTATTCAAGAATGGGAAACCGGACCCTATTTTAATTATGTCATAACAAGTCAACCGGGATGAACTAGGTTTCTAATCCGACCCATGCCAGAAACTGGCACACTGATCTCTCCCTCCAAGCCACAGCTAATCAGCCATTTTCCCTTATTTATTTATTTTTTGCTAGGGGCCTGCTTAAGTCTTTGGAAACCCATTTGCTTATTTGTTTAATTTGATAACTCTGCTAACAATCTTCTTTCGAAGTTTAAAATTAAAAAGACCAGTAAAGATCTGTATATACCAAATAACCCCATCTGTATATAAAAGGTTGATCAACATGAAGAGAAATCTTTCTAGCTTTTACTTTTATCTTTCTACGTTACTGAAATATTTTTAGCATGTACGTGCATTTCTTTTATTTTTAATTAAGTAAACATACCGGCACAAGATATTACAAATACCTAAGTATATGCAAGCCCGATTGGCATCCTTCTTTACCTGTCCATTTTATGTAAAAAGAAACGAAATTTTTCTTTGGATGCCTGCAAACGGATCGAAAGGATTTTTTTCATTTTTGTTTTCAAGCAGCTGTTTCTTTACCCCTTAAAAACCCAGTTCATTGTTCTGAAAAGATGTGAAAAGTCTGTGATATTGGGCTTCAAAGAGATAGACTAATTCCCCCGTAGACTGCTCTTAACCTAATAGAGAAAGGGCCTGAAACTCCAGAAGCGGAAGTGGCTTTCAGGGGGGTGGAGGCTGTTCTGCCCTTGGCCGGCCCAGCCCCCACGCCATGGACCCCACGGGACTGTGCTGGAGGAAAAGTTGAATAATAAATCTCAAAAGATCAACAAGGATGAATGTTCCTAATGAAGGATGAATCGCAACTGTAGGTAAACATGTTTTAACCATGCTGGCTTTCTTCTATGGCAAACCTCTCGATAAAGGGACTTACTGCAAGACTATGCTTGTCCCCCTACCTAATCAAAACCTCATCAGTCTTGTGGGGGCCGGGAGGGGGGGTAGGGATTCGAACAGGATATGAGCCCTGTGGGGGGTCGCTCATTCTCACCTCCCACTCTCTCACTGAGACTTTAACTTCAGTCGGTGTTAGTTTAAGGCTACTTTCTAACAGCACACAGAAAACCCCCCCAGGTCCTATTGAGAAGGGACAAGTTTAGAATCTGGGTGCTCACTAACCCTTCTCAACTACGGCAGAGGCGAACATCTCCGGGATAAGGTGAGACAACCGCATTCTTTTCCAAAGCGAGATGATGTAAAATCAAGCTACTTCTTATTCTGACAGATCCGTGCTTCTGTTTAAAAGCATCATTCTATGTTGTCAAATGATAAAGGATTGCAAGGTCTTGAGTCTTACTGTCCTTAACAGCCAGAGTTGGGGTCTCAAGGGCCCTTGAGTCAGAATATCTGGAAGTCGAAGCAGCAGCAGAAAAAGTGACCTCCGTTAAGGTGAATGAATGAACAAATAAATCAGATGCAAACTTGATCGAATGCTGGAAACCGGGAGGGGGTTCCGGCTCGGCTCACGAGTGGGCTGTGTGCTTCAGATTCATCAGGAAATCAAACGGACACGGCCCGCAACTTTTCCTCCCTAAAATGCCCAACCGAAGAATTCATGCCAGAACTATTCATGAAAGGGCTTTTTCATCACTGCTGGATCAGCAATAAACCACCTGTGACGAGTTCCAATAATTTTCCCTTTGTACTTGGGAATGTGTGCTTGGGATATACGCCAGATCAAGCTACAGAGCCTTGAATTCTTGTCGAAAAGCAGGATACCTACTAATCATAAGAGCGTGCATGAATATGATATCTGACGGAAGGGGTTCTTTGGTGGCATTCAACAAGATAAACACCCAGGCTCACAGAGTAGCCAGTCGGCCCTAACCCAGACTTCCAAGATTATAAATCTATCCACAGACCTAAGGTATTCGTTACCTAATTAGGGAATAGATGAGATGATGTGCCACAGGGTGGCTGCAGGTTCCAACTCCGAGAGAGGTTTGCACAGGCAGCAGACAGGAGGAGGGCGGGTCACGCAGGGGCCAGGGGTAAACTGAGGCAGCAGCCACCCAGTTCAGCTAACTGCCGCCAGGTAGAAACTGGGCCCGTTATTTCCAGATCTTATCTTTCTCAAAAGAGGATGATATTTGTATAACATTAAGTGATTTTTAAGTCTCGCTAGTGTTTTGCTTTTTGTTTTGTTTTGTTTTTAAATACAACATGGAGCAAACAACACACAGCCCGCTATGGTTAAGAATAAGAAGATGCAATAGAATCCAAACTTCCTTGATCTTGTACTTGAACTTCGGGCTCCAATCTCTTAACCCTGATAAAAATTAATATTTGAGAAGGGAGAGCAGCATCATTGCCATAGACATTTAGCCATTTAGAAATGACTCAAGTCCATTCTGGGCTGAACTAAAATTCTATGGCACAGAACTTTTGCATCGTGGCCCCAGGGTGAGCTAAGTCCAAGGAAGGCTCATTTGACGGTTTTCTACAGGGTCCCTAAAACACTCTGGTCTTCCCTCACACAGCCCCCCACCCACCTTCTAAGCAACCAAAACTCTGTTTTAAGATTCCACCCCAGTGGTTAATAAATAACACTGATGGAGGAATTTTTCTTTACATTCCTGACCTCTGTTCTCGGACCTCACCCTTGGGTCCGAGGGTATGGCAGCGTGATGGCAAGGCCCCCCAGCCACCTAACCCTTTCTGAGTCAACGCTCTGAGCTCGTCCGTGCACATGTCTGAATGCTCTCATTGTCCGAGGGCCTGGAGCTGAAGCTCAGGGTACGAGGAGGCATTTAGGGGAACCGCTAACATGAATGTGGCCACGGAGGGAAGAACCTCCCAGCTGCAAACGGGCTGTGAGCCTCCTGGCCCACCCCAAAGCCCTGTGCCCACCCTTCCCGGTGGTTTTTACCCTCGTTCTCTGCAACGGGCTTAAGAAAATGCAAAACGAGACAACTGGGGACTTTTATGCACATGCTCAGAGGTGTGTCGTGACCTCGGACAGGTAAGGCTATCTATCACGACATTATTTATGAAGGCCAACAGGGGGACACCACGTAATGGTACACTTGCGAGACTGAACACTCTGTGAGGTGTCTAAGCATCGAACATAGTGCAGCCACTAAATATCTTACCACGATAGTTACTAGATAACACAATGTATTAGTAAGTGAACAAATCAAGAGGGAACGTGGAATGACACTAAACACTTAAATTAGACGTACAGAAAAGAGACAGGAAGGAAACATAGCAGAATTTTGGGGGGAAGGGTCCTTTCATTTACTTTTTCTCTAACAAAGTAGGTTGCTCTTTTAATGGGGGCAGAACTAAAAACGAAACCTGCTTCTAGATTAGCTATATCTTCACCGTGCTTACCTCTCGCCCCTGACTGTATGACACCCAGCACCTGGGCATTCCAAAGAGATGCAGGATGCTCTCCATGTACACGCTCTGCTGTCAGGAGGGGAGACCCGCTCATGCAGCTCCATGCCCAGCTCTCACGGCCCTTTGCAAGGGGGAGCGTTTCAAGGTTACTGTGAACTAGAGAGGAAACACACCCTTCCTGGTCTTCCTTCCCAAGGGCAGGGTTCCAGAGAGATGAAAGCATGATACACGGAAGGTAGACTTCTGGGATCCCGTAGAGGAAGATTTATTATCGACAAATGTGGACGCTTCCCAAGATGAGAAATGAGGGAGGGGACCAAAAAAAATGTCCCAGTGAGCTTGAGAGAACCCGGACTCTGAATGCTGGCTCAGAACAGAGGACACAAGGGGACCAGAGCAGGTAAGAACAACCAGACACTCTGGAACCTCATCTAGTATCAGCCCTGAGTTCCCCCAAACGCAGGTGCTTAATGCTCCGCAGCACCTGGTGAGTTTAAAAAGCACTTTCAAGCGGTCACCCCACGGGTGGCGAAGCATGGTTATGCGTCCAGCCTCTAGGATGCGAGCTGCCAGTCACGTGACCTTAGGACTATTCCTTAGCCAACCACATCATCTACAAAATGGCACGATCGCAGGAACTGGGTGATGATGGGTGCCCAGGGCGCGGTGCCCGGCACAGAGCAGGTGTCCAGCAGGTGGCCTTCTCTTACCGCTGCCAGTGCCCTGCTGTACTTGCTCTCTCAAAGGGCTTGTGAGCTCAGCGGTATTAGCCCCTTTCTACCTTTAGGAGGCTGAGTTCAGCGACGATTTGCCTAAAATCACACAGCTAATGGAGTGAGACCTTGGAAGTTCACCCCGGCCGGCACCACACTGGCAAAGGTGAGGAGGGGACAATACGATGTCCTCGCCTTTCGCACAAGTGAGTGGGAAGGAGGGTCTCGAAACGCAGACTTTCAGAGATGCCATCGGCAGCCCATGGGAACACGTAAAACTCAGCCCTCTGCTGACGTCACGTCACAATGCAGTGGTGTACTATGTACCGACACGCTTTAACGAGATGGGTTACTAAAAGCGCAAAACTGTTCAATAATTTACAACGGTACCTTTAAATTTTTTTTTAATGTTAATAAGCAAAAGGTGAGGAAAATTCTAATATATGCAAAGAATTCTCTCTGCGAGGACACTCAGATACCAACAACAGTTCAGAAAAAGCGTCTGGGAGAGGAGGCGCTGTGCAGAGCCCATGAAGACAGAGGTCTCAGGGAGGGAAGGAGACAGATTTTCACCCGGTGCCCCGAGCCTCGGCAGAACCTGCCCTGAGCCCACAGAATGTGCTATACAGTATAGACCTTGTAATTAACAGCTCTGGAATTATTGAGAAAACTCTGGGAAGATCTATGCCAGAACATAAACAGTAGTTATCGCTAGGCGGTGAGACAGGTAGCATTCATTAACTTATTTTTGGACCCACAATGCCTACTTTGTCTAAAGGGAGGACATTAGTGCTTGTGATTTTAAAAGTTAAAAAAAAAATTTTTTTTCACCGTGAAAGAATTCATGGAAAAGACAAATGAGTCACGGGGTTGCTTCTCCCCGTGGCAGAAGACCACCTCCTTGCTAGCGCACTCACGCCAAGAAACAAATACGACAAAAGCTGTGTCATCACCACGACCCCCTCCCGCTCCACTGTCCCCCCTCCCCCACCTCCAGTGCTCCTCAATATCCTGGAAGTGATGGCATGCCATCAGGGCTGAAACCGGCCCGCTCGAGCATCACAGGATCTCTCCGGCCAGATTAGATCTCTTTCATGTCCCCCGGGAGCTACTGTACGGTGGCAGGGAGGGCCCGGCGCCCCTGGGCTGTAATCCATAGCTGAATAAAGACCCTTCAAGGCTTCCACAGCCCAACGTGCACAGGAAACAAATTTAGGAAATCCAGCTTTCTGTTACAGGAAATGAATCCTACCCCAACTGGTAGAAATTACTCCGGCAGCTCCGAAGGAAAATGAATACTGGCTTCTATATGTATTCCATAAACTGACCTCGCCTTGACCAGCAAGGTTTTATTGATATAGAATTTCAAAGGTGGGATTCTAGACCCAGCCGCGTGGATGGGGAATCTCAGAGGGGGTTTGGGAACAGGAGAGCTTTCTGCAAGTTTTCACTAAAACTTGATTTAGCCTTCTTTCTGGCACTTGGTGTATTTACGTAAACAGATCTGTATTTTGTGGCACACATCTTTTGAAATAGTCTAGAAGGCTGATCAATGAAATATTAATGCTAGTTATGCCTTTTGTTAACAGGGTTGTGGTTTACTTTTTTTCTTATCTATTTTCATATATTCTACCATAAGCAGGACACGCGTGTGCAAAAAATAAAAAAGAAACTAAGAAGGTGATACTGACCTCTATGAAGACACCAAAGGCCCCCCCAAAAAAAAAAAAAAAAAACAAAAAAAAAACAATTTTTTTCATCCATTACTCAGAATCTTAGAAAAAAAACAAAACAAATCTGAATTCTAGTACAATTAAGGGACAGAAGAGAGAAAGGACTGTTCACTTCAAGAAAAAGGCGCTAAGAAGCACAAAGCATTCCATGATTTACAGTCCCGTGATTTACAGTCACGGGAGGGTCTTTGCACAGCCCCAAAGCAAGTATATCGAAGTCGGGAGGGACAGGCACCAAAGACCCCACGTACGCACGTCACAGCCAACAGGCCTAGCAGGAGCTCAGAGGCAGAAGTGCCGGCTGATCTTGATCAGGTCCCCGACATTGGGAACTCGTCCAAATTCCATCAAGTACCCCCATAAGTTGCTGTTCCCTGTCCACAACTACCAAGAATCGGGTCCTTTCTCACACCTACCACTCGGGGGTAGCGTCCTCCCATTCCCGAAGGGAAAAGCGAGATTGAACAAAATGACGACAAATCTGGAAAGTGTTTGGTTGCCACGCCCCAGGCCTGGGTAGGACAGCGGGGTCATCGCTCCCTCCCCCTTCTCTCTTTCTGCATACAGTTCCCACCTAGGAATCCGGCCAAGGGCTCCCACAGTTTTCATTCTGAAAAGCCTGCTTCAGATGTCAATGGTCACGATGAACCCGGCTTCGCAGCTTGAGCTATTGCACAAACACCACGCAGAGCGGAAGGAGGTGCCTTCCAGGGGACATATTCCATTCCCCCCCAAAAAGGAAGAGGAAGTGACTGGACAGGGCATGAGACATGCAAGCGTCCTTTTGTTTCTGAACTTTGGAAAAGATTCCCATTGTGCTGTCCCCCAGCCATCATCTAGCAGTGGCTCTCTGAAAGTCTCAGATGAGTCCAGGCCTTGCAAGCACTTATTCACTCAGAGAAGCCCCCTCCTTCCTAAAATGAACGAAAAATTAACTGAGAGTCCTTGAAACATTGGTGGAAAAGTAAAATCGTTTTTTAAAAAAAAAATTCTGGGACACACTCTGGTCATTTTTATCATGGGCCTTAAAAACACCCATTTGATTTGACCCATGGGATTTCCTGACTGACTGTTTAGTAAGGGCCTCGTAATACCCTCTGGTGGGTCCCATGTCACAAACACATGGAGGCACAACAAGGATAAGTAACTGGCCCAGGTGTGGAGCTGGGACCCCAAGACTCAGGGGTTCAACTGTCCCACTCTTGCGACCCTGGGGGTACCAGGCTACTGTCTTGTCAAATGTTGACGCCAGAAAGCCTAGCCCATCGCAGGCACTCAAATACACCTGCTGAATTAATGAACCCAGTAACACCATTTCTAGACATACCAGGTGTGAGGATGCTCACTGAAATGTTTATAAATATTATTGCTAAAAATTAAAAATAACCCAAATCTCAGTAATAGGAGAACTGTTAAAGATATTAGGATACATACATATGTAGCAATTCCAGAAAATTGTTTTTAATAATATTTGAGAAAATTAGTAAAGAGGCATGATAAAATATTAAGCGAAAAAGGAAGATACAAAATCATATCTATATTTAAACGCCCATTTTTTTAAGGAAAAAAATGTAAAATGTTAGAAGGCTATATATTAAAATGTTCTTAGTGGCTTCTGAAAAATAATTTAGTAAAATAATTGAGTTTGGGATCCAAAAACGAACTCCCTAGGTTAGAACCCTGGCTCTGTCACTTTGGGGGTTGGTGTCGTGAGATTAATTAGCAAAGGAAAACGGTAACTTTACCTTGAGGAAATGGAGATAGCACCTTGGCCAAGTGACCACAATCAACATCACCAAGAGTGGGACACGCCAGTATCATGTGACTCCTGATAACGTGCGCTGAGGACACTGCCCAAAATGCACAGCCCGAGTCTGCACCATAAAAAAAAAATGTGGGACGGGCCCAAATGGAGAGACGTTTCTACAAAATACTTGGCCTATCTCCTGCAAAAGTGTCAAGGTCAGGGCGGTCCAGGAAAAGGGAAGAACTGTTTCGACTAGAAGAGACTGAAGAGGCGTGGCAACTGGATGGAGCGTATGCTCTTGGACTGAACCCCGACCTGGGGAAAATTCTTTTTTGGGGGGGGAGGGGGTAAAAAAGTAACTTAGTAGCACAGCTGATGAAATTGAAGATCTGTGGGTCAGATACTAAATAATATTGTCCTGATATTAACGTGCTGACTCTGATAAAGGTCTTCATTTTTCAGGAACAAAAGTAAAATATTTTAAGAGTAATAGAGGGTCCTGTCTGCAGTTTACTTTTCAAAGAGAGAGAGAACGATAAAGAAAAGGTGGGGAAACGCTATCTTTTGAGGAATCTGAGTGACGTTTTGGTAAATGGAAATTCTTTGCACTGATTTTATCACTTTTCTGTAAGTCCGAAATTATTTCAAAATAAGAAAGTTTAAAAAAAAAAAAAAAACCAGTTGACTTTAGGCTAAATGTTTAACCTCTCCATCTCCGAATTTTCTGAAAGTGAGGATAATAACAGTGCCTCTCGGTTGGTGGAGAGAGTAAATGAGATAATACACGGAACGTACTTCATGTGGGTCCTGATGTCTATTTTGATCCTTTACGGGTGAGACTGCAATGGACCCATTTTCCTCTTTACGGTCTTCTGAAATTTCCAAATTTTCTACACTAAAAAACAATTGCTTTCATAATCAGAATAATGGTTTTCTTTAAGGAAGAAGTAAGGAAAACTGGAAGTAAAAAACACAGACCTGTGTCTGAATGACACTCGGATCAGGGGGACAAAAGATTTGACTCTATTTTCATGCTGGGCTAGTTCTCTGCCTGCACATACGCAGAGGGTGTTCCTATCATGTGACACCCTAAAAGGAAAGGCGATTAGGGCTTATTGCAGAAAACATTAAAGGAACAACTGAGCTGCCAGGCTCTCTGCTCTTGAATGTGGAATCAAATGAACTCTTTTGGTTTTAGCCAGAGAATATGCTGAGATAGGAACAGCGACTTAAAAATACATGGTTTAAGGGACTTCGTCAAAATTAGAAACTTTTGCATTTCCAAGGATACCATCGAGAAAATGATAGCCTCTAGAATGAGAGAACGTATTTGCAAATCATATATCTGAAAAGAGATTTATACAGGCTATGGAAAGAACTCATAATTTAAAGACAAAAAGACACATGACACAATTAAAAGCGGGCAAAGGACATGGAAAGACGTTTCTCCAAAGAAGATACACAAATAGCACATGAAACGATGCTCAGCATCATTCACCGTCAGGGAAATGCAAACCAAAACCACAACGAGATTCCACTTCACATCGACTAGGATGGCTAGACTCAAAAGGACCAATGATGACAAGTGTTGGCAAAGACGTGGAAAAACTGGAACCCTCATACGCTGTTGGTGGGAATGTCAAATGGCACGGCCACTTTCGGACAGTCTGGCAGTTCCTCACAAGGTTGAACATGGACTTACCATATGACCTGGCAATTCCTCTCCTTGATATACACTGAGAGACGAAAACATATGTCCACAAAAAAACTTGTACACAAATGTTCATAGCAGCATTATCCATAATGGCCAAAAAAAAAAAAAAAAAGATATACAATCGAAATGTCCAACCACCAATGAATGCATAAACAAAATGTAGTGTTATCGATACAATGGAATGTTACTCATTCACAAAAAGTCATGAAATTCTAAGACATGCTACAACATGGATGAAATCTTGCTAAGTGAAAGAAGCCAGACATGAAAGGTCACATGTTGTATGTTTCTATTTGGATGAAAGTTCCCAAATATCCGGATAGATAGAGATAAAAAGTAGTTGCCGAGGGCTGGGGTGCAGGTGGGGGTAAGGGATCTAAGGGGAAATGAGCATGGAGTGCTTCCTTTTAGGGTGATGAAAATGCTCTAAAATTAATTGTGATACTGGTAACATAACTCTGAATATACTAAAACACACACACACACTAAACCATATAGTGAGTGACTATGGTATGTGGATTTTATCTTAATAAAACTGTTATTTTTTTTTTAAGGGGATGTGATTTAAATGGGACCTCGTTAAACCTATAAGGTAAATGAGTGACTATGGTATGTGGATTTTATCATAATAAAACTTATATTTTTTAAGGGGATGTGATTTAAATGGGACCTCGTGCCCCTACGGGCTGGCCACCAGAATGACGAGCAAGATCTCTTGCTCTTTCCTAATGCAGGGCAGATCTCAAGTCCATGACTATCTCTCCAAAGGAAGATCCACTCCTGCGCGTATTTGCAAACGCACTTCCCCAGGGGCCCTGCGTCACCCCGGCTCTGTCTGTCCTGACAGGTGGCTCCCTTAGGGAGCCACTCCTAGAGCATGTGGAAGATGAGGCAGGGCATCTGTGCAGCATGAGGCGCCTGCCCAGCACTTACCTCGTCCGGGCTGGATGCCTGGTACACGCGGCATGAGTCTTCGTACTGCTTCTCAGCCTCGGCCTGGTCGGTCACACCGTTGGACTCGTACACAGGAGTCACGTTGTGGCAGAGGGCGATGGCCTTCACGGCTTCGTGCACACGGCTGCTCATGGTCCGCCGGACTTTGGTGGTGAGCGTGGGGCCCTTCTGAGCAGGTGGGTCCTGGGATTGCTGCGGGAAGGAGAAACCAACAGGAAGGTGAAGAGAGGCACAGAGGGTCTCGGAAGTGTGGGGGGAAAACCATGTGGAGTTACTGCTTTCCTTACGTAACTAATGCTAATACGGCTCTAATCCGTAACTCTCGGCTGTGCTATGAATGGCATGTCACTTTCAGAGATCCAATCAGTTATGCTCGGCAAAAAATAAAAAGGCAAAATAAATACAGAAAAGAAATTACAACTTACTGAGAGCGGGTGTGTCTACCTGTGAACTACTGTTTTCAATGTACGTTCTTCTTGGTTTAAAATAAAAGGCAAGGACCTCAAAAGGTCTACGCAGGTAACCACCACCTGTAACACGTAAGCCAGGCCTGGGCCAGGGAGCTGAGTCAGCAACAACCAGACAGAAACCTGGCCAGGTGAACACACCACACAATGGTGCCCAGCACTACGCTTAAGGTAGATTCTCAAAAGTAATTTTGAATGTGCTCAATGTTTACCCTAACTCATCTAAGAAGCCATGTTGTTGCTTACACGGCCCTCCTCCATCCCTCTGTTCGTACCTTTCGACACATGGCTGGGCCTCCTTAGTGGGTCAAGTCTTGGGAAAAATGGTTTCAAGCAACATGGTAAGAAGAGTACTGAAGATTAAGAAATGTGGGCTTTATTCTTGGATGGATTGTGAATAGCTATGTGACCTCGAGAAAGTCACATCTGCTCTCTGGGTCTCAGTTTCCTGCAAATGAGAATAGTAGGCTGGGGGTGGGGAGAAGGGGCGTGTTCAACCCACACTTCACACCTGAGCGGCAGGAATCCTGCAGAACCCGCTCAGCACACCCAAATGCGGGGGGCAAGCAGCCCACGCCTATCTGTACACGTCGGGGTGAAGGCCTTCCTTTGAAAAAAGAGATCTCCTGCCTTGAAATATAATGAAAAAATTAAGACCACTGGGAAAAGATCGCCTGTTAGCTGTGTCTGTCTCAATGTTCAATAAAAGCCAGATGCCTTCCCATGGCCCACAGGGCCCACCTGATCTGGCCCCACCCACCTCTGCAACCCCCTTTCATGGCATCTTCCTCCTCATTCTGTCTGCTCCAGCCGCGGAGGCCTTTCTGTTCTCCGAACACTGCTGAGCTCCTTCCTGCCTCGGGGCCTTTGCACTTCCTGTGCTCGCTGCCTGGAACACCATTTCTGCAGGGCTGGCTCACTCCATCTCAGCATCGAGGTCTCAGTTCCCATGTTACCGCCTCGAAGAGGCCTTCTCTGAGCCCCCTAATTAATGATGCCCCCCACTTGCCCTCCCCCCGGAAGTCATGCTTCCACATTACCCTGTCTTATGAGTTACTGTCCTCACTGCCTAACACTGGATTGTTTGCCTGCTGATTCTCCTGCTGGACATGAAAACAGCTTGTCCATTACATCCCTAGTACCTAGAGCAGGAGATGTTCACTGAACAAATGAATGACTTAATATTCCCAAGGTGATGGTGGGAAGGTCCTCCCTTGACATGAATTTTTTTTCCATCTCCAATAAGAAACAAATGTCAAATTGACCATCAGTTCCAAGTTTTAAATCACGGTTTTGGACAAAGGACCTGCAAGAGTCTTCCTGCCTCCATGGCTGAGTCCCGGAAGCAGAGATGTGTATGGACTTACTGGATGCAACATTCCCCTAAAAACATATTTTATCTAACAGAGGAAAAGCGATCCGATCTTTTAGAATGAATCGTATTCCGTACCCATAAACACATGGTCGCCCAAAATAGAGACCAGATGGATTACGAAAAACAAGAAAACGACTTTCATTTCATTTTTAATACTATTTTTAGCAGCGGCATTAGACTCTTCAGGTAATTAGACAATTACTAAATTATTCTGGTCATGTAGGCACACACACTGCTCTGGCTTCCTGCTCTGTTAACCTCTGGTGTCAAGAGGACACGAGTTTCACTTCCAGGCCAAAGGGCACTGCATGGTAACGATAATTAGAGTAATGAATCAGAACTACAGTTTAAATGAATCATTACTTTGCCAAGTGCTTTTGATTATTAAAAAAACTTAACTCTAAAATTATAACAAGGACCGAAGATTTACAGAAAGGTTCTCTCTGCTGGAGAGACTAAATCGAGAACGTGTTTTCTAAGTTCTGAAATTTTTATGTTCCAGCCACGGATGCGTGTCTTTATTTTTGCCCACATTCCTCAGCACCTGGACCAAATTATGATTTAACATGAGGGGCAATAACCAGACCTTTGACAAAGTAATTGCTCTGGCTGGCAAGTTTTTGTAACCGTGTGTTTGAATGAAAGGCTGAGTTACGGGCACCCTTTACAAACCTTTGGGTTTTATAAGCAATCTGACTGCAAGTCTACAGAAGTCAAATCCTTCCACTAACATTTCAAATGTGGGATAATACAGAGCTCTGGGGTTTTGTACGCCAGGTGAAACCAGTCCAGAAAAAGGCAGAAACACAGACAACCCAGATTTTTTCGAAGACCTTATTTCAGATCAGATACGCATTTGACAACAAATCAGAAGATGAAGATGATTAGCCGAGACCAAGCATCGCAGGCAAGTGGTTTAATGTCTCCAGGTTCATTTATTTCTCTCTTAAATTAGTACATATGCTCATTCCTACTGAGCTGTTGCAGGGAGGAGGGGTCGTAACCATTGACTCTGAAATTCCCTCTTAATTTTCAAATAAAAGGCTCATACACACACCGAATGGGAATCCACCTAGATCATTAAAGCCCTGGTAATTACCGGGTTTGGCCGGTATCAGTGTTAGGCCCTGTCTTCAAACATCCCCACATTCCCCATATGGAAGAGTTTCACATTGTACAGTGTTTATCTCTGGCCTCCTCCCCATCAGCCCTTTAACCTACACACATTTCTTCTTACTTAAAAAATACCAGGGGAAAATAAAAACAGATGTGGTATCCACAGAGGCAGGTTAAGACTCTTTCTGCCCTGGGGAGAAACCACTGGTCCTCTTAGGGAGAGAGGCCAAAACAGGAGGTCACAGAGTTGGGGAAGAACCAGGATCTCTGCATACAAAGGCCCCTGATTTGGGCTCCTGTACCATATAATGCTTTGAGGCCATTCTACAGCATCCCAGCAACAAATGAGAGGCCGAGAACCAGTGATAAAACAGGCCTCCAATTCTCATCCGTGATCCAGGGCAGGGCCCCTTTCCAGGGAGAATTCCAGCCTGTACATCAGGGGTCACTGATACAAAAATTAAATATTGAGTCACCATGAATATCAGTGTTCTTTCTAAGCGCAGTTAAAACTTCACCATCACAATTATATTATCCACGTCAGTGGATAAGAAAATTACTATTATCCACTCATGATATTAATGGATATTATGGATGGGTTACGATGGATACGAACACGCTGTTGAAGAGAAGAGTTCCTGTTTCGAAAGCCTCACTTTGCTCTCCCAATAAAGCTCAAAGCTGATAACTCATTAACCTCAAAAGGCCACCCACAGAGACGGGCTCAGAGCTACGCCTTCTAAATGAATCACCTTGATTTACAGGCTGAGTAAATGACTGAATAAATACAACAGTTATTATTTAATAGTAGACGCCTTGGAGCATGACAAAGGCAACACATTTCAATTCCTTGAAAATGAACCCCAGAAAACACAGGGTTTTTCAACGTGGGCGATTCTGCCCACCATTGGGCAACATAAGGAGATATTTTCGGTTGTTACAACTTGGCGGCGGGGGGAGCAGGGGGGTTGCTACATACATCTAGATGGCAGAGGGCAGGGATGCTCTTAAAATCCTACAATTTACTGGACAGCCCTCGCGACAAAGAATTATCCAGCCCAACATCACACGCCGAAGCTGAAAACCACGATATAAAGTCACCAACACTAAAACCAGGGCCAGGAAGCAGGGGAGGCCTCATTGTGCAGGTTGGATCCTGTCAATTTGAAATTTTAGTAATGCGTTCGTCTTGGACTTTTGCACTAATCTTGAGTTTTTAAAATGCTGCATTATGATTGATCTCGATGATTATGTTTTCTCACCCCATTAAATTCTGTTCCCTAGGCACATACCTCCTTTTTACTCTCATCATGGCACTGTTATAAAACCATTAAAAATGATCCTAATCATTGATGTGAGTGAAAAAAAAAAAAGTTGGACAGTGTTATTCTAACAGTGGTTCTTAACCACTGTAAGAAATGCTTCTCAGAATAACCAAATAAGATTTTAAATCCATATGCTCGTCCCACCCCGACAGAATGCATAGGACCCAGGCATACACATATTTAACTCTACAAGAAATTCTGATGTTCAACTCTAGCTAAAAAGAATTATGAAAATACGATGCCTTCTTGTTATAAAGAAAAAAAGAAACACACAAGCATAAACAAACAGCACACATGTCTCCAGACACACAAACGTAGAGAAATAATTGGGCATTTTAAATACTCTGGCGTTAACACTGGTTATTTCTGAGTGATGTGAATATAGGTGATTTCAATGTTTTTTTCATTGTACTTGTTGTCTATAGTATTTATTTCCAGCCCCCTCAAAAAAAGTATCATAAAAAGATATTTTTTAATGAGTCAAAAATAAAGTAAACTGTGTCCCAGAAAAAAATACACAGATAAAAAATTCTTAGGGAGCACAGCAGAGGGAATGCACTTAGCATTAGCTAGGTGGAGGGCCAGGGGGTGGAGGAAGCAATGGGGGGATCGTTTTATGAGCTATATAGATGTCTAACCGATGCACTGTATATTTAAAACTAACTTAAATGAATGAATTTTTTCAAAATTGGGGAAAAAAATTCTTCCTCGAGAAAACATAAAATTAACCTTATCCAACGTTTCCTGTGGATGCAGAAAGCGAGAAAAACACTGCCTGGAACAAGGTTAAGTACCAACTGAATAAACCAGAAACTCACACATTCACCAACGCGCTAAAAAGAAAAAACGAAAGCTCGGCAAATTCCAATTCTAACAACAAATCCTAACAATATTAGAGACAAAAGAGTACGTGGAAAATGGCAGCTCACGGATCAAAATGTGGAGGAGAGTATCAGTTCATGTTTTTTTGAAAACTATGAATTTACAAGTAGAAAACATCCCAGAGCACTCAACAGCGCTGGTCTTGATCTTCTTGGAGGAAGGAGACATCACGAGGCTTCCATTTTCCAGTCTTTCATGTTTGTTTGTTTTTTTTTCAGACACACATATCGACAAAAGTTAAAGATATTTTCATTTGCTGGGGAAATAAAGTAAAATAGGCGACTACATATTCCAGGTAACACAGACCAGTGATCTCAAAGACCCTCTATTTAATACTCTATAAATATTGTATCCGGCATTATGAAACGACAACAACAAAAAAATGAAATTCTAAAGAGAGATGATGAAAATGAAAACCAGCATTTTTCACGGCATTAGCTAATGTCTCGAAATAACATACACTCGGGGTGGGGGGCACTGAGAAGTGTAGGTTTAAAATTACCCTTCGAATTGCCCTTTCTGTAATTCGGTCAAAAAAGAAGATGAAATGCCCACACCCTACAAGCTGGAATCACCCTGAAGACGTTTACGCTGAGTGAAATCAGCCAGGAGCAAAAGGTACCGTATGACTCTCATTCATAGAAAATGTCCAGAGCAGGCAAATCCACAGAGACGGAGAGTAGCCTGGAGGTGGCCAGGGGCTGAATGAGTCCTGGACGAGGACTAGATGCGAGTCTAGAAGATATGGGGTTCGGTTGTGGGTGATGAAAACGGTTAGAAATTACATAATAGTGATGGTTCCATCATGCTGAGAATACACTAAAAAAAACCACTGAGAACTGCACGCTTTAAAAGGGTAAACTTTATGGTTTGTGAATCACATCTCGATTTTGTTTTAGAGGTGCCAATAAATAAATAAGCCAGAGAGAAAAATCATCACTTCCCCTTAGCCCGTCATGGTTTCAGCTCGTAGAGCGGTGGCCGTTTCCCTGTGGTTTGCTTGGGCTTGTATTAATAATCTGGATTTCTCCTGCAGCAGACGTTTAGAGCCAGCTGCTCTCTTTATGAGGGTAATTTAAATAACATCCCTCAAACCAGTCACCTGGACACTCATAAACTGTCATCTCCATTTCAGTGTTCTGAAAATAACCCATTGTAGAATTCTGACTCCCTTCTACAGGACACCTTGTGGACCAGCCCTGACAAACGCTTGCCTGATATATAGAGTGAGGGTCCCTGGGGTCGATCTCCATCAGTAAGATTTAAACTTTGCTTTAACTTTGAAGGTGAAGATGAAATGCGAACAGACGCTCGAATCCTTTCTTCCTGCACGCCAACGAGTCACCTTGCCCACTGCTTTAGACACTGACGTTCTGAAGAATGAGGGAGACCTCAGGTTCACGGCAGCTGTTCTCAAACTCTGTTGTGCTCTAGAATGACCTAGTTCACCAGTTAAAACCGGGGGGCTAGAGATTCTGACCATCCCAAGGAACTGGACCTAGGACCTCGAGGTACCGTGCTCTATGAAACACGGTTATAAAATCCTACTAGTAAACTCTAAAAGTCAGATGAACGAAATGGGCTCATAATGGGAACCTTTTAGGACTGGTGGATATATTCTAAGATTGAATTGTAGTGGTGGTTCTGGAACTCTGTAATTTACTTAAAAAAATTACTGAATTGTACACTTAACATAGCTGAATTCTATGGTATGTAAATTATACCTCAAAAGAGCTGTTAAAAAAACATGAGCAAGCCTTCATATGTCTCATCACCAAATTATTTATAGGTTTACTGCAGGATTTTTAGATGTCACGATGAAGGATGCAAACGCCACATTGGGACTGGGGTGTACTGTAATTCTGAGCTCACGCCAACCTCGAAATGCCCTAACCCCCTTAACACTTCAGCTATTTTAAACCCAAGGCCAACCGACAGGATGGGAAATCAATTTATGAGCTTCCACTACGGAAGGGTGAAGAGTTAGAGTTCACAGTAAGAAATGTCGTTTTCTAATTCTTAACGTTTTGCAAACAGTGTTATCTGTGCTAAACCAATAATGGACCATAAAAGCTGAACCACACATACATCCTGAGAAGCAATGGCTTCTGTTAATACCACGAGCCCTTAAAAACACCACCAAAATGGGCAAGGGGGTACACACCATGGCTATGGGGCTGTGTGATACAGTCGCCAGCACTGTCGAGAAGGGGGATGAGCATGAGAGACACATTGGGCCCTGAGATGATAAGCAGGAAGAGATCCACACAGGAAACTCTCAGGAGGGTCCCAGAAGGCACCTGGGGTTGATGGCTGAGATGAAGCTATTCCAAGACACAGAAACGAGGCCGCTCAGCCTGCCCTAAATGCCAAAGGCTGCGGTGTAACCGGGGTGGGTGGGAGGAGAGGCTGAACTGTGGGAGGGGAGTAGAGAGGGGACGCAGGCCACAGCTGGACCCCACCGGACGTCTCGGACCCCAAGAGGGAGCTGACGGGACCCGAGCGGTCCTGTGCTCCTAGCGGGGAAGCGTGAGGAGGAACAGGGAACCGTGTGATGGTCACAGCAGAGGGGCAGGCCAGAGAGCGTGCACTTTCTGCCTCCGGAGTGACGGCGGATGAAGACGAAAGGCCAGACAGGAGATCTGCTACAAGTGGGCCTGTGACTGAGGCGGGGGTGATGGCAAGGAAGCGGGGGCATTTCCCAAGCCCCTGCCTGACGCGGCCGGGTCGATGGGGGCGGCACGAGGACGAGAACCTCTAGAAGAGAAGCCGCAGCAGAGAAGAGGAAAGGACCCCGGGTATCCTGTGCTTTGGATGCAGCGGCGACGCCAAGCGTGCAGGGGGTTCCAGGCTGAAGCTCCAGGCCTCAGTCAGGGTACTTGGCTCATTCCACTGGCCAAGAGGGTAGCAGACGGCGGCAGGGGCCATCAGCACCCACAGGGAGACGGGAGCTGGGGGAGGCGGGCACCACCTGGAAAGTGCCACGCGGGGCCCAGCACAGAGCCCGGGAGACACCAACGCTGCACCCCGCGCAGAGCAGACGGGTCAGCGGAGGAAAAGGGGCCGGGGCTGACTGTGGCTCCTCCTCCACGCCCAGCCAAGTCCTCGGAGTGTCCGGCAGGCCAGAAGAACGCCTTTGAGAAAGATCAAGAATCCGCCTGGACACAAGCCACATCCTTCCTTAAGCTACGAGCGTTTCACGGTTGCTCCTAGATGGCGACATTGCATGGGTCGGGTGAACTGTTCTCCATTTGAAATCCACTCCCGTCAAACATGTGGCGACAGGAAGAAATCTAACTAGGGGCGGTGAACGCAGTGTAAACAGATACATGCCTCACTGTTAAAGTGTACGGCTGAAACTTACTGGATTTCATTAACCAATGTCTCCACAAAAATAAATTAATTAATTGAAATTAAATCCACTCCCACATCCACACTACCCGCCCCCCCCGGCCCGGGCTCTGCCACTTTCAGCAGGCACCCCAGAAGTCCAGGTGTGCCCACTAGCGCACATTCTAGAAAACTAAACCTTGACTATAACTGCATCATGAAGCAGTCAAGGATTCCGCCTTTAACTCTTACGCAGAAATACTTCGCATTTTTAACGGACCTTCTGACAACAGAATCATTACCTACCTTGATAAATTTCAGCAAAATACGGCCTCTTAACCCTCTCGTCTCCAAATAAGAGCCATAACTCGTACCTGGTCTAATGCGGTCCACCCTTGCCCTGCCCCTGTCTCGGAATTACCAAGGGCTTTGAGTGTTTGTTTGCTGTGTCATCTTTCTTTTCAAACACAGACGCCCAGGCTCTCCCCTAATCTTCATCAGTCAGAATCTCTAGGTAATGGGCGTAAATCAAAGTCTTTCGTTTTGTTTTTAAACACCAATTCTGATGAGCGGCTGCGGGGAGGACCCACTGACCTAACTTTCTAAGAGGATCGGGACACAGACACAGATTTTACTCTGAAAAACTGGTTTTTAAAAAACTACATAGGAAAAAAATACGGGGGCAGATAAGTTGGAAGTCCTCTCTGATGAATTAATTTCTTCTCCATGATGGCTGAGTTGAATCCAGACAAGTAAAGCTAACCAGTAATTTCACGATTTCACAAAAAGACCACGAATAATTACTGTTTTGGCTCATAACCGGGGAAAAGTTAAAAAAAAATATGTTCAAAAAACCAATCACGGCAGATTCTCAAAGCTCCTTCTGGCACCAGTTACTGGGCAAGTAATTTTCCGTTAGGTTTCCCCAATATTCATTAATATTTCAATGGCGGATTAACCCTTGGAATGAGGAAGATGGGGAAAAACCTCAGCTACGACTTTATTCGAAATGTAAAAGGATAATGGTTGCCACAGGTTCAGAGGGGAAGGTGGTTGGGGTGAAGTGGGGGAGTGACTGCTAATGGATATGGGGTTTCTTTTGGGGTGATGAAGATAAAATTGATTATGGTGATGGTTACACAACTCTGTGACTATCCTAAAAGCCCACTGAATTGTACACTTCACATGGGTGAATCACATGGTGTTATGAATTATATCGCAATATGATGTTGACATATGTAAAGGAATTGTTTTGGGTATTGAAAGAGAAAACTTTACCTGAGTATAAATACTAAATATGTGGCTTTGTACTTCATCCATTGAGTCGAGGCCGTAGGCCACTGTGCCCAGATGGAGCCGTTTGAACACCATCTCGTTCTGGGTAAGAGTTCCTGAAACACAAGACGAATGAATGAGTGCCGACATCCTGGAGCTTTCACTAAAGCATTAACAGTCATCACAGTTGTTATTTTCTGAGTTTACTAGTGTCACGCACTGGTTTGGACACCGCCCCTGACGGAGTAGACGTCAGTCGCATTTTGTCAGCCCAGAATCCAACTCCCTGTCTTTTGAAAATGACATCCTAGGTTTCCATGGGGACATTACCCCCCTTTATTTCCTGGGATGGTCCACAGAGAGTGTCAGTCAGGGTACCTGGCTCATTCCACTGGCCAAGAGGGTAGCCCCTGGCATATACTAGGCCAATCAGATTCTATCTTGAAGGAACCTGAAACTCGAGCTGACAGATACATGGATAAATAGCATCATGTCACCCCAGTGACAGAGGCCTACAGAGACCATCCCAAGGTCCTGATGCTGACATATCCAGAACTTTCCTGGCTCCTTTCCTTCCAGAAACCTAGTTTTTCTCTGATTTGGTGAGCCACTCTAGATCTCTGCAATGGATTCCCTTTTATCCTACGGTCACTAAATGTAGAGACGAAGCTTAAACTCAGGTCTCCCCACTCCCCAGTCCTTGCCCTTAACCACGACGATCTTAAATTGTGGAGCAGCATTTTGGGGTGTGGTAATGAGATTAGAGCTTGAAGCCAGAACGCCTGAGTTCCAAAGCCTGCTTCTGCCACTATGTGCTTAGGACAAGCCAGTTAACTTCTGTGTTTCATTTCTTCATCTGTAAAATAGGGATAAAAATATTCACCAGGTAACTCCCAAGATCAGGGTAAAGATTAACTACGTAACTATATGTAAACACCCAGAATGCTGCTTTCCACGTAAATAGTACCATGTAAGGCTCTGCTGCTATCATTGCCAAGTAGCAGCAGCATCCATCCGTGGCATCTCTAGAACGCCACCATCACCAAATAATCGATCCTCACCAAAAACATGACGAAAATAAAGTAGCAGCAGCATCCATCCGTGGCATCTCTAGAAAGGGGATCCAAGCACCTTCGCTCACCTTGAATGCCGGGCGGGCCCCAGGAAGCTCACCTGTCTTGTCTGTGAGTACGTAAGAAATCCTCCCCAGCTGCTCAGGAATCGTGCTGGAACGAACCACAGTCCCAGGGATTTTGGAATCCCTTCGAATCACCCAGCTGTACACGATCTTCCCCATGTCCAGATTCACGCGCAAGCTGGGCAGGAAATCAGAGCGAACCGGTTAACAGGATCGACGCCAGGCTGCTGTGTCCCTCATGGCAAACGAGGAATCGAAACACACATCCTACAGAAGCCGCTGCCGCAGCCGCACCCGCAGATATGACGAGTCCACACCGCGATGGAATAACACATGAAACGAACCATTGTTTTCATGCAGTTATTCCGTCACGGACCAAGGTCACTCAAAGCACTAAAAGCGGAGTTTCGGCCTTTTTAAAAAATTACTGGTGCTCTGAGCTAATATAATTTTGGTCACATATTCATTTTTTAAATTATGGTGAAATACATAGAACGTCAGATTTCCTATTTAAACCATTTTACGTGGAGACAGTGCTGTGGCATCAAGTACATTCACGCTGCTGTGTGTCCATCACCACCATCTCCAGAATTCTTCTGTCTTCCCAAACTGAAATTCTAAACCCCTTAAACGATAATTCCCCAGCCCCCCCTTAAACGATAATTCCCCAGCCCCCTCTCCCTGGACACCATCATTCTACTTTCTGTCGCTAGGAATGTGACTACTCTAGGCCCCTCATATAAGCAGAATCACACAGCATTTGTCCTTTTGTGCCCGGCTCATTTCCCTCGGTCTCAGGTCTTCAGGGTTCACCCACGTTGCAGCACGTGTCAGAAGCTCCTCCTTGTTTAAGGCTGCATAATATTCCATCGTGTGTATTCTACTCATATTAAAATGTTATTTTATTCCAAAAAATAAAACTACATCCTCAAATTCATTCGTAATCCTTTAATCAAACTGCTTACTATTTATTTTACTGGCTGGCCCTAGGCCATGTGAAAATTCAATTCACTAATTTTTCAATCATGTTGTAGATGGAACTTTAAAGACTATAATTTCACTTAACATTATACCACGAACTTTTTTTTTTTTTTTTTTTTTTGGCTGAAAATAAAGTAGACTTATTTATTCTTTGAAACCATCATCCAGAGCATGTCGGCTAGGGGATTCGAGCCCTCAAATTTCACTAGTGTGAAATAGTATGAATCACACTATTTCACCAAAACCAGTCTCTGTCCTCAGAAAAATACAAATTCTAGCTAGGATGATATAAATATGTAAACATAAGGCAGTGTATCAAGGATAAAATAGAGATTATAAGCACTATAAGTTTCAGAAAAACTATAGCTCATTTTAATAATCATTTACTGCTCATTTATTATGGAGAAAAAAACAAGTATATAACAATATAGTACTAAATAAACTGTTAAAACTAGACTACATATTAGGACCATTCTAAAAATAGATGGGGTATAAGCACATTTGATATGAAAAGTTATTTGCAACACAAGCTGTTAAAATACAAGGGAGAGGCAGGTTTTATGTAGAGCAGAATCTCTTTTTTCTGAACTAGAAAGCAGCACCTCCCAAAATATTAACAGAAATCATCACTTAGTTGTGAGATTAGAGGTGATTTTTATTTTAATCTTTTTTCTACTCTGATCATCTATTACTTATATCACTTTTTAAACCCTTTATTCAGCTTCCAAAGGAGGCAAGCGAATAATAGGCACATGCCACCAAGCAACCATTGCTAATCGGTCACAATATTATTTCCTGTTGAGCACAGACTCAGGCTCAGAATCCTTCTCGACACAGTCCTCCCAACAGCCAGTACCGACCTCTCGGGCTGACAGCTGTGATGAACTCTAAGTGGCATCCGAGCATAGCCTGTGCAAGGCCGGGCAAGATGTCTTCAGTAGAGAGTCATTCGAGAAAAGAGGGACCCTGGAGGCACGTGGCTTCCCAACGCTACAGCCACGGAGCGTGGCTCGCACTACTGACCCCGACTGTCTTTGGCCATTACTCTACTAAGGGACCAGCTAATAAAGAGAAGGAAAGGTCACAGCGCACTAACAACCGCTCGTCCTCTGCTCACCTGATGGGAATGATGTTGGAAAACAAGAGGAGGAAGCGGATGATCTGTAGGTACCACCGACCGGCAAAGTGCTGGAGGGCCACCATGACCAGCGACACCACCACCAGGGCGCCAAAGAGGATCTTTGTGAGGCAGTTCACTTCCAGGTCAAACAGGCCAATCTGGGGGACAAAGGAGAGCCTGAGGTTAGCTGGTGCAGCCCACAGCCCACCTGGAGAGCGGCCCTTCTCCCATGAACACCTCCTCCCAGGTGAGACAGTGGGGCCCGTCAACCCCTACAGTTTTGGTTGAGAACACTGGGTGCCATGGGACCGCAAAAAATCCTGATTTCCATTTTTTTAAATGACGTAAGCAGGCTTAGACCTGGAAATATATAGGCGGGGTGCTGCTGCGTTTGGGGGTCTGCGCACTACATGGCCTCTACCATCCTACACGGTGACCAACAAAATGACTCGGGCCTACACGCTCAGCTCCGGGCCACACATGAGTTCAGATCTGCCTGAAAGTTCAGGGCATGAGCCACTGGTGGCACCTGAATTTCAGGTGTTGCACTGATGAACTCTGCAGTATTCTGACTCTTAAAAACTGGAGGAGGGGTGAGGCCAGGAGGGAAGGTGACCCCACACATCCGGTGACCATGTACACACCTTGCTTCGAGGGCTGGAGGCATTCATGACACTCCGGAGTTCTCTGCCCGTGTAAAGAACCACACCCACGACGGTTCCTGAAACAGGAAAAATGCCAGGTGAAGAAACGTTAGTGCAGACGGGCGGGCTTGGCCACCGAAGGGCCTGACCCGCCTGCGAGGGCGATTTCTAAGTCCGACGACACCCGTCCCAGTGTTCACATCAAGCCAACCAGTGAGCTACGGCCGCACTGACCGGTAAGGTGGCCACGTGCGGCAACGTAAATTCAAATTCAATTTAAAATCAAATACAATACGGGGCTGGTTAGTGGCTGCCATGTGGGATGGGACAACAAAGACACAGAGCATTTCCATTATGGCTAAAAGTTCTACTGGTCAGTGCTGGTCAGCACTGGTCCATGGGGTCCAGCCGCCTGATGGCACGGGAAGTAGGGGAGCAGTGGTTTGTCCTTTTGCCACTGGCCTTAGAGGCTTCCAGAAGTGCCTAGGACATTCCCATCTTTATAAACTATTATGGAAACTTATGAGTACGCCCCTTATTACAGCACATCCTTCCCGCCGAGTCTGATCCCGTTCAGATTCCATGTTCAACTCGAACACTTAGGGATGCCTGTCCAGATGACAATTCTCTCCTGACAAATCCCCCAGCCCCCTGCCCAGCCCCCACTGCAGTGCAATAAGGAAAGACATCAATCCTTCTAAAAGTAAACAATTTAGCGAAGAAATACAAACGGCCAGTTCACATGAGAAAAGATGCTCGACCTAGCGAATAAGCAAAAAAAAAAATGCAAAATAAACTTTTTTTATCCCTATCCTAGTAACAAAAATTCCAAAGACTGGTTTGCCGTGTCAGCCAGGAGTTAAGGAAATGGACCCACTGGCTGGAGTGTGAACGAGGACGACCTCTTTTGGGGGGAATTGTCATTATCCATCAAAAATTTACCTTTGTCTCCTCTCTTCAGTGTGTGCCGAGAACATGCTCAACACAGTGCAGCAGACGGACAAGAAGAAAAGCAAGGACCGTCGCCACGAGAGACTGCTAGGGGCCGCGACGAACACTAGCTGAGGACGGAGGGAGAGCCGGGGAGGGAGGAGGAGGAGGAGGAGGAGGAGGACGCTGGTCCCCGGGGTCAGAGGAGCTCTCTGCGGTGAGGACATCTGAGCTGAAACCTGACACAGGAGAAGGGGCCGTCCCCGCAAGCTCTCGGGAAGACCCCAGGAACACAAACACCTAACCTTCTGTCCCCCCGCCCCTCCGTCTCTCAGCCGCCCTGGTAGAGGGACATCCAAACTCGCACAGAGGTGCACACAGTTTCCGGTAGCCGAGGCCGACCTAGAGGAAGTGCTGGGACTATGTGTCCTGGACAAAGAGCCCCGGGAGGAGACACTGAAGCTTCCCCCTCATCCCCCACGCCGCCCCCCAAATTCGGTGTCCTCCAGCAGAATGCGGGCCTCTTCCAGGCAGGCTGCCGGCAGATGGCAGGCCGGGGAGAGCTGGCCGGCCGGCTCCCAGGCAGATGGCAGGCTCCCCTGCTCACAGGCCGGTCGCCACGGCAGATGGTGGGACCGTGGGAGCCGAGCCTGGGCTAAGCTCACTCGCTCCTCTCTCCATCTCAGCGCCCGATGTCCAGGGTTCGAGAGGTTTCAGAGCAAATCCACAGACCTTTCTCTCTTCCCATCTCCTCTATAAAACAAGGGCCCCCAAAGGGAGGGTCTCCCCACTGGCACCGGCCAACCTCGAGGCCTTTAACACTGCTGAATAACGCCTCCCCCCACTCCCACCCAGCATCGCCCTGTGCTCAAGACCAAAACCGGACCCCGGCCTCAGCCACCAAGAGAAGGCACGGCCGGCCGCCTCCGTCTGCACAGAGCTTTAAAGGCACTGAATTAACTGCTAACTTTTAAAGAGAGGAACTTTCATTTAAAAAACTGCGATTTCTGATTTCCTTTGGAAAATCGGAAGCTCTGGTGATGCTGGGTCTACGTTCCTCACGTGACCCCAGTCTCCCTGTGACTTCCCCGCTCCGCACGCTGTCACCTCTGCCGTCCCTCCTTGCTCTCTCTGGTTCTCAACCGTCCTCGCTCTCTGCAACCTGCAGACCACGGAACCTTCTCGGTCCTGCCAGCCGGGCCCCCAGCTGGTTTCTCCAAGGAGCCAGGCTGTCGTGACCGGCATGTCACCAAGTTCTTTGTAACTCTCCACAACAGTGTGGTCCTGGGGTCAGACCTTACTGTGACCCCTTTGTTCCCTGTCTGCAACAAGATAAATGCTGAACCCTGGAGAGCGAGCATTCAGAAACGTTTATGGCAATTAGACACCGCTGTGACGCACAGGACGGGCCCGCTGAACAGGGGACAGCCCAGCAGGGCGTCATGAAACTCGTGTAGCAAGGTGCACGTGGTATGAACTGCATGCTAGTCAAACACAGCAGGGCCACGGACCAATCTGCTACAGATTGGTCAGCTTTGGGCGTGGAGGGTACGGGGGAGGCCAACAAATTGGTCCCTCACCACCGAGCGTCTGAGAAGAACTGGACTAGAACACCTGGGCTCTATACCATGTCTAGGCCACCTTTTCTGCTAAGTCTCCCCCATCCCTTCCCTCCCTGTCACCATCCTGGGGTCTCCTCGGCTTAGCATCACTGTTACGTTACCATGGCAACTGCATCCTCTACAGATGGACCCTGCTTGGCGAGCTTATTTTTTAAACTTCCAACTAATAACAGCCAAGTGACCAAGTAACAGGAGCTGGATTCTAAAGGGAACACAGAAGCAAACTTTTGTAAAATTAGGATTACTCTGGATGGCTGTTTCTCGAGTCGAGCACCAGAAGGAAGTGGCTTGCCTTCAACGTCACGTTTGCATTAGAAATCAGAGTGCAGTCAGATGTCTACTCAGTGAGAAGCCGGGGAAACAGGCCAAAAACGTGGCATGAACTGCATGCTAGTCAAACACAGCAGGGCCACTGACCAAACGGAAAACGCCCAGGTGCTCAGACTCACTCTGAAACATCTGCCCGCTGAGGGGCGTGGCAGCCAGTGCCATTGCTGAGATCAGTGTTCTCTCTCTCCCCACATCACCAAGCACAGAGAGATTAATTCACACAAACAGGGGGGAAAATGCACGTTTTAACTCCACAGAACTGTTTGGAATCTTTTCCACTGTCTCCAAGATCTCAATTTGCCTTCCAATCTCCTCCTCCTCCAAAGCTGTGTGACCTTTGGCAAGTCGCTTAACCTCTCTGAGACTCCCGCATCCCATTAAATGTCCTCATGTTAATGCTGTGGGACCAAAACAAGAGAATGACAAGCAAAGCACTCTAAATAAGAAGTGCCTCATAAAGAAAGGATTTTTGTTAATCTCTGAGACTGAGGCTGACACAACAAACCTTTTCGACCTCATCCCCTCTACCTCAGAATTCTCTGCATCTTCACCTAAATCGTTTGCTTTTCTTAGTCATTTCAGAGGAAAGTCACAGAAGTCTCTCCCATTTCTTCTCCTCTCCTCTGTAACCTAGATTAAATTTATAGTAAATTACAAAGCCCAGGAGCGTGGAGAGCAGGATTTTCGGGGCGTACCGCTTCAGCACCAGCTCCTAGCAACGGAGCTCAGCATTATTATTAGATATCGGCGCTCGGTTAAGTTTGCTGCATGGAAAGAAGGAAAGCGGGAAGGAGGGAGAGGAGAAAAACCAGCGGAATGAAAACGAGACATACGAACAGGTATTTATTATTGAAACAGCAATATTATCAGAACAAGTACCTAACCAAACAAATCGAGGTTATGAGAAGCCACAGTGTGGCCAGTCGGTAACCGAGCAGAGTATTAGGGACCAATTTCTCACTTCTCCAGTCATCTGAGGAACGGAGAGACGTTCCAGATTATGCTGCAAACGCCAGTGTAGAAAGGAAACATGGCGAACCGTAAAAGGGGTTGCTCATCTCCGTCCATCTGCACTAAGCGGTGACACGAGGCGACTCGGCATCATTTGTGCCGGTCATTCCCTTCCCCCGTCACAGGGTCCTGACTGAGTGTCTGTTGTACTAAAGAGCCACACAGAAGCACCGAGCAGAGGAAAATGGGTTGACAGGAAGGAGATATCACACTTGACGAGGAGAAAAACAACTGATTCCTCCGATAGTAAAGACAGAAAGTCGCAGGCTCTAGAATTATATGTTAATAACAGCGTTTATCATATGATGTGTGTGATATAACAACAGCTGCACGATGAGTTCTGCTTCCGGAGCAAAGTGCCTGGGTCCAAGTCCCAACTTTGCTTTTTCGCTGCTGTGTGACCTTGAGCAAGTTACTTAAGCTCACTGAGCCTCGGTTTCCCCACCCGCAGAATGGGGAATAACACTAGCCCCACCCTCATGGTACTTTTGGGAGAATTAAGTGAAATGTCTAAGAGGCACTGGGCTTGGCACGTGCCAGGCACCCACCAACACCTGCCAGGACTGCTGCAGACCCAGCTCAGCCCCCCCAAACCTCTTCTGTTCAGCTTTGTCCCATGCTCAAAACCACAGGGCACCCATTTCCATGGCATCTTGGTGTCCTCCAGGCTGAGGCTCCGACTCAGGCCGAGGGCCGTGTCCTGCACCCTGGAGCCCCGTACCAGCGGGAGGCGCTCAGCAGCCCTGACAGAGGCAGATCCCTGGCAGCATGGCCGGGCTGACCCACTTTCTGGTAGAGATGAGACCGTCAGTCTGCAGGGGCAATTAAGGGCTATGCCCCAGAGCGGACGCCGCAGAAAAGTCCGCAGGCCAGAGCCGCTTCTCTTCCCCAGGTCTCTAAGTGTCCGAGGGGCAATTAGATGCCAGTTTAAGTCCCCAGAGGTCTAGGAACGAGTAGAAAACACCATCTGACCGACGAGGACTCATTTTCCCAACCGACGGATGATTATGTCCAATTACACAAAAGGATTTTCCTTTCCTTTTCAAATTGCTAACATATTCCTCAAAAAAAGGGGACGCCTCACCTGATGCGACGACAGTGCCGGCCCAGAGCGCGTTCTCTATGCTCAGGCTCTCGCTGACGGGAGGGTCGCTGTCCTCCTGGAGGGGACCACATGACACACGCTTACCTACCGAGGCTCCGAAAGGACACACAGGCCGTTTCCACCCTGCCCTTCTCCAGCCAGGAGGAGGAGGACGACCCGCTCAGAGCCGACGGCTCAGCCAGGGGAGACGGGCCGAGCCCACGAACTACAGTCCCAGGGGGGCCCCTCCCCAGGGAGACACCTGGAAAAGCTGGCTCGCGACTTAAGGAGTACAAGCCTCGGACCCCGAAGAAGTGTTTCACGAGGTGGGAACTAAAACGTGAGAGCGGATCAAACAGGAAGTGTGTTCCGGCTCACAGGAAGCCTCAGTTTAGAACCTATCATCCCAGATTCCGAACGTAACGTAAATCCAAATTTAATTTCTATTCTGGATGGTTGAGAAGTGGCTTAAAAAGTGTCACAGCGGCAGACGGGCCTTTTACGAATAAAAAAACCTGGGCCCATCTGATAGAGACAGAAAGGGTAAAATGCGTCACAAAGACGTCAGCATCAATCATAACAATGCTTGGGGCCACGCTGTCAGGTGATTCGGGCTGTTCAGAGGCTGGGAGAAGGCCCAGTGCTGTTGGCCTTCCAAGAATCGATAGGTCAGCTTTCGAGGTGGGGGAACCTCGACCCTGCCTGGCATAAAGCCACCGCCCGACAGAGACCTGTCCAGGCTTCTTTGCAGGCTTTCGTCACGTGTGCACACTCTCAGACAGACAGGATTCCGCCTTCCGCGAAGCCTACTCACCCTGGTAAACGTTCCTACGAAGTTGTGAATGTCGATGTTGGGCTCCTCCGCGTAGATGTAAGATCGGATCTGAAGGAGGTCCTGCTCGACAGAGGTAACATTTCGGAGTTAGAACAAAGTCAGTGCATGAGTAGAGAGATTTCAGGAGGCAGCCACACTTTTTCAAAAGCGACTGTATTTCTGAAACAGGACAAACAGGCTCACAGCATGATGGGGCCGGTGGAAAAAAAAGGAACAGTCTTCCATGAAGGAACCTGAGGAATTGCTACGTGCAGCATCCCCAGACGCTGGGAGACGCTGGGGTGAGGATTCTGGCTCCCCAGTGTCTGACGGCGCAAACCCACACCTGCCAAACTCCGGGTTCCAGCGTTTGTTCATGGCAATGAACACTCACTCTCTCAACAGACAGTTATTGGGCACCTACTCGGTGCACAGCCCTGGAAAAAGCAGGGGTGGGAAGTGACCAAGAGCACCGCACATCCATCAGGATGGCTGCTACCGAAAGGAAAAAAGAAAGAAAACAGTTAAGTGCCGGCAAAGATGTGGAGAAACTAGAACCCGTGCGAGCTGTTAACGGGCGTGTGAAAGGCTGCAGCCGCTGAGCCGGGCAGCAGGGCGGGTCCTCAAAACGTTAAACGTGGGATTTCCGTTTGAACAGAAAGCCCGTTTGCTGTGACTTGAAAGCAGGACCCCAAAGGGACATGGGTACCCCCGTTTTTGTCGCATTATTATTCACAACAGCCGAAAGGTGAGCGTAACCCAAGTGTCACCGACGGGTGAACCAACAGCACGGACTCTAAACATACAATGGAACATCACTCAGCCTTAAAAAAGGAGGGAATCCAGACAGGTGTGAGTCCATGGGTGGACCTCGAAGACGTGATGCTGAGCAAAATAAGCCCGTCACGAAAGGACCAGTACTGCACGACTTCACTCCTCTGAGGTCCCTAGAGTCGTCAGACTCAAAGAGACAAAAAGCAGAACGGTGGGAGCCAGGGGCTGGGGTCGGGGGAAACGAGAGGGTGTCACTCAACGGGCAGAGTTTCAAGAGATGGATGAGACAATGGCCACACAGCCGCGTGGAGGTACTTAACACCACCAAACTGTCCGCTTAAATATGTCAGGGTGATAAATCTTACGTGATGTGTATTTTACCACAATTTTAAAAACCGGGGGGGAAACAAACACGCATTTTCGTCAGGCACATTCGGACCCCAATGTCGCAAGGCAACAAGGGGCTAGAGTGGAGGCCACTGGGCGCCCCTCAGGCAGGGCCCGAGCTCGCTGCCGGGCTGGGAGGCCCCGGACACAGACGCATTTGCACAGCTGCCTTGCTGGACCGATGAGAAAAGACTCAGAGACACACCAAGTGCAGGAGGAGAGAAGCTGCAGAATGACCGAGACGGACCGATGCCACTTGCAGACAGCCGCACCCTCCAAGCGGGCTGCAGCTGGCGAGGCCTGAGGGGGTGCCCTGGAGAGGACCTGCAATGGGCGCCACTGAGGTCACGCGGCCCCTTGTGGGGAAAAGGCAAAATGAGACACAGGGGCTGGGAGCAAGACTTCTCACTTTTTCCTCTTTCTATATAATTTGACTCTTTTTTTTTTTTTATAAACAAGAATATATTCACACGCAGGAAATCTTTTCATATAATCTTTTAATCCACAACTTGGTTAAAATGCTGCTCCTCACTCAGGCCCCTTCGGCCACTAAGGCCGAGAGTTCAAACGAGACGGTGGTATCTTACCCTTTCTCCAGAGCCCAGCCCAGGCTGGAACCAGACGAGGGGCAAAGAGCGTTTATGACACAGAGCGATGCTTCCAAAACACACACCCAGAACTAGAATCTGTGCCGCAGGGCGGGCGGGCAGGCAGCGTCGTGATTCTAGGCTCTAGACTGTCTCCTAAGGAGAGTCCTTCAAATCGCGTGACAACCAGAATCTTTTCTTTGGAGAAATCACACCGGGACGTCGAATACATCACCCAGATAAAACCAGAACCACCTGGTTAGACAAGCACCATCTCTGGGGTGCCCGGAGACTTCAAAGGGTTCCCAGGGCTCCCGACTCCATTTAGAAACTCACTGTTTCGGATTTCCTGCTTTAAAAAGCAGTTAATAGTGGTGCCGGTTCACTTGGTATCGGAGACGAAAACCATCAGCACCACGGGCACACTTACTGCTGGGCTAACTCTACGGCGACACAGAACTTTCTCTCACCCACGCCTTCCCTCACAGAACTGGCAAGGAGTGGCGTCAACCCACGGGACCACGAGCCCGGGAAGCGCTTACGTGTCCCGCGTGATGCTCTCAGACCCCACCGATGGGGCAGGTCGGGCTCCAGGCATCTGAATTACATTCTGCCATTTTGTGACCTAGTCCACGGGCCACACCCAACCACGCAGCTTGTGTTCAAGGTTACTCTTTGACTCTCTCCCCACTTTCTCACTCTTCACATCACAGGGTGAGCGGTGTGGGGCTGGTGAGGTACGATGGGGTTCTGGGGAGCTTTAAGCACCTGTTGGGTCCAACCACTGAGACCGCCCCCTTAGAGAGGACCTGGATGCTGTTCCACGCAGTTCTATATGCTGTTCCATGCACTGTCCTACAAGCTGCTCCATGCGCTGGGTGTTCGGCAGTGGGCAGAACCCTGCTCTTGAAGATACAGGGTTCTTCCTGTATCTTCCTTGAAGCGAGTGGAGCGGGGTGCAAGCAGAGGGAGATCATAAAGTGCCTGTCAGATAAGGAGACCCGTGCGCAAAACCCAAGGACGTGGCGATGCCCGGGCAGCAGACACTGGGGTGCGACTGCTCCCAGCGCACACGGCAAGGGCAGGGAGCGGAGGCGGGAGCTCGGAGAGGCCGGCGTGGCTGCAGGTGGGAGAGGGCCAGAAGCAGAGGTCAAGGCCTCAACAGAGAGACAGATCTCCTGGGCTTGAGGATGACGGCAAGGACGGTAGGACAGCTTCTCAGTGAACCGAGAAGCCTCCGGAGATTCCCAGGCAGAGGAATGACAGGCTCTGGCTTATCTGTCCATTTTACGCTAGGGTCCCTTCAAAGAGCTCCATCCTGCACGCCAGGTCACGTGGCCACAGGAACCGACCAGCGCTCAAGGTTCCCCAGGACCCCACCCCATCCCACCAGCCCCTGTTCACACCTGACATCGCATGTCTGGCCCCTGAGGGCACCTGAGTTGGAGAGCCCCGACATGATAAGTGCCAGTTTGGACCCTGCGGGGAACGCTACTCACAGCGGCCGTGGGGAGCCTCTGCGTGCAGGCCACAGGGAGCCGCAGCTTCCAGTCCGTCTCCCCGTCCAGCTGATCCGTCCGCAGGAAGCAAGACCCTGTGGAAGGAAGTGGGGCGCCATCTAGTCACCCGCAACTCAAGAAGCCTTCCCTTGGCAGCTCCTGCTCTGGTCCTTGTAAAAAGAGCCAATCGGTGGCCAACAACCAAAAGGGAAGATGAACACCTGATTCCCCACGTCCTCCAGGAGCTCTGGGGTCAGACCCGCTGGTTCTGGGGTCAGAAAGGTCTGGGTTCGAATTCTCACTCCACCACTCATTCACAGGAGGAACCTGGGCCAGTTCCCTGACCTTGCCAAGCCTCAGTATGTCCTATCTGTAATGCGGGGTGAAGCACAGGCCTCACAAGCTTGTTGTCAAGAGTCTGAGGGTGACAGAACCCCCAACATGGCAGCTGGCGTGGGGTAACCAGCACCTGAGTCTGTCATGGGCGAGGGTAATGAGCACCTCCTGGATTCAAGTCTGGGCTCCGCCACTTCCTAGCTGCCTCAGTTCCCCTGAGTGCAAAATTGGAACAATAATGGCATCGACCTCATGCTGTGAGGACCGAAGAGCTGACCCATGCAAACTGCCCAGACAGAGCTACGAAAGCATCTGCCGTCATTACCAGCTCGCACGTCGCACGGGTCGGTAGCTCAGTCTGACGTACACGTCCAAGCCATCATTGGCTACACACGTCATCAGAGGTGATACTGAATTTACTGGCACTGCAGTCAAGATTTCAGAGAACTCTTCGGGAAGAATGCTTCTAATCTTTTCGTTTGTGCGTTTGTTTGTCAGATCAGAGACCCTAACCCATAACACTCCATTTTCAGTAACTGGGGTACAGGAACTGATTAGAGAGAGCCGAGCCGCAGTTTTTAAAAGGCCGTTTTCATCTGGTGCCTTCCGCCCCCTTTCTACATTACTTAATATATCTTTAGTATAAAATTTCATCCATTCTTTTCTTCAATTTGTAATGAAATAGGTTGCAGCAACCTCAAAGGAATAGAAAAGCGAATTTTTCAAGGGTTCAGAGATCTCTGATGGTGCCTGATAGTTGAGAGAAAAACAGCCTTGTTTCCTCAGAGTAGCTTAAATAACAAAAAATAAAGAAAGAAAGGAGATTTGAGTCAACTGATGGGGCGGGCAGGCAGCGGTGCCATGCAGGCCGGGAAGTCAGTGCAGTGGGCAGGGCCTCGTAAAAGCCTGAGCGGCTCACTCGGGCCCAAACGGGCTAGAACAGTAAACGTATTGATGGGTCCGCCGCTCACTGGTTTCTCTACTGCCCCATCTCATCGCTGGTGCATCTTCTGGTATTTTTCTCAGAAAACAGAGGATTTCTGGGTGCTTCTCTCTACCAGGCCTACTTCCTCCTCTAGCCAACTCCCGAAGTTGAGCTTAATGCAACCCACAGAGGACAGCCGCCGCCGCCGAGTGTGTGACTTGACCAGCTGTGACTCAGCAGGGGTCCAACTAACTGTATCTTTGTGATAATCAAAATCTATTGACCTGCTAGCACCAAAAACACTTTTTTTTTTTTTTTGATGACTACTCTATTAAAAGAGCTGTTTTTGATTTGCCTCCATGGCTCCAAAATGATCATCTACTTCTGTTACATTTTCAAATGATTATTTTGCCAAATTACCACTGAAAGGTTAATGGTTATTTTCAAAATTGATCCCAGATGTTTACCGTTTTTTTCTGACGTCCTCAGGAAGATCATGTCAGCAGGCACCCGCTGGTTCTGAGTTATGAAAAGAAAGGCTGTTACTGTGAATACCCATGT
>NW_006442491.1:33080776-33091779 GCF_000325575.1 Pteropus alecto
AGCCTCTTTTAAGTGCCTGCCTTTGTCAGGCAGACTTAGGGATTTATTTTGTTTTGAATCTGAAAAATCTTGCATGCTGCTGTTACGTCCCTAATCCCCTATTGAAATCTTATCTAGGAAAAAGGGCTTCTAGTTTTCTGGTGAATCCAACCATTACCTCCCGAATTCCAGCCAGAGAGGACACAGGGTCTAAAGTCCGCTACCCTAGCTGGCTTTCTTCCAGGCCGTCTGCTGGAACCAAAGACACACACTCTGCTCACGCTTTCTGCTCCTACCAATTTTCTGGCTTGATGTCTAGCTTCCAGTGGGATTTTAATAAGAAAGTCAAGTAGTAGGAAGCAACAATAGCCATTCTCATAGAGAGAGAGAGAGAGAGAGAGAGAGAGAGAGAAAGGGGGGGGGGGGGGAGAGGAGCCAGCAGCAGCCTTCATGTAATTATGAACAGAAAAAAGTATGAACACATAAAGGGGTTCATGTGGTTCTTCTGAGCTGCCATCTGGTAGAGTGTCACTTTGCCACAAATCAACTTTGAGTTCTTGGATTTAATCCTTTTAAAAGAGCATAGTTCACTTCCTACAGAAACAAGTTGAGACAAAATCCTTTTCTAATCGAATATTATTCTGAGACTCTCCAGGATCACCCCCAAGATCCAATACCTTCCAAATAAATGCAATAAAAAAAAATAAAAAAAATAAAAAAGATATGAGTGTTTGCAAAAGTAACAAATGGGTTAGCAGTGCTATTTTTAAAAACGCATTTTTGGTCTGTTCTCATATTAACCCTAACTCCCCATAAAATGATAGAAAAACACAATGTTTAATTCAAAAAATACAAGCTAAAATTGCTCCAAAGGTAAATGACATAAACATTTTTACGTGCTTATGTAGCAAGCAGACTTCTAGGAGAGCCTTTATGATAAAAACAACAACAACAACAAACACATCCATCAGGAAATCAAAACCTGTGTTCGTCAGTAAGATTTCTGGCTAATCGGCACACATAAACCTTGAAAAAATATTGTGTGTGTGTGTCTCACGGGAAAGAGCTTTTTCTCCCCAGGCAGAGCTGTTGGATAGACTCGCAAACAGTGTAACACATTCGATGAGTCTACCAGATACACTCATTACGCGTTAGGATTTGTGACGAGGTAGCAACAGCATCGCATTTAAACACACACACTCCCAGCAGCCGAGACCCCACTCACCTTTTCAACGATGATGAGATCTCCAACTTGGATGTTAGCGCTCTTCACCTTCATGGTCCCTGCAAAGAAACAGGTCCAAGATACATCATGCCTGAATTCATCTCCATTCCGCGTGTCTTTACAGAGCGTCCGCCAGGCTGCAGGTGCTTCCCCGCCCCCACCTGGCCCTCCGCAGCATCATCGCCTCCTGCCCCTCTGAGACGAGGTGCACCTGCTACACACACGTCTCCAGAGACCCATCCATGCCCCTTGTGAGAGCGCTAGGACGTGCCCACGCCCCTCAAGTGACAGCTTCCGTCCGAACGGTGCCTCGGACGCTTTTCTAAACCCGCATCTTCACAGAGTCGTTCAGCCTCAAAAACAAACAAACAAACACCAAAAGACACAGAAATCGGGGAGGAAATTAAGAATTAGATCCATGGACAAAAAGGGCAACTCTTAATATTCGGTAGCACCAAAAAGAAGCTAACCCGAAGTGACTGGTTTTGGTTTGCGACTGCCACGCGGTTTGGTTCACGTGAGTGTGATCGGACTCTCCTTTTGCTGGACGTGTCTCTGGGTGAAGAGTAACAGCTAACATTAAGCGACAACTGTGCTAAGCGCTGCGTAGATACTGACATATCGACGGCTTCCTTCATTTCTCACCATGGCCATCAGAAAAAGGTACAACTATCTCGTTTTCGGATGAGAGGAGGCTCAGAGATGCTGCATCTTAGTCTCATGGTCACAGCAAGCCGGGATTCACACCCACATCTGACTCCCGAGGATGGACTAAAAAACAGAGTTCAGCGCAACTCAAAACAAAGACATTTACTAAGTGCTATGTCCTAAAAATTCAAAGGTGAAAGACAGTCCTGCCAGAGAAGGAGCAATTAGGGGGATCGTTTTATAAACTATACACATGTCTGACCAATGTACTGGACACTTGAAACTAATAAAATTAAAAAAATAAATTAAAGGAAAGACAGTCCTCCTATCCTAAAAACACTCTCGTGCAAAAGCCGACAACACGCGTGTGCCATAAAGGGCCCAGACAGTAAAGAATTTAGGTTTCACAGGCCAAGAGACAGTTTCCAACTCTCCCAACCACTGAGAGGCTAACAGTCTAATGCACATTTATATTTTATATTCTAAAGCATAAAAAAAAAAAAAGATCTCATACAAACAAACAATAACCGATTTGGCTCGCCGGCTGCCGTTTGCAAACCCATGAGCTGGTGACAAAGTCAGCCAGACAGACGCTGCTAGTGCAAACTGGTGAGTGAAACGGAGGCAGAGTCCAGTGTGCTAAGGGAGCAGAAAAGGGGGGAAACCTCCCCATTGGAAGAAGGACCCAGACACAGAAGGCGCTTGATTATTCACTCAACATTCAAGCACCAGACGCTGAGCGCCTGCTGCATCCCGGGCATCTTCCTAGGCTGGGGACCTCTGGGACTCACATTCCACAGGAGGGAGGGAGGAAGGCAATGAACAGACAGTGGGGTGCAGGGAGGTGTCAACACAGGAGGGGTGAGGCCAGAATTAACTAGACGAAGGATACCATGAAAGCGGGGAGCAGAACAAGATGAAGGTGGGGCGGCTGGTCGGCCAGGAGTCCAGCATCCTGAGAGCAAGCCCAGAGAGAAGGCGGCCCTCGAATCTGGTGGTGGGTCAAACTCTCGCACAAGGGAGGAACACCGTACAATTTTGATGTCATCGGCGTCTCTCAGAACGAGCCCATTTAACTTACAAATGCTCAGCTGAGAGAAAGAAATAATAGTGACGATTCAATCCTCCTTAGTAAATAAAGTCTCTGCCCAGAGCGAGGCTGAAATGGACCCTCGACGGCCAGTCCCTCCACGTACCCATTCCTGCCATACGCACCCATCCTTCATGGACGAGGGTTTCTAGCTTGTCTCTTCAGCATGAAAAATAACTTAAAAACCCTAACGACATAGCCTGAGTGCATGGCTCTAAACTTTTACAACTTTTCACAATATTTCACACTTGTCACATAATTTAACGCCAGGTGCCTTTTTCGTTAATGCGACAGCATCGAGACTTTTCAAAGCATTCCAGTGATTTCTATTCAAACGACTCTAATAGGGTACACTGGGTTTGATTTTAACTAATTTTTGGATTTAATTAAATGCTGTCAGGATAAGAAATAGAACTAGCACTAATGACTTCTGAAAAGCACGAAGCAAACAGAGACGGGCTGGACCCAGCGTCCATTCCTCTCCAAAAGATGAGCATCTCCCCCTAGAAAGCGAGCACTGAGTCGTCTCCGCCCTCATTCAATGCAGTGTGAAATTCAGCCCGATGGCCTCAGCCCCGGCAGAGATCATGAGACGGGGGTGAATAAGGGCTGACGGGTAGGATTCTTTTCCTGCCTCAACAATTCTAGCCCACCAGGGGGCAGCAGACAGCCCCTTACGGACCGGTTCTTCCCAGGGCGCCTACCTAGATGTGCCCGGAAGGAAGGTTGTAAATTCAACGGCCCTCGGTGCCAATGAACTTTTCCTTCGCTGGCGCTTGCCCCAACTTTCCCAAACATAAATTTACACGTTGTCTTTGGTTTTATTACTGAAATTTATGCTGGCAGCCTGGCCCAAACGATCACACTGGTATTCTGGGTTTTGAGACCTAGTTATAAGTTTTCTTTTCATTTCTAGCTGAAAGAGCATGCGTTTCAAGCCTTATTAAATAATATTTGCATATGTCTGTGTGTGTGTGTTAGCGGGACAGAGGACAGAATCGTGAGGATCATACTGAAAGGAGTGACCATGATCCTTTCTGCGGATGTTGGGGGATTTATCTTTTTCTCTGGCATACGTACTTTCTAAATCCTCCGCACTGATTTTTTTTTTTTTTTAATAATGAGCATGAGGTGCTTTTCTTATAAGAAAAAAAAATAATAAATTAAACTAGCTCAAACTCTTAAGTGATCCAGATTTTTTCCCTTCTTACAAGGGAGCCCTGATTTACGACGGGTTAATTTGAACTCTGCCTCTCTCTGTCCATCTGCTCTACCTCAACAAAACCCTCTTTAATCCGCTGTTTGCAGAGCAGTTTCTCACTAACCCCGCGGGCTGATCCCTCACACAAACACTTCTACAGTATTTGCCCATCGGCCCTCAGGCCTCGGGCTCCGCATCTCAGAAGCCACACCCACCGTGAAGTCACTGTGCTGCTTCCCCATGGCCCCTCAATAGCATTTTAGTATTTGGGGGGAGACGAACCTCGGCTTCGCAGCTTCAACGAAGGGAGACCTAGGAGACGCTCCCACGCTACTGAGCTCACACATGGTCCTGAGCATCGATTTGGACTTCCTGTCCCTCACTGCCATTTTTGGGGGGCCACCAAAAATGTGCAGTTTGGGCCTGCATGGGGGGCTCCTGTTTAGTGTGTGTGTGTGTGTGTGTGTGTGTCACGAATGAGAAAAGGCAAATAAAACCAAAGGAATGAAAAGGAGGAAAAGGGGCAGGAAGGGAAGGGAAAGCAGATACCGATACTTCTATTCCAGCATTTACTGGGCTGGCTGTCGACATCTGAATAAATGGCCGAGCGTTCAGTGGCTGGGATTAACTCACAGAATTGAAAAAAAAAAAATTGTAAAATTGTGGCAACGACCCAAAACACATGATTTCTAACCCTACATTAACCATTCTCCTGAATTGTTTACCACCATTCTTGCAAAAAGGGGGAGAACGAGAAACAGACGCACTCCGGCCGAGTTCCCCGTCTTCCTTTCCTACCAGAGAAATATGAGAAATAGAAAGCAGCACGTTTAGTGACCGTCATCTATCTGAACAGAGAGGGAGAAGCATCCGCCCAGGCCACCATCTGATGAGATGGGGACTCCCAGCACCCCTCTGAGAAGGCAGCAGACACACTTCCCCTCAGACCTCTCTTTTCTCTCCTGGACCCCGTAAACCCTGCAACACCCCATCTTCTAACCTCTAGGCGCTGGGATTTCCAAACGCATCTGCAGAAGTTGGGTGAGAGATTTTCACAAAGGTTAAGTGGAAAATTCTCCGCCAGCCACATCGTCAATCATTAAATGCCTTCTATAAAATAAATGTATCCCTTTCGGCTTTCACCACTTCACGCAAGCCGCCTCCGAGCCAGAGTTTATAACAGGGAACAAACTTCCAATTACTAGAGCTGTTTATTTCTGTAGAGATGGACCCCGAGCCTTTCATAAGCAAATCCATTGAGCCCAAACCATGCTTTCATGGATGACAGCATCAGAATAAGAGCAGTTTGTCTACACTGCTGGGAGAAACCAGATGTTTCTCTTGAGTCGAAACAAGCAAATGACAATTCAGTCAAAATGCAGAACAGCCTGCAAAGAAGAAGAAGAAAAAAAAAAACGGTTTTTAAATAAATTCTGGGGCACTAGTATGGAAGGGCCTATTTTTTGACCCCGAACACCTCCAGGATCTTTCTATGTTTCGCCGTGCGTCCAGGGTATAGATTGCTTGTGTAGCTCTAAAAGGGCAATCTCCACGCACGAACCCTGGTTAATGTTTCGCTCTTTAACTCACACTCTAATCTGACTGCACAGCGATGAGTTGTAAATTCTACAGCATGTGTACATTTCCTGGGCTTGACACTAAAACGCGTCTGGTTTAAAGCTGAAAATTTCATATTCCAATACAGTCGTCTGCATTCCCCAAAGCCTAAGAAAAGACTGATACCTGAAAACAGGCAACGGATGAAAAGATATTATTGGAAATTCCATGGCCACTTCCTGGGGCTTTTGTTTAAAATAGTGGGAACTTAAAAAAGAGAGGCTGTAGTTTAAATGTGACAAGTTTATACCCAACAGAGGCTTTAAAAATAAATATATAAATGGTCCTCTCTGCTTCTGGTGCCCAATAATGATGAAATAGACCAACATCCACCCCCACGGGGGCAGGGGGCGGGGCGGGGAGGGGGATGGCCCAAATACCTCCTGGAAAAGACAACAGTCCAATCTGCATGTGAATTCTTTTAGGGTTGTTTTTTGTTGTTGTTGTTGTTTTTTCTTAATTAAACGATAGATCAGTTCACCAACGATTTGCAATAAAGTGAAATGGAGTACTTTGGAAGAGAAAAGGAACCTTGGGAGTCTGAAATAACAATTCTGCGTCTGTCGGAGAATGTAAGAGAAAGTGTTTGGCACGATCTGTCTTAAGACTTGTAAAAGTAAATGCTCTGAATCTTAACGAGAATCTGCGGCAGGGAGGACTCTGCTCACCGAAACCGTATTGGAGGTCCTCAAAAAAAGACCTGCGCAAGACTTCCGTGACATCAAAAAGAGCATCGCTGGCCCTCTCCGTAAAGGAAGTATAAAGCATATCTTAGACTTTGAAAACACAAATGGCATTTGTGTTTAGGAATACAGAGCTTCGCTTTAGTTAATTATTAGCTAACTTATTCCCAGTAATGGGCACATTTCCTACACTAACCCACTTCCTGATGAACGCCAATGGAACGTCACTCCCCAAAAGAAAAACACGTATGTCCTTTGACCTCAAAACTTAATCACATTAACCGCCATCCTAAATAATGGTCCAAAGTAGATTCTGAATTGAATTGAAAAAAAGATATCACTCTCAAATTGGGAAAAGGTGAACAGTAGCATTTGCAAAACTATCTGGGAAAAAACTGGGGAGAAGGAAAGATCTTTTTTTTTTTTACACCACCTAGGTACTAAAAAGCTCAAGGTGGGAGAGATTTTTCTCTCCCTTTTGCATAGACCTTTGGTTTATGACTTATGGTTTATGCTGTGCCCAGATGTCCCCAGCAGGAAAGACGCATTGGCAATTGTGTTAATTATGCTTCTGTTTGCACTTTCTTTCAAGGCTAATTATCCGCTTGCTTCATTTAGCCCTTGATCGCAAAGTCAGTCTGGGAAAACATTCCTGGTGTGAAGACCGTGGAATTCATCCTGTGAAAAATGCAAATCCAATTGCCCTCACCACCTGTGATAATCAAGGCAGAATTAAACTTTTAGTTTGGAGAAGACAAATATAAAGAGAAATCATTCATTTACTAGATTCTTCTTTGCTGACCCGAGCCAAATCTTTCGAGTAACAAACCTAAGTTTTGCTGGGTCTGCTCCTACTTCAAGATCCTCTCTTCGCTGCCTTTGGTATTTACAGTGCTACTGAATGTTATCGATTTGGGGAGACTTTATAATTAGAGCCATGATACCCATAAAGATCTAGGAACCTCTCTTACACAGCTGATCACGTCGAAACGTGGATTTCAAGGAGGGGGCAAGGGGAGCCTTACTTATCCAAAAGCATTATTATCCTGATGGGGCTTTTCAACAATTTGTCCACCTTAGAAGGAGAAAGCTGGGTTGATAGGTTTCTTTGGACTCCGAAGTGTGTTTTAAAATGACTTAAATCTTAAAAGCCCTTCTGAACACTCTGGCAATTGTTTAGACAGTCGATGCCAAAGTGCTGAGCCCGGCTCCAGGCACATGGTAGGTGCCTGGACCTGCTCAGGTTTTACATTCAGACAAGCCAGGGTTCGAGCGGGTCACTAAGTAGCTAGAGCCTCTGAGTGCGATAGGGCACTTTGCCAATCTGGGCTTCCATTCCCTATAAAAGCTCCCTCTACAGGGCTGTTTAAAAATTACAGCCTAGACCCTACCCAGCAGCACCTGGCCGGCTATGGTAGGTCATCTTCCTTCTTTTTCTTCCTCCTGGTTTCCAATGTGGGCAGCATTTTTCAAATCGCTCCAATGCCACCTCCTCCCTGTGGCGTGCCTTGTGTACACACTCCTGAGTCCCAGAGTCTCAGGTCCTCCCTGGCCTACACAGCCTTTCCTCTGTTTGCCCAGGAGGGAGGGGCTCAGGAATCGCAGCCTAATTGGGAAGAATAAGATGGAGCCTGAAACTCGGGGTTCTGTCCCCCACACTCCCAGCCACCATGACCTGGGGCCTTTGGAGAACTCTTTACCAGGTCCACTTACAAGGCGTGTGCTCCAGGTGCTGGCACAGAGCCCAGCACTCAGTCCCTGTCTTGGTTTAATGTTCTGCTGTCACCATGCAGAAAATCTTAAACATGTTTGAATACGTGTTCATTTTTGCACTGGGCCCCAGGAATGATACAGCCAGTCCTACTCTCTTTCATCCTGTAAGACTCATCTCCTCCAGGAAGACCTCACACCAGCTCCTCCCCGATGGTCTCCCATAACCTCCATTTATTCACCCACTGACACTCAGTGGCTCCCTGCTACGATGCCACCAGCACTTTCTTAAGCACACAGCAAATCGCAGGCACAGTGCTACTTTCTTCCCATGCCAGAGCTACATTTAAGCAACTCTCTGAAGGGAGCTGCTATTACAACCCCCGATGAGTGACAGGTTAAGGGATCTGGCCACACAGCCAGGAGGAGGTGGACGCAGGTGTGTTGAATCCAGGCAGAGCACAAGCTCAGAACCATTACTTTCTTCAACTGCCAGGAACTGTGCTCAGAACCAGGAATGCAGTGGCCAAGAGAGGGGACACTCCTCATAAGGGCCCCACACTCACGCCAATGAAGTATAATTATTTTAGTTAAGTTTTTAAAATTATCTACTTCAATGCCGGAAGCCCAGCCCCTCGTGTTCCTTTAATATGGACAAGGATGGAGTCTCAAATATGCTTCAAAGGAAAAAAGGTCATTCCCATCTATATGTCTAATTATATTATTAAAATCTTTGGAAATTTATTAGATCATGACAATTACACTAAAAATTAATCCAATTGATGTGTTGTTTTAGATACACCTTGAATGAAATAAGGTGGTCTAACACGTTGGAAGAAGCTATTTAAAAGATTGTCATCAGCATTTCCTCCCAATGGTGAGTTCCTTATTATCAGGGCTTTTAGGTCAAATTTTTTTTTCTCAAAATTTGAAATTTTTTCAATTTGATCAACAGAATGCCTCTAAAACTTTGGCAACATCCCAGTGAGAATCTGTGCCACTGACTTTCTTAACACTATATTAATTCCTGCTAACCATGCACGCTGTGAATCTAATTTTCAGACACCGAACACAAATTGAGAGACAAGGTATAAAGTAACTGGTCTAAAACTGGTCCCCCCTTTTCAAAAAATGTCAATGTCATGACAAAGAAAACCCAGGAGCTACGCCAGGTTCAAAGAGACGAAGAAGAAAGGACAAATTCAACTGGCAAACCTGGATCAGTCCCTGGACCATGAAAAAAATGCTACTACGAAAGGGCATTGGGGGGACAAACGGCAAATTTTGAGTAAGGACATTAGATTAGAACGATAGCAACGCCTCGCGTTAAATGTCCTGATTTTGCTAATTGTACTGTGTCATGTAAGGGAAATGTCCTATCAGGAATTCAAAGCTGAAGGATTTAGGGGCAACAGAGAATGATATCTGGAACTTAATTCTCTGATGGCTGAGAGAGAGAATGTTGAGAATGTGGCAAAATTGAGGAATCCGGATGGGAGGTATAGAAGAGACCTCTGAATGATTTTTGCAATCTTCTTGCTAGTTAGAAATTTATCCCAAAAAAAATTTTTTTTAACTTTATTAGTACATGTATCATTAATGAGTATCATTAACGAGGAAACGATGCAGAATGTATGTAAAATCTCACAGCCTATAATCTAGTGATCAAGGAGTTGATCTTTCGGTTTCTAAGCATTTTCGAACTCCAAAAATAGTGCTAAAAAGTACATTTTAAGATGTCCTGTGATCAAAAAACAGGCCTGCATGGATACACATATCTATAGTTGTTTCATTGGGCTTTTGAACGTAACAAAATGAAATTCTCGGTGAAATGCCTCAACTCAAGAAAATATTAAGTCATTAAATAGTAATAAAGTAAGGTCAAAAAAGGCACCCTTTTCTTCCTCTCTCTGAAACTTTCCAGTTTGGGCTTCTTTCTCTAGCCCTTCCCCCCCGAAAGTGTACCAACTAACTCACCTCGATCACTTTCCAAGCTGACAGTTTCTTTAGTGTTCCCCCTTCCCCCCAGGGATGGGGAGGGGGGGTGGCTTTCAAGACAAACTGCAGGGCTAGGGCCTGGGTTAATACTCAGAGTTCTGCCCCGTTTGCCCCTACTGTCACATTGGCATGACAATGGAAACCACGGGCCACAAAAGGAGACCAACAAAGAAAGACAAGTTTTTAATGCTAGAGCCATCTGCCAATTCTCCTTAGGACCTTTTCAAGAACCGCGGGGAGTTACAGCAGGAGCGGAGGAGGGGGTGGGCAGGGGAAGGCACGAAAACCGTTCATGGGAAAAGCAATTGCCATGTGAAAAGAAGCTAAGAAGGGCAGGCGCCCGGGTGGATGGATGGAGGGCACCCGAAGGCCCCTTCTCACAAGCTGTAAATGGATCCACCACACCCTCTCCCATGGGGCTTTTGTCAGTTGCCAAGCATTTTACACGTTACAGTCAGAATATGTTATTAACAGAGGATTTCAAATACACGAACCACAAAAAACGCTCTCCAGAGTGGTCTTCTAATTACAAGCCACCTGCCTTTGCAAAGATTATACTGGGTTTGTATTCTTTAGGTCACAAACTGTTCTAAATACAGTAGTTTAGCCATAAGAAAGCATTTCTCTACCAGCCCTAAGTCCCCCGCTTCTCCCAGAGAATGGCCAATTTTTAAGACCACCCACTATGACCATCTATTCAATTCACTAAGACGAAATACTTTTCATGTCCTCAAGGAATTTTGTTCAAATTTCAAACAAACAACAAACAAAAATTTGGAGGCCGAACCATATTCTTCCAACATTTTTCCCAAAAGGAAAATGCTACTCAAAACCCTGAAACCATGGATGGCC
>NW_006442491.1:33092454-33109315 GCF_000325575.1 Pteropus alecto
TTGTCAGTTGCCAAGAATTTTACACGTTACAGTCAGAATATGTTATTAACAGAGGATTTCAAATACACGAACCACAAAAAACGCTCTCCAGAGTGGTCTTCTAATTACAAGCCACCTGCCTTTGCAAAGATTATACTGGGTTTGTATTCTTTAGGTCACAAACTGTTCTAAATACAGTAGGTTTGGCAATAGAAAGCATTTCTCTACCAGCCCTAAGTCCCCCGCTTCTCCCAGAGAATGGCCAATTTTTAAGACCACCCACTATGACCATCTATTCAATTCACTAAGACGAAATACTTTCATGTCCTCAAGGAATTTTGTTCAAATTTCAAACAAACAAACAAAAAAAAATTCGGAGGCCGAACCATATTCTTCCAACATTTTTCCCAAAAGGAAAATGCTACTCAAAACCCTGAAACCATGGATGGCCGGCTTCACTGGAAGAATAAAGCGTTTAACAAAAGCAGTTCACACGCGCTCTGGGACCAGCTCTCCGAGGCACCTAATCTCTTTCAGAATTCTCAACTTTTTCAACGCCTGACATTATTAAGCCCTGAATGGGATCGGGAGTCATAGGGAGCTGTAGGTAGCAGGCCTCTTTTCTGAATACAAACTTACAGGAAATCTGTTGTAGAGTTGGTAGTTGGAAACAGAAGTCAGCCTCGGCTGGGTTGTCTTGTGGATTCTCTACAATGTATGTGGGGGTGGTTTTTAAATTCCGCCATTGAAAATGCGGATTAAAGGTTATCTGGTCATTTCTCTTTGGGTCAGACTAAACTACACTTTCCACTCTTCAATTTCGAGGATGTATAAGACGCCTGCAAAGAAATTTTCACAAATGCAATATTTATGTAAATCTGGTGCCTTTTAAAAAACTGTTGCTAACACTATATGTCAACTATAATTCAATTTAAAAGTATAGAAATAGATAAACAGAAACTAATGTTGCAAAGTTGTAACATTAGTTTTGTGATGTTGAAAGACTATCTTATCGTGCTTGGAACCGGGTGTGGGCCAGAGCGTGCATCTCTCACATGAAGGGAGTGGGGGCGTACTCCCCTCCACAGCCAGACCCGATAAATGTAAGGAATTAGCAAGCAGAGGATGCCAAGCGCACAGAATTTAATTCCAGGTAGATGATGCACAAGTCAGCCGATAGGACCACGCCTAAGAGGACATGGCAACCCAGGGATGCAGCCCACGTATCCCCAGGCCCCGGGGCTCACGCTGGCCTCCCTGGGCGGTGGCAAGTGAGCGACTGTCCCGCCACACGGTACCCGCACGCCCGCCGATCCCAGGCCTTGAGCTCTGCTCCCCTGCAGCCCGCACGCCTGGGCAGCAGGAGGCGGCCCCAGTGGAGCCAGGAGGCTGACCTCTCGCTGTGAGCCGGCTGTAGACCTGGGAATTGACTTCCTTGTCCCGCAGGTAGCATCGGATCTCCTCCACCGCCTCTCGGATGATGGTGACGGCCAGCACGAAGCCCTGCGAAAGAGAAGGGAGAGGGGGTGAGCCCCGCTGAAACCCACCTTCCTCTCCTGGTGCGGGGGACGGAAAAGGCCAGAGGGCAGCAGGGCCGGCCCTGCTAACGGTCCCAAATGCACAAGCCCCAGCAAGCCCACTTCTCCAAGTCTCTATTACGCACACACCGTGGAGAAACGCTCACCCGCACACAGGTATGAGGACGCCCCTGCTCACCACCTCTACAGGGTTTGAGGGTGAGAAACGTAGAAACACCCAAACTGTCCACCCACACGCAATGGCCGAGCGACGGCGGCCACTGACATTTGTATCTCACTCGCCATGTGCGGGGTGCTAGCCAAAGCGCTTTGCATTAGTGCATTTCACCCTCACGACCACCCTAGGAGATTCACCGTGCGAGGTTACAATTACTGAGATCGCCGGGCCATAGATGGGGAAACTGAGGCACAGAGCGGTCGCGGGATAAAACTCCCACGTGATAAGCAGTAATTTCAAACACAGGAAATCTGGCTCGGGCCTTTGGTCCTAACAGCCACATTGTTTTGCTTCGAGAGAAACTTGGGTAGGTGGAGACAACAGAGGGACCACCAGGAGGCAGTTAAAAAAAAAAAAAGAGAGACAGGGCTCAGCCGGGAGATCGACTTTTTAGAACACACAATGTAACGCCTTTCATAAACAGCAACTATTCCATACACTGTTAGAGACCTTCCCGTTCCCTAACCACCGGTTAGATCCCTTGGCGAGGCAGGCACGAAGATGGGGTGGGCACGGACTGAAGGGAACCTCGGTCTTATCTATAATGTTTACCATTTTTATAACAAAAACATATTGAAGGAGTCATCGTATGAGTACCCACCAATAAAGAGAAAATTTTAAACTGCCTGATCTTCTCAGGTCAGGTACCCCGACTCGCAAAATCGAGTGGAGGCTGGTGTGTGTGTCACCCACGGGAAGAACCTATTTCCATCTAGATTTTTCCTCTTGTAACCATAAAGGCAAGAACATTCGTTTATGTTTCTTACAAAATGCCCTTGTCATCCCCTCCTTTTAAAGTCATTTCTTAAAAAACAGCGCCACCTCCTCCAAAAGATTAACAATAGTGACCCTTTGATGATTTCATCTTCGTACCGTTGACCCCAAGAAATATATTAACTTCTGACTCAAAGGACTTTGAATCTCTCATGTAAATCTAGCCAGAGAGATGCTGCTTTGTGAAACTCCTCCAAAGCCCCAGACATTTTTACAATCAAGACTCCTCCAGCCTCCTGCTTCCAATCAGATGTAAAGTACACACTTGCAGCCAAAGCAAAAACGGGTCCATTTCAGAACAAAAGTATCACCAGACCCCATATGGAGGAGAGAGAAAACCTGTTCTCACGGAGCACGGACCAGGTTGACTGGACCCCCCAGCCCCACTCGGCGCCTCTGCTTCGTTGTTCTGGGCCGGAATCCAGCTTTTTGTTGTTTGTTTGTTTGTTTTCAAATGTTCCCAGTTTCTATTTCTCTCTGCATGGGCCTAGCTGAGTCCCACTGATGTTAACGGAAAGCGAGAGCTCACACAAAGACAGGAGCAGCTAGCTTCCCTGCTGAAAAAAAAAAAAAAATAAATTTCCCTAAGTTATCCTGTCTACCACCCCCACCTCACACCCCCCTCCCCAACCCGCAACACACAGTTCTCATTAATCCTATAGGACATGACACACACGCCACCCCTTAGGCTAGAAACTGATTTACAAAGAGATGCAAATGGAGTCCAGGAGTAAATTCCAACAGTCCAATTTCAGAGGGCCCTAATATCCACAGATATTTAGAAAAAGCTTTAACAGGGGGACCTGGGGTTGTCAGAGCTTGTAAAGAAAGCACAGGTGGTGACTGCACAGACGCACAATCCTGAAGGTGCTAACGCGCCTCTCAGGTAAAGCTGTGCGTCAAAAATAGATTTACGAAACCAAAACTATCTCTGAGAGATAGAAATAAAAAAAAAAAACGGTTGCCGCTGGTTGGGGGAGGGTTGACAGAAATGGGGCCAGGGGTGATGAAAACGTTCTTTGTCTTGACTGACGTGGTGTTGAGACGATGCTGACAAATGTCAATACTTGCTGGAGTGAAAACTTCCTATCTGTGCAGTTTATGGTATATAGGTAATATATATATATATCTCAATAACAAAAATAATCTAGATTACTTGGTCTTCACACAATTTTATGGATTATTTCAGCTCTCTTTTGTAGAATTACTCTAATCTATTATTAGTACCAAGAAAAAAAGTCATTACAAGTTAAAACTAAATCCAAGGAACAACAATGTCACCAGTGCCAGAATTTAAAAATTAAAATGAGACCCTTTCCCGAGAATTTTCTGTATGTCAGGAGCTAGAGGAAGTATTTTCCGTGCAGCACTTCATTTAATCCTCCCAACGAGCCAAGAAAATAGACACGATCGCCCCGATTTTACAGGTAAAGAAACTGAGGCTCAGAAAAGCTTGTTCAAATCACACAATTTCGCATCAAAACGCAGCCAAGATCGGCACCTCAACCATTTGGCGGTGAGGCCCTCACTTTGAGCCGCTTCCCTCAAATCTGGGTTTGAAATGAGAGGCCTTTTAGGGTCCTCTCAAAAGAGACCTCAGGACACTTCAAACTTTCTAGCCAGGAACTGGAAATTGATTCTGTGCGTGATAACCTAGGGATTTAGGGTAAATCAGCTACAGTTGCCTAGAGACAGAGGATGTCTAATTCATCTTTGACCCCAAACTCCCTTCTCTGTATTCTAGAAAGAGAGGCAGAGCTACTGCGAGACAAATGCGCCCCCTCAGGCTCCTGAACTACTCCGGTGGTGGGGGAAAGGGGGAGGGCGAGATGCACTTAGGGACCTCAAGATGGCCTGAGGCTGCTGCCTGGTTTCTATCCAGGGCCACAGCCCCGGGGAAAACGGGTTGACTCCACTGCTTACACTGCAAGTCAGGCCTTCTGCCTTCTCCTGGAAAATCCAGTGACATTTCAGTGAAAAGACCAGGGCTGGAACTGAGGTCGGGCCCTCTTTAGAAGGGTGGGAGCCCTCTTGGTCGGGCTGGTCCCCAGCCCTCCTCCGGCCCTCCTGCATTCCCAGGGGGGCTTCTGCAGACACGAGTCCACCGTCACTGGTGCTGATTTAGAAACGCTAGTAACAGGAAAGAGATCAGCGCCTGCCATCAAGTCCCACGCGACACCGATTCTCGGTTCCAAGTGCCAGCCAGGCCTCCCGCTGCTGGGCGTCTTTGTTCTGAAGGGTCTCACTCATCAGATCCGTCTAGTTTCCTGTAACTCTCAGACTCCAGAAAGGCGCCGAGGGGCCTAACACAGAAGTCTGGATACAGCAGGACCAAAAACACGAGAATAAAAGCCAACTCCCAGCTCCAAAGATAACCACTGGCTTTGGTGGAAAACCTCCCAGACGTTAAGTACACAGAAATATTTGGTGGGGGGAGGGGGAGCGTCGCAAAAATTGGAGCATGCCGTCCAAGCTGTTCTGCAAGTTCCCTTCTTCACATAAAGAAACACATGATTCACATCTTCCCATGTCAACGCGGCGAAGTGACTTTGCTGTTTCTCATTCCTGGGCAGCATTCCAGGGCTGAGCCACAGCAGTATTTAGGTAACTACTGACGGGCGTTTGTCTGTCTCCAGTGTTTTAGTCACCGACACCACGCTGCAGAGAATATCCTTGGACACACGGCACCGCACACATCCCGAAGCCTTCCTGGTATTCCGAGGCCATCCTTGAAAAGGAGACCAAACGCTTCCTCTCCGAGCGTGATCTCAAGCAAGGTCCTTATTCTCCATGGCTCCGAGTTCTCTCTTATCAAGCGAGGAACCCTCTTCCCTACCGGTCTTGGGGCCCTACGCCCCCCCAATGACTGTCTGTGGAAGCATTCGACAGAACTGATCCCATTTCCTACCAGACTTTCTCAGGCATATAATCTGCATAATTCCATCTCCCCTTAGTCATAGCTACACGAATCCCGGTTAAGAGAATGAAAAACGTAAGCCAAATGTGGCTAAGGACCACCCTCCCCAGCACATACATAGATGCCAATGAAAATGTGCATGAGGCTGCGGGGGGTGGGGGGATGCTAACAGGTCTGTATCCCGAGCACCTTTTGGATGATGGGTTTGTACCACACGCTGGGCAGGTGGATAGAGCGACAGGAGAGAGCACAGACTAGACTGCAGATACCGTGCTCGAGATGCCAAAGACAGGGAGAGGGGGAGACACGGAGCTGCCTTTGTGGACGCCTTGGGATCCCAAGTTATCAAACGTACGCATTGGCACAATATATATAACTTACTACTATATATATATTAGAACGTACATAAAACAGAGGCCCACGTAAGAGACTGAAATTACGCAGACACATAAATGGAGCATCGCGGCAGGTGAGGACACGGGTGGCTGGAAGTGGGGGAGGTGGCGGCTATTCTGCAAATTTTTCTCCAATCATCATGAGCCCCTTTGTAATTAAAAAAAGGAAAAGGAAAAGGAACAGAAGCCACTTCCGAGGCAGTAGAGGGCAGAAACACAGGACTTGAGAGCTAGGGTCTCCAGCATTCTGTGCTCCTGGCTGGCAGGGCGGGCGGGTCCTGAGCTCAGAGGCACCAGTCCGAGGTGCCAAGGAACCCCTACATCTTCAAGCAGAGCAGAGACTGCAATCTGGCAGCCTGCAGACAGACCCCTAGAAGCGGTGTGTTCAATTCGCACAGTGCTTTCACATTTTTTAAATGAGTTGTCGACACTGAATAGTCTTTCTGGAACTCAGAAAGACTATTCAGAACTGTGTATACCATTTTTTTTTTTTCCAAAAAAGGATTGTAGGGAAGCAGGGAAAAGACAAGGATTTTTATTCATTCTACTGCTGTTCGTTAACTCTGGAAGGGCAGACGAGAAATGAATGACAGTGTTTTGGGGGCAAAACTGGACAGGAAGGAGATTTTTTAGTAGGGACATTATTTTGTTTCTTGAATCACGTGAATGTATTACTTTTCAAATAACTGTACTTTAACAAGGTGATCAATTTAAAAAGTGTGATAAATGACATTTTATATACGTTACAGACTTTTTTTAAAAAACAAGTGACTTATGGTTTGACTTTATGTAAGTATGCAGTGAACAGTTATGGAACTAAAAAACTCCCATAAAATTAAGGTATTTCACGGAAAACCATAAAGCCTCTAACTCTTGGGTCTGGCAACTCCAGGTCCATGTTTGCACGTGATGGCGTGGGGTGGCACCTCCGCTTTCGGATGGGACACGGGCTCCCCATCTCCCAAGGCTTGATTCCATCAGCCCAGGCCCTGTGTTTGCAACATCTCCTACACACGTGCAGGCACACCGCCAGGAATGTCTGTGATCCGAGGGACGTATGCACCACGAAGGTCCCACCCAGCTCCCAGCGACCATCTCATCCACAGATGACTCAGAGCAGGAAAGAACTACGCTCATATCCCCAAAGCACCTTTGATGCTTGTGTGGAAGGAATTTTAAAAACCCCACCTCCTCTGTGGGCTGGAGCTGCTGTCATGACTTGACTGATAACGTGGCACGTCGGTGTGGATGCCCATCCACGGCTCCCTTAGCAACTGGCTCCCTCTGCTCCACAGATGCCGAGGCACCAAATCCTATCATCTCCCACCTGCTACCAATAAAGATGTTTGTTTCTGTTTCTTTAAGGAGAGTCTAAATCTTTAACGATCTTCTCTCGATGAAAAATGTAACAGTGTTTGTGAACAGAGATTCCAAGTGTTCCCCCCGACTCCGGCTTAATGAGAAATAAGCAGCAATTACATTACATAACGTCTCTGTCTGGAGAACGGGAGACATCAGTTCTGCCCTCTCCACGCCCCAAGCACACCCGGCTTCTTTCTGTTCTTCAAATGCTCTGCGCATGTGCCCGCCACAGAGCCTTTGCATGGCTGCTCCCTGCGGCCGGAAGACTCCCATCCTCCATCTCCTCTCCCCGTCACAAGGCCTTTCATGGCCATCTCCCACCCCCCACCTTCATCCATTCAACCCACATTCAATGCGCCTTTGACACCCCATCTGTCCCATGATCTCATTCTGTTACGTTCACAGCCCTTTTCACAATTTGAAACCATTTTATTAACCTGTTCACTGTCCATCCCCTCTGAAAATCAACTCCACAAGGGCAGGAATTTGTTGGTGTGGTTCATTGCTGTGCCCCCAGCACCCAGCACAGTGCCTGGGCATACAGTAGGTCCTCAATAACCATCTGCCGAAGGGAAGGAAGAAAGAAAAGGAGGCAAAGGAAGGAATGGAGGGGTGTTCTGGTCACTTCGAACGCACGAAAGCACAGAATCTGTTTCTTTTTCAAAACTTCACACCAAAATACTCTACGCAAAGCAAAAAAAAATGTGATCTCAGAAAATAATTCAAATGGCACAATCCACGAAGACAGAGGCTTTGACTTTCCCATTTGCCACTGCATCCCCAGAGTCTAAAACCAGGTGACAAATACTTGCCGAAATAACGAATGACCGAAGAGCAAGACTCACAAGATGAGCTTTATTATAGTTTGATCCTGGGGATGCAGGAAATAAAAGCTTCGACCTCAAAATCCTAGAGACTCTCAATGTGTTGGCTTGAGAGCATCCTCTCCCTTAAAGGCCCCTGTCCCATCCCAGATGCTCAGGCGACACAAAGAAGTCTGTTCCCAAACCTCTGAGGTCACGGAACAGACAGCGCCGACTTACTCACCAGTGGAACCCAGTAGGTATAGAGCGCGCCGAGTCTCATGTCAGGAACAAACTGGGAGCAGGCGAGAAGTAAGAAATAGAGGTTGAAAAAGTACTTGAACTGGTTGAACAGCACCTGAAATGTGGAGAGAAGAGGAAGGAGACATTCGAGGCTTATCTGATGAGGGGGGTTTAGCGGGAGACAAACAATGTTTAAAAACCTTTCCTACGGAAGAATGCAACTTACATGCTACTTTTCACATAAAGTGTAAGCCGTTCTAAAAGTAATAAGAATACAATCTGTAAGAGTAAAAATATAAATAATGATACATATGGAAACTGTAAGCACCAGATTCAAGACAGTGGTTACCTCTGGGATGGGGAGGGCACGCTGGGGGCGTCAACTGTATCTGTTTTATTTCCTAAACTATTTTATAAGTACAGGTAGACGACTCGGAGTATTGTCTAAGAAGAGGTTTTAGTGGAAAATGCTTATGCTGTAAGACTGATCGAAAAAGCAGGATAACTTGTCATCTCCACAGTAAGATCTCAGCTCTATAAACTACATCCAGTAGAATCCCATCCTGTGTAGCAGGTGGGTTCAACAGTTCCAGCTGCTCCCACATGCCCCCCCGCCCCCCGCAGGGAGACTGACACCACGTGACTCACTGGCCACTGAACGAGCAGAGATGACACGTCTCTTCGAGGTTAAGGCAGTTGAGAGCCGTTCGGCCACCTGCTCTTCCCTGGTCACAGAGACGTTGGTGGCCAAGTGTTCCAGATAGCGTAGCTACCAGATGTAGGAGAGAGTGGCCTAGTCTGCATCAGAATTTCCAGGAGCAAAAAATAAACTTTTCTTGACTTAAGATACTACACTTTTGTTTGTGGGGTGGGGGTAGGGGGTGAAGCCAGCTAGCAATGAATGTAGTCAAAACCACCCTTAAAAAAAATATTCACATTGACCTGAAGCTACAGTATAATGTATGTGTGTTTCTGGATTACCTCTCGATGCAAACAACACAGTAATGTTTTTTCTTTTTAATTTCCATCACTGGAACTGGCCGCTACTGCTGCTTCTAAAGTTAATCGGTGTGTGTTTAGAGGTCGTGTTGGATAAAAGTCGGTATTTCATGTATGTGTGTTGGGGAAGGTTTGAGGAGTCCACGTCCCTGGATTTGTAATCGTTAATGTGAAAATGCTGTGACTCCAGGTTAAAATACCAAGCGAAACGGAAACGAGCACCGGCAAAAACATTAACAGAAACTCTCTCTCTGGATGGCAGGATTAAAATTTCCCTCTTCTTTCTCTCCACTCTTACTGCCGCCCCACCCCACGACTTCCTTATACCTGAATATGTATTTTGTGATGATAAGAGGAAAAATTTAAGCATGGTTGATTTTTCTTTTTTCCTGTTTTGGTTATGTTAGGATCCCATAATGTTCTTTTCACTCTGCACCAAATAAATGTGATGTTATTCTAATTGGGTGGAACCTCACAGCCTGGCAGACGGCAGACAGCCCCCTCCACGCGCTGAGGACCAGGGAACATGGACAGCCAGTGGCTCAGGTGGCACGGAAAACACACGGGGTGTTCACAAAATCTGCCAGGGGGACCTCGGTCTTCTAAGACTGGAGCCACTGCATACATTTGGTGTGGGAAGGAAAAACGGGTATGGTCCCTGCCTGCACGTACCCCAGGAAGAAAGGTGAAGAAGTTGTACTTCTGGTTGTTGATGACATTTCGAGGGTACCTCTGGTCTCTCTTCTCGGGGTGTCCCAACCAGACTGTGCGGGGCCTGGGCTCCCCTCCACCACAGCATCTCAGCCAGTCGCAGCACCTGTGGGAAAGACACGCCCACACCATCAAGGCCACGCCCACACCATCAAAGCCACGCCCACACCATCAAGGCCACGCCCACACCTGTCCCTTTTCTCAGGCCATTTTTCTCTAAAGCAGGGGTTCCCAACTCCCGCTCCCCTGGCCATGGACTGGTACTGGTTTGTGGCCCATTAGGAACCGGCCGCACAGCAGGAGGTAAGTAGCGAGTAAGCAAAGCGTCATCTGCATTTGCGACCGCTCCCCAGGGCCAGCATCACCGCCTCGGCTCGACCTCAGATCATCAGGCATTAGATTCTCATAGGAGCGCCGGTCCCTGGTGCCAACAAGGTTGGGGACCGCTGCTCTATAGCATCTTCACTGGGTCAAGACCACAGCCACACCTGGGGCTTCATCCTTTAGCGATATGGGAAAACGGAGCTGAGGCTTCTAAGAAGCTGTGGTTGAAATCAAAGATGCTTTGTCCCCAAGCCCAAATTACTTATTTCAAAACGTAGGATTCACCTTTAAAACAGTAAAATTTAGGTTAAAAGAAACAAAAAGTCATTCTATAGCAAGCAGTACTGTTATAACTTATCCATTTTACGCATGCGAGAACAAAGCTCAGGACAGCTGAATAAAGAACCCAGGTTTGCCAAGACGTGAGAACCAACCACGTCTAGCTTGTTCTAAATCCAGTGTGTTCTCACCACCCCCCAGGGTCAAGGTTGCTGGTTACATCAAGATTAGTATGTCAAGGAGAAGAGGAAGACTCTGCTCTCCATCCTGGCTCTGTTTCTCAGCAACGCACTGGAGGGACAAGCCAGAAAGAGAATAATGACTCAGAGCGCAGCGTAACCTGGAGACGGGCCAGTGTGCCAGCTGTAGGCGGACTGGCCCCAAGGGCCGCCCCCAACGTGACTGTGCCCCACAGGGTGGCTCATCAGGCACGCCCACTTTCAGGTCACACTCAAGAGGCAAGGGAAATGTGGCCAGCTCTGGCCAAATGAACCCACTCTGAGACCCCCTCCACATCCCCCCAGCCCCCCAAAAAAGGGAGCTTGTCCTTTAGGAGAGCTCAGAGACAAGGCGTTTGGAGCGTTACAAGCCCTCGTGAGCACTGCGATGAAAATAACTCGCTGTCCAGCACACACAGGCCGGAGGGAGGTGCCCAGCCCCGCCAGCCCCTGGAGATGGTGCCGGCTGAAGTGAAACCAACCAGACAAGGCCATTCCGACTCCCATAACCACGGTTCTCCCTTCTTCCCTCCCCGCTACGGGCCACGCAGACCCCGCTGGGGTGCTGGGGTGTGAGGCTGAGCGAACACAGTCCCTGGACAAACCAGCAAGCTGCCTTCTCAGACACTCAAAATTTCCATGATGAAACCCGATGCTGTTTCTTAAAAATAGCATCCTCATCCCAGTGAGCTGGTGCCCGGGGTGGAGTGTGGCTCCGTTAAGGATGGTTTCGCTTCCAGTAACACACTTGTGTTGGCACCTAAGTTGTCCAGAGGCCAGAGACACACACGGAAGCCTCGAGAAGTCCGGCCCCACTCCTGCTCTTGGGTGCAAATCACCAAGGCTGGCCTTTGGTGGACATTATTACGTGAATGCAGGAAGAGGGGGAGAGAGTTCACTTGACAGGAAGTACCCCCTTCTGTCTGCAGAAGCCTTCCTGGTGGTCATGACTGAGTCCTCTGTGGTCCGGCAATTCTCTCCCATCCTATAATAATCCTGTAATAGTTGTCTTTTTCTGATGAGAGCTGAAGAATGAATTTAGAAGAACCACAGTGATGGTTTATGAGTTCTGTCTGTTTTGTTTTAGGAGAAGGTTCCACACAGCAAGCTACCAGGTTAGGCTGTTCATTACTTAATTTGTAGGTGTGCGCACGTGCCCAGCACGGCAGGACATTCACTGTGGCGTGCACTGTGGTGGAAAAGCCTGGAAACAAACATGACCGCTCATTGAGGGGGTGGGGGGGGCTGCTTAAATAGACAAGGAACGCCCATAACATGGAATCCCCAACAATCTTTAAAGGATGAGATAGAACTGTCTGTACTAAATGGCCCTATTTGCAAGCTATACTCTGAAAGCAAGGGCTGAAAGATGTCCAGCACACTATTCTCTACATGAACTCAAAAGGATACGCACGCAAACACACGCAGAAAATCTCCATGACAGTCTGTCCATTCCCTGGGCTTCCAGTCTTAGGAGTCGATAAATTCGTTTTATTTTACTTTGCTCAAACCCATTTTAGTTGGGTACCTGTCAACCACTACCCCCACCTCCCATCTGACCAGTCCCATTCGTCACATGGCTGGATCTTCCTTAAAGACACAGTCAGTCCTATTGGTTTTGCGTGTCTTCGATTCTCAGTTTCTGGCGAGTGTAACCTATACCGTAAAGCCTGCATTCTATCCTCCTCACCTCTCCACTCGGACTTTAGAGCTGCACTGTCCAACATGGTAGCTGGTCCATGTGGCTTTTTATTTTTAAATTGATTAGAAGAGCTTGGTCCCTCATTCCTCCAGCCACCTTTTAGTGCTCCACAGCCCGACGAGGCCAGTGGCGATGGATGGGACTGTCTGGATACCGAACGTTCCAACATGACAGGAGGTTGGACGATGCTGCATTAGCTAAGTCACCTTCCGCCTGACTCTGAACCGATGTCAGGACCAAAGGACAAACACGTAGACATCAGTGAGCGGACCCCACAACCGAAGGAAACTGGCCTAAGCGGTTTCCCAAACTTCAGCCGTTTTCATAGACACGCAGGATTTCTACAATATCCATCTATCTCTACTTTCTAATTTCATGGTTTTGCCTAAATCTGCAGTCTTTAAATCCGTGATTCGCAACTGGCGGAGGGAGTTAGCAAGGCCAGGGATGCTGCAAGGCATAGGACGGTCCCCCAAGACAGAGAATGATCTGGTCCCGAATGCCAGTAGTAGCCGGGTTGAGAATTCCATTTACACAAACTTATTGTAAAAGATAAGTTCGTGATATCGCTATCATAAATGGAAAACCAGCATCACTTGCCATACATAGAAGGTAAACATCAAAATCAAAGCAATAAAAAACAATGCTGCTAAACTCCCGCTGGATACGGTGGCTCTGAGCCTGAAACGGCCGGCTGCTTCCCGTTATTAGGAAGACATTAGCAAATGTCTGCTGTTAAAGAGTGAGCCCTGACAGGGTTCGCAGTACTGAAGGAAAACTGAAAAAGGAAGTGAGCGTCTCGCTGCAGGTCTCCATGTGACTTAGTTCCTGTCCAGGAGTTACTTAGTTTTCTCCCTGCAGCACCTAGAACCATGGCCTGCTCTTATTTGGGGAACTACTGTCCTCCAAAAAGAAGCCTTGGGTTTGGTGGCAAATTTACAAGTGACCAAGTTCCTCACCGATCTGTCCAAACAGAAGAGATGGCAGCCAGGCTCCCTCACATCTGGATTTATAACCCGTGCATCTCCCTTCCCCTAGCACCTGCCGCCACACCCCAGCTGCCTAGCAGGTGGACCTCAGCCCTTCAAGGTCTGAGAGTGGATGCCCTGAGCTATGCTGTGGCAGCCGTCACTCTGGTGTCACGGACTGCTACTGTTGCTTCTTAATACCAAACTGAGATGTCACTTGCCAGGACAAAGTAACTCCTATCCCACATTCTGGACAGGCTGGAGAGATGGGCTACATGGCAGAATCCCTAAGAGTGAGAAATAATGGAGAGGCTGAAAAAGAAGTTAAAAGCAAGAGCCACCGTTTCAAAACAGCAGGACCACGTGACTAGAGTGGGGCAGGCCGGCCTTCGAGCCAGACGGACCTGGGTGCAAATCCCAGCCCTGCTCCACACCGGCCACGTGCCTTTGAGCTACTCATCTTCTGAGCCCATCCCCCTTTTCCTCTCTGTGAAATGACAATAGGACCTGCCTTGCTGAATTACCGTGAGTGTTAAGGATTTTATACATGAAGGGCATCGACAGGACAGTGCTGAGCACATAACGGGCATTCAGTTAACAGCAGATAATATTTCTCAGATTATTTTCCTCGATTAAAAAAGAAAACATGAAACAATTTTCTCACCTGTTGATAGCAACAGCTATCCGACTAGGTTACGATGTAAGACTGGAATAATTTCGTTTACACTGCTTCTAGCTCAGACCATGTAAACAAAGGAAAAGCAGAGTGGATTTTCTTGTGCCCTGACCCTAAAGCCAAGGTTCTGATGGAGGAGGACAGCCTGCTGACCGAGCGGGCAGTGGCTTCACACGATCTGGCTGAAATGCCGGGGAAAAGCAAATATGACAGGGGGAGGGGCCGAGGCAACCGCAGTTCTGGGGTGTAACAAGGAGCTGGCCCTCGCTGCTCTGGGTGTCAGCCCAGTTGGCAGGCACTCAGTAAACATTTGGTGACTTGCCTGCGTGACGCACCAACCTTTCCTGAAGCCAGAGTCCAGGAGGAAGCTGCGATCTCAGTGTTGACAATGGGGAGATCCGGGGAAAATGTAAAGGAAAACTAAAAGTAACAGTGTACGGCACTGGGCGGGGCTGGGGGCATGAGTCTGTCCCCCCCTCCCCCACTTCAGGGACACTTGGCAACGTCTGGAGAGATGTCTGGTGGTCACACTGCCGGTGCAGGAAAGGGAGGTGCTACGGGCATCTAGGGCGTAGAGGCCAGGAAAGCTGCTTGGCATCCTGCAGCGCACAGGACAGCCCACCCAGGGGACGATCCAGCCCCAAACGTCAATCATCCCGAGTCTGGGAATCCGGGTCTACAGCAGCACCGTGCCGTACACCTCTGCGAGGATGGAGATATTATTCTATATCCGCACGGTCAAACGCAGCAGCTGCTTAGCCACCTGTAATTCCCGAGTACTCGAAACGTAAAAGTTAAATGTAGTCTTTTAATTTAGTTAAACGGCCACACGTATCCAGCGCCTACGACGTTAGACAGCAGGTCTAGAACGATGGGACCCAAATTGTGAAGCACAGCTGCCTGGGGGCGGATGTAGAGAGGGGAAAAAGTGGAAGTGAGGTACGAAAGGGAACTTTCACTCTTTGTTTGAAAAACACTGAAGTGGCTAGATTTTTTTATTTTTTTTTTAATTTTTATTTATTTATTTTTTACTGGGAAAATGTAAAATCTAAAGTCAGAAAGAATACAAAGACAGACTAGCTCAGGGAAGTCTGACCACATCTCCAGCCACAGGGATGCTACGGTCTGGATGAGAAACGGGACTATGTCAAAGACAAGCAATGTGGCACGTTCTCTTTGGATGGAGAGCTCAGATCCTCTCGCCTGGCCAGTCTCCCTGGAGGGGACGAGTCCTGCACAAACATGGGGACTGGCAAGCAACAGGAAATACACAAGAGACGCTCACAGAGACGCTCACAGCGCCACTTTAGAGAAAGCAAAACCTGGAAATGCCAGAGGCCCAGCATGGAGGGACACCCTGCACGACGGACGCGTAGCAGTAAAAAAATAAGGTCACATGCTGGCAGATCCAAGAGCTGAAGTGAGAGGGAAAAAAAACATAAAGCTAAAAGATATGCAATTTATTACAGAATATTTTAATAAAAATGATATGTGCTGATATATGCCTGGGAAACGAATACACACGAATACACGCACACCCCCCAGACCATTTACTCCATCCTCCTGAGGGGAAGGGACCGACACAGGTGGAGGGAAACGTTGCCTTTCCCTGCTTCTCCTGCCTTATGTCTTCCCCGATTGGTCCTTCTGCTCAGCAGTGCACGGTGACTCTCACAAAAGAATGACTCGCGTTGCATCCCATCCCTACGATGATTCAATAATTATGGACCTAAGTTCAAGCCTTTTACCTCTGCATCCCAGCTCCTCCATCATCAGCCACTGACAGCAGCCAAGGCAGGAGAGCTCCGCAATTCTGCGTGCTCCGTTCCTCCCTCCGCTTTTCTTCAACCCCCAACCCTTCTGCAAGACTCGTTCGCACCCGCCTTCCTGGGCAAGCTCATTTCTTATCTTCTCATCCCTCGAAACCCGATTCTGCTCTTCCCGGAGAAGAGAGGGTGCAGCTCTGCATTCCCTTAGACTTTTCTTTATCAGTTTCTCTTAGACCAGGACTGGCCAAGTCAAATCTACGGAAGCCCAGAAAGCAACATAAAAGAATAAATGAACAAAAATAAACACAGGGGGCGTGGGGTGGGAGCGGCAGCCCCCAGCTCCTGCCAGGATATGTTCCCACACGAGCCCGGCTCAACAGACCATCTAATTCTTCAAGCAGAGATGAAACGCAGATTCGGACGTGCAAATGCTCCATTTTTAAATGCTGGCAACTGATTCCATTTTTACATTTCATGTAAAACAAAACCCACACTGAGATATCCTCTTTTTATTTAGCATGATGACCAAGCATACTGACACCTGTGTTGGTCAGGGTGGGCGAGCAGACACTTTCACTACTGGGAGGGGTCTAAATCAGTATCAGCTTCCAGGAGGGCAACCTGGTGATAGCTATCAAAATTACAAATGCACATTCGCTATGACCTAGTGAATCCCCTTCGAGACATTCCCACGTGTTTGTTCTAGTGTGGACACAAAGACTCATGTTCAAGGTCATTCACCATAACATTGCTAGTAATAGCAAACCACTAGAAATAACTAAATGTCCATCGGTAGTAAGCTGGTTAAATAAAGTGTGGTATATTTATTCGATGGAATCCTATAAAGCCATTGAAAAGGTGGGGAGGGGGAGGGGAGGAAGTTTTTTATATACTGATGTGGAAAAAACTCAGGGTATATTATGTGAAAAAAATATACTGTACTGTGTAAGGTGTACTAACAATTGAATAGTGGGGGGAAATCTAAGT
>NW_006442491.1:33109407-33123755 GCF_000325575.1 Pteropus alecto
GGAGGGAGGGAGGGAGGGAGGGAGGGAAGCAGAAAGGACAAATGAACACAGGCTCTTTTTGATAAATGCTTTAAAATTCACTGGAATGACTCCAAAGAAATAGATGCGTTTAGGAGGGGCCCCGGGTAGCTGAATGAAGTGGGATGGAGACGTGAGTTTGCAATGTGCCCACTTCTGTACCTTTCAAACACTGAACTACACAGGACTGTGCGACTGACTACTTCTAAATTTAGAAACAAAACACCCCTACACCACCACCAAACAGCACACGGGTCTCGTGTGCCGCATTCCCTTAGACTTTTCTTATCGGTTTCCTGAAATCCCTGTAGCCGGGGATTTCAGCCATGAGCTCGTGGGTCCAGGACAGGTCTGGTGCCTCAGCACCCAGCCAGCCCTGGTAACCACAAAATGCCAGAGAACCGAATGAAATTAAATGATTAAATAGAAGGCAATCCCTCAGACACCAAAATAAGAATATCTATAAAGTGCTCAGTGTGGGCCACGTGCTCACGGCAAAGCCCTCAGTGGGAACCACTTCCCCTAAACCTCACCACAGTCCGACAGGCTGCTCCAACCTGGCAGATGAGGGGACAGCCCCTCAGGGAGTCCTGCACCTGCGGACGGGCGGAGCCAGCTGTGGGTCCAGCAGGCTGACCCCAGAGCCAACGCTCTTAACCGCAGCGTTTGGAGACCTCACTCCACACCTCTGAATTGTCTGGACAGCAACGTAGGGAGGAGCCCAGATGACAGGGACACACAGGAACACACCGAGGGTCCCCAGTGGCACTGCCCAGACCCGTCTGGCTCCTCCCTCCACCCCACCACCACCAGCCTTAGCAACATCTAACACTGCTCTCGTGATTCCCAGGGGCCACCGTCTTTGGGATCTCAGCCCTCTGTACATTAATCCATTTAGTCCTCCAAACTACTGAGCACTGCAATCACGCCCATTGCACAGAGGTGAACTCACCCGCCCAAGGTCATACAGCCCGTCATCCGTCAGTGGCAGAGCCCACACTTGAACCGAGGCAGCCTCGCTCGAATCCCCGTTCTCAACTCCTCCAGATGCTCAGCACCCACCCCTGGCCTCGGGGAGCCACCACCTCGGCTAGAAACCCTTTTCCCTTCCTGGACTCTGGCCCCCACCCTGTTCTCGTGGCAACCTGGGAGCAGCCACTGCTACAGCAGGCTCCACCTCGGGCGTGGCTCTGGCACTGTGACAGCCCCAAGAAGGTCACGGGAGATGTTTCCAAGAGCGCCTGTAAAGCACCAGAGGTTCCAACACCTGTCCCTCCAGGAAGAGGCAGTGCAGGTGCTGAGGGTCTGGTACGATGACAGCTCAGGTGTGGAAGACCACTCCCCAGGCAGCCTGCTCGCACCTGTCCTAGTGTCGCTGCTGCAGGGGAATGCCACCCTGCACTCCAGACACAGTGCTGCCGACCGCCGCCCTTTGCAAGGAAGCCAGACACGGCTGCACTGGGCTCTGCTGCCTACACACAGGCACAGGCTCTCTTTCACCATTCAGATTCACTGAATGCTTGCAGACTCCCAAACGTCTCTTGCATAGCCACCGACCACGCCATCACGAGGGGTTAAGTTCATCGAGAACATCCACAGAGCATGTATTGTATAAGCCAGCGTGTCCTCAAGCAACCGCAGGCCCCTTCTGTCCCCCGCCCTCGTGCATCTCACTCATTAATAAACAGGAAGCACGGCTTGTTGTAGACAGAGAAAGGAAAACACATGCTCCTACTTTCTCTCTTTTTAAAACTTTCCCAATCTCGTGGGCAGGCAAATTTAAGATGGAAGGGGAGGGCATCGCCCCTACCCTGACCCTGGAATGTGAGGCAATCTCGGCCTTCACGGGGCGTAAAATGGCAGAGCCCTTCCGGAAGGCCGCCTGTGACGTGAGGTTACAGCCCTGGAACGCCCATGTGCTCCATTTAACCCGGTGACCTGGGATTCTAGCCTGTGTACACTCGCCAAAATTCAGGAGAAAGCTCATCCATCGAGATATCCCCTCTAGACTAAGTTCTAATCTATAATGGCAAAAACAAACCGAAATAGTGTCACTGAACAGCCATTCGATAAATATATAGACCGAAAGAAATTAATGCACCTCAGCATTAACATTCAGAGCGATGACTTTAAATAACTCGAGCTTTCGGTTCTCTGCAACGGGACCCATTGCTTTTCTATAACAGAAATTATCGCTTTCGTGATGGAGAGAAAAAAAAAAAGAAAACTCTAGCACTTGGACATCCGTCCTGTGCAGGGCCCCAGAGCTGGGGACGGAGCTCGGGCAGGGCCTGGAGTGAGTCAGGTCCCTGCCGGGCCACGCACGCCTTCTCTGGCTTGGCTGTGCAGGCGTCTTTGTGGAGCAAGCCCTGGTCCCCTGAGCCGAGCTGCTTGTATCGCTGTGTGGCACACGGCAGCCCACTGCGACTCAGGGGGATGCTAGCTAGCATCTGACGGAGCCTCAGCCCCAGTTAATGCGGCCGCTTGGAAACACAAGAAGTTGCAGAAGTTGCTGGGAGAGCCAGTGAGGACCGAAAAGGGGACATCTCCCGCCAATTGGCAAACGTGGAATCAATCTGAGATCTGCAGCCCAGGCCTCTGACAAGCTGCTTCTGTGGCTAATTCCTTAAAGCAATGGGAATGAGGAAAGTGGGGTGGGAAAGGGGGAGGGAGGAGAGGGGAAGGGAGGGAGGAGAAAAAGGACCTGAATTCTCTTTCCTTTCTGTGCAGAAGATGGTTCCACTGTTTTTCCTCCTTCCAGCTCCAATGCTCAGCTCACGCCTTCACTGAAAGCACACCGTGTCCCCACACACCACTTCCCTCCCTGATGAATTAGGAACGCAGAGTCCTTTGGGGTTACTGGAGCATTGCTGTCCTGGAGCCTACTATTTTGCAGGCAGACAGGAGTGTGGCAACAGAAAACAAGCAACAACAATAAAATAAACAAACAAATACATAAATAAATAAGTAAAACGCAGAAACATGTCACTAGGTGGGAGGCAGCTCCCTTAGAGTGGGTGGTCCGAGAAGGCCTCTCTGAAGAAGGGACAATTGAGCCAGGACCAGTGAGACAAGAAGGCAACAGCTTACGAGCTACATGCCCCTGGGAGGGTTACTGAACCCCCCTAAGCCTCAGTTTCCTGGGAAATGGAATAATGACAGTACCCAGTGTGGGAACTGCGTGTCAATGCCACAAGACAATCCACTTAAACCGCCCAGGGCAGTGGTACTGGCACCCATGAAATCAAGAGAGTGACAAAAATCTGTGACGTGTCACCACCTGGAAGCTCCCGCTGGCAGGGATTCCTGTCTGTTTTACTGCTCTATCCAAATATCGAAACTGTGCCAGGGGCAGGGTAAGTGCTCAGCAAATATTTATGGAGTGAATGCATGGCAGCCTCTAAAATGTCCAAAAACCAAGGCTAAGAATTCCGCTGTCCACGGTGTGATAAGCAAGCATAGCTGTTTTGTGAGTGTCACTCTGCAGATCGAAATTATCAGACCTCAAACAGGTGACTTCTCGGGTCTGAGAGTCTGTGCCTCCCTCATCTTGCCCTTGGTCTGCCTTTGGGGTGACTACTTTGGAGGTCCAGTGTTCAGTATGAAAACATCATTTAAAAAATGAAAACGAGAATTGACTTGTGAAAATACAGGGCCCTGGTTAAGAAATTTGGCGAAAATCTACTGAAAGAAATATTACGTTGTCATTTGCAGTGTCATTTATGAAGTATCTCGTGATACAGGTAAAGCCTTACATTTACAATGCTAAGTGAAAAGAGTAGGAAAAATAAGGAACTCATACAACTCAATAATAACAACAACAAAAACAAACAATCAAAACAAAATATGGGCAGAGAACCTGAACAGATACTTCTCCCTAGAGGACAAATGGCCAACAAATATTTGAAAAGATGCTCAACATCGCTAGCTATTAGGGAAATGTAAATCAAAACCACAATGTGATACCATCTCACACCCGTTAGAATAGCTATAATCAACAGGACAAGTAATAACAAATATTGGAGAGGAGGTGGAGAAAAAGGAACCCTCATACACTGCTGGTGGGACTGCAAATTGGTACAGCCACTATGGAAAACAGTATGGAGGTTCCTCAGAAAACTGAGAATTGATCTACCCTATGATCCAGCAATCCCTCTACTGGGTATTTACCCCCAAAGACTTGAAAACGCATATCCGAAAAGATATTTGCACACCGATGTTCATAGCAGCATTATTCACAGTGGCCAGGACTGGAAGCAAAGGAAGTGTCCTACGATAGATGTTTGGTAAAGAAGCTGTGGTACATCTATACAATGGAATATGACTCAGCCGTAAGAAGAGATGAAATCCTGCCATTTGCTAAGCGAAATAAGCCAAACAGAAAAAGTTGAAAATCACATATCGCTTATATGTGAGATATAAACCTAAAGGCAACAAATGAACAGGACAAACAAACAGAGACGTGTGGACATGGACAATAGACTCGTGGTTACCAGAGGGTAGGGGTTGAGGGGAGCGGGGAGGTAGACGGGGTCAAAGGGGGTCAAATATGTGGTGACAGAAAGAAATCTAACTATGGGAGGTGAACGCACCGTGTAAATATATATGTGCCTTACTGTTAAAAATAAACAAACAGAGTAGGCAATAAAAACACACGTGTTACACGGCTGTAATTTACACACAGAAACCAGCCACGGAGAACGCAGCACACGCTGAAACGTTCGTGTCGGGGCTGCTCGTCCTGAAGGGAAAGTTAACGTCGTCCAGCGGTTTTCTGTCCTCCGATCTTTCTTTAATACATACGCGTACCTTTAGTTTTAATTTTATACTTATAATGTACAAATAAGCAGATGCAGAACATGTAAAATTGTATATAAATAACATAAAATTGAAAATAAAAACGTTACATCGATTTTGCACCTTTTTTTAGTGTTTTCCTCGTAATGCAACCTACTCAAGAAGAACGGGAAAGAGAAGGCGGCTGTGCTGTGACTGTTTTGCCAGATTGAGGTTCAGGGGTGCCATGGCTGCGCTAACCTGTATGTCTAAAACTTAACCTCAGATCAAGAAGAGGAAGCTTCTCAAATAAATCATAAAAAAAAAGAAAAAGAATTTCTTGTGACACGACTATGTTCCCACGAGGATGGCTGAAGCGAAGGGAGACAGACAGCGCCGAGTGCTGGTGAGGAGGCAGAATCAGAACCCTGCCTGCTGGTACCGAAACGGTGGAAAATTATCAGTTTCTACTAAAGGTAAACACGACAGACTCTAGCGCCCGGCACGGCCACGCGGTCAAGGGACTAAAAGGTATGTTCACAGCAGCGCTACTCACGAGAGCCAAAACTGGACACAGCCCCAACGTCCAACAAGAGGAGACAGGACAGAGATGACACAGTCACACGAGGTGTACGTGTGGCCATAGGAATGAACACGTTATAACGCACGGGCGACATGGCTTGATCTTACCCACAGAACGTGGAGCCGGAACAGCCAGGCTCGAGGGAGCAGGTGCTGCGTGACTAAATTTGTTCCAAACTAGGTGAAACGAATCTCTGCTGTTAGAAGTCAGGGTACAGGCTAAGGTGGGGGTTGGGGGGAGGGAACAGGGGGAGGCTTCTGAGGGAATGGCCTGTTTCTTTAGTGGCTACAGGTTACACGCGTGTGTCCACTTGATGCCCTTTTCTGGGTGTGAACGTGTATGCATGTGTGTGTATATATGCATAATCTTTTAAAATTAGCTTATTTAGGGGAAAAATACCTGCCAGGTGGGACGGGTGGCCTTACTCATTTACTACCTGGTCCTTTGATTTACCCGGATGTGGTTGTGTCACTCCGTGTAGGACAGCCTCTAAGTGCCTTTAATTTCTTGGGAGCAGAAACATGAGAAGGGGGATGAAGTTCTCCAGTTTTAAATTTTATTTGCTAAAACAAATTCGGATTCGAGTGATTTCCTTTTACAGTGAGGACATTTTAGACGTAGACATTCGGCACTTTCTGCCCCATTAGCGCAAATATGTCTCATAGAGAGTGGGTGAGGGAGAAAATAAGGCTCGACATGTAACTTTGAAAACAGATACTGTTTCTTAAGAATGTATAGTTGCTGGCGTAATTTGAAACTTCTAGAATATTTCTCTCTGTCACATCATTTCTTTTAATAATCAGCCTTTACCAGGAACAATGGAAGACACATGCACCTCCACATCACTGAAGCCTCAAAAAACCCCAATTCCTCTCCCGACAAAAATCACCTGCTCTAAATGGACAGTATAGGAACACTCATGTGGGAGAGGGCATCGGGACAGGCTGCAAGATGCAATTTGCTGCCTAAACTCAAATTAAAATGAGTCTTTGAAAAAGGGTCCCCAACCCCAGGGCCATGAACCAGTACTGGTCCGTGGCCTGTTAGGAACTGGGCAGCGCAAAAGGAGGTGAGCAGCGGGCAAGCCAGCGAAGCTTCATCTGTATCTGCAGCCGCTCCCCAGCGCTAGCATCACCGCCTCAGCTCCACCTCAGGTCATCAGGCACTAGATTCTCACAGGAGCACCGGTCCCTGGTGCCACAAAGTGTTTTAAAACACTGAGAAAAGTCCTTGTCATTCTTTTTTTTTTTTTTTTAACACCTACAGCACCTGGTCTGCCTAGGTGGTCTCCCATACAAGTACTAACCAGGTCTGACCCTGCTTAGCTTCTGAGATCAGACGGGATCGGGCTTGTTCAAGGTGGCATGGCCATAGACAAGTCCTTGTCATTCTAAATCAAAACCATTCTAAAAGGAAAAAAACCTTCTGCTCCTCAGTTTCATCACTGTAAACAGGGTTGTCAGGATGATTAAGCAGGAAGGTCCACATAAATCAGCCCAGAACAGTGCCGGCCACCTAACACGCACAGAACAATGGTCAGTGATGATTCTAATTCTCACCAAACTAATCGAGCACAAATCTAAGTGACGAGAACTAACTCAATAAAGTGCAACCTGGAAATGTGACTACTGTAAACTCATTAAGCAAAAGGAAACATCGGGGGACAGTGCCTAGTGCCCCCACCCTGCAGAACACCTGGTGACTTGGGTTCCTGTTTTCAGCCCAGTCCACATGACTTTGCAACACGCTCAGAGAGAGCTCTCGAGACTTCTTTATTCTTGCTAAAGAACTCACAAAGATCAGTTTAAAATAAAGTTTTATTAATAATACCAAGAGATACCACACCTGCCAAAATAGCCATAAACGAGATGCTTCATGTATTATTAGTTTGTGAAAAAATACGGGGAGGGGGGGGGCTTAAACAACCAAAATTTATTTTCTCAAAGTTCCAGAAGCCGAAAGTCCAAGATCAAGGTGTCGGCAGGGTTGGTGTCCTCTGAAGCCTCTCCGCTTGGCTTGCAGACGGCCGCCTACCCCTGTGTCCTCACACAGTCTGTCTTCACACCGCTGGTCTCTCTCTGTGTCCTAATCTCCTCTTATAAGTACACCAGTCAGCCTGAACTTAACTCGTTTAAGCTCAATCTCTTCTTTAGCGGTTCTGTCTCAAAATACAGTCACCATCTGAGGTGTTGGGGGTCAGGACCTCAACATATGAATTGGGGGGAAGGGGTAGCAGATACAAATCAGCCCCTAACACTTCCCAAATGTTCTCTTCCAACAGCTCCAAGCTCCCTTAGTTATTAAATCAGAAAGCTTAACTCATAGCTAAGAACAATAGTCCAAACATGAATTTCTTGCCTAACTGGTTTTTCTTTTTCTTTTTTTTTTTTTTTTAAAGACAGGATGAGTCACCTTAAAAGTCAATAAGGGACATATAAGGGACATGGCCATTCATAGTGTATATTCATCCCATTAGTCCCGTGGTTCCTAACAGGTGTAATTTTGCCCACCCCCACTCCCCATTCCCCTAACCCTGCCCAAGGGACACTTGGCAATGTCTAAACATTTTGGTTGTCACAAATAGGGAGAGGAAGCTACTGGCATTCGGTGGGTGGAGGCCAGAGATGATGCTAAACATCCTACAATGGAAAAGGCACCCACCACAACAGAGAGTGATGAAACCCAAAACATCAACAGTGCCAAAGCAGAGAATCTCTCAGGTCTAACCAGGCCCATCTGACTTCACCTTGTGTCACGGCAGATGGCCCAGCCGAGGCTGCGGGACTCTGCCAGGCCCTGTTCTATGAGGAAGGAGGGCCCTGCTCACACTTCTCACTGCTTCTTCCTCAGGAAAGACAGCTAACAGGCTCATCCCCGGCGTTTGGCAAATGCCATAGACGCCTAACTGGGAGGAGGCACGAGAATCCCCACAATCCCCACAACAAGCCTTTCCTTCCACGGGACCACTTCCAACTGGGCTCCCCCATACCCCCCCAAACCTGTTCAGACAATGACGAAAGTGACATTAAAATCCCCAATCGACCTGGTAAACTAACCACTGTTTTAAAAATCATGTTTCTCAGAAACAACTTGGCAAAAGAAAAAAAAAAATTTTAATCTATCAGCACAATCAGATCGTCCACGTCTGTTTCCTCGTAGCAACAATATTGTACTTTTTGGACTGACGGCAGCATTTTAGCATAGGCTGCTGCTTCCTAAATGTCAGGCGTGATCTGGGGGCCGTCTACAAACCTCATCAACTATTACTGACTTCAACCTTTTCTTTTACTGGGTACTTTTTGACTTAAATGTATCCTAAGAGGAAACTTCCTATTAGGAACACAAAGAGAAAACAAGTATCATTTGGGACAAACAGAAAGAACCATAAAAATAATTGCTCACCTTTCGATGTCTGGCAGTGAGCCACCTACAGTGACCTTTGCTGACATTCCCCACTGGCCATCCTTTGAATACTTGGTATCAATCTCTCAAAGTCACACACAGGAAAGAAAACAGATGCTAGCTTCAGAAACCATCTCCATCCTAACTCTTCAGGTAAAAGTCATCAGCAAAACCCTTACGGCTAGTCGTTTTCTTTCTAAATTAAACCCAAGTCCACTCACTGTCATGAGTGAAGCTGGAGATGCTTCATGTCCATTTCCAAAGATGGCCATAACATGCGGCCAGCCCTAATAAATGACCTTCATCATTTGCATCTTAGTAAAGATATTAAAAGAATGATCTGAAAAGTAATAAAGTCCAAAAAGAGATCGTTCAACACCTTGCCTCCTTCCTCCAACTTCTTGTGTGTATGTGGCTGAGGTCAAGGTCACATGGCCGCCCTCTTTCCTTGGGGACTGGGGTGTAAGGCCTGCCCTCACCGGCCTTCCTCAGGGCAGCCCCAGTGGGCCCGGCTCCTGCGTCCACACTCTACCCTTGAGCCTCTCTCCCTGGGTTCGTGATTCCGTCTCCCCTGGTGTCACTGCCCGTGACCGGTGAGCTCAGAGCAGGGCCCTCGGCAGGGACTCTGCAATGGAAAATGGACGGCAGAAGTGCAGCTGGGCTGCCTGGCAGGGCACCACTGCCAAGCCTTGTCCTGTTCTCATCTGAGGGAATGAAGAGCTGTTTATGTGACTGTCCACTCTGCCACAGAGGGGAAGGGCTAGGGTCCTGCATTTCACCCACCAGCACGATCCCCCCTGCCCCAGCTTCCCCTAAACACACCCCTGCACTCTGTATACCGAACCCCAGCTCCACTGCAAAGGCACACACGCCTGTCCACTGGTTAACCCTCACGGCTCGTGGTCCCGGTATTTGTGAATTCATCTGCTGCCGAAAATGCGTAACCTCGACATCAGTGCCCACAGCACTCTTGGGGTCATTCACAGACGCATGGAGTGCACCAAACCTGAACCCCCCTCACGCACGGTCCCGGCTGAGGTCAAACGAGGTGACCCTCTGTCTTGTTTCAGCTCATGCCAAACGCGTGTCCTCTCCACTGTCTCTTTAGTGCCCTGTTTGTCACATTTTGTGTTTTCTGTTAGCCATGTCACGTTTACGACGGCCCCCGGCACAGTGCTGAAGTACTGTCTCGGGTCCCCAAGGATGAGAAGCTGTGATGTGCCTCAGGGGAAATACAAGATCAGCTTCCTTCAGACATGAGCTACCGTGTTGTTGGTGAGTTCGGTGTTGACGGGTCAGCAATATACACCAGATGCGGTGTGTTTAAACAATGTATCTACAACAAAGTTCTGCGTTGATCGGTTGACAAAAATGTTGTGAGCAGAGGCTCGTTGTCACCTAACCCCGTACTTTTCTCAGGAGCAGTAGCTCACTATTGACTAATTCGGTGTCACCGGGGACTTTACAGACCATAACTACTGTGAATAATGAGAATCAACGGTACTGTATACCTAATACGACACCCACCATGTCAAAAGGAAAAGGGCATTTTAACCCCCCAAATTAGAAGTGACAGCTTCAATAAAGAGTGCAGACCTTTCGACCGAATTAAACGTATCTATAGGAAGAACTCCCTACGGTGACACGATTCTTCTCAGTTTCCGAGAATGGTGAAATCTGATCACTGACAGACCATGGCCCTGGCCTGGTGTCGAGGACGGCTGCAAAGGGCCACATGGCCTGCTGTGCCCCTGTCACCGGACACTCAGTAATTTGAGGTCTGTGATAGCTTCTAACAGTCAGGTACCCTGTGGCCATTTTCCAGCCAGAGTTCTCACCAGACCCTCTACAAAGATCTAGAAAGATGCTATGCAGCGCAGGGGTCCACGTGAGGCCCCCCGATTTCGGACGGTCTCTGAGGGCTCACATGCTGCTGTGCATGATTATACCAGACCACAAAGGCACTCTTACTTGCCCCCATTTTACAGAAGAGGACACTGAGGCACACAGGGGGAAGGACAGTGACACAGACTTCTATAAGGACTAAAACGGCAAACCTGGTCATTACCCTGAGTCTGTGTGATCCTGGCATTCAAACTCAACCACGAAGCAAAAAGGCCAGCATCCTGCCCTGCGTATTTAAAACTGTAGCTGACGACATTATCTTTAGTCTTACAGCAGTTTTCAAAATGCAATATACCTTAACTGCCACTCCCAGATTCTCTCTCCTGCGGTCACTTGGCAAAAGAATCATTCATTGTTACTGGTGGGAAAAACAAATAAACTGAGAAAAACCAGCACAGGGGACAGAGGTGATGAATAAATGCCTCCCAGCTGCCAGCCCTGGCTGCTCCCAGAACCGCCCCCCGCCCCGCATTCTCTTAATTTGGAGTCAGACTCACCTGAGTTCTTATTGGTTTCTGCCACGCATTCTTGGCCCCAAATAATTGCTTAATCTTTCTGGGCCTCAGTTTACTTGTTAGTGAAACGAGGATAAAAATATTGCAACGTCAAAGGGCCATTCCGCAGCCCAGTGAGAAAACACTAGTTTAGGGCAAAACACTGCAAATCTTAAATAAGTATTCATTCCCCCCCTCAGTGGTCAGTGTATGAGTCACGCAATATGTCGGTTTATATTCTGCACCCTTGAGCCTTGAGATGCCCCAGCTGCACCCGCCATGCTAAGTGGCTCCCAGTCCGACCGGGCAGCCTCACTGGGACTAGAAGCTTAGTGTGAGAATCCCTTCCCCAGGCCTACGAGACACACCCTCTGCATTAGCTTCCCCCGCTGCCCTAACAAATCACCACAAACTTACTCTTTCACAGTTCTGGACGTCAGGAGTCCAGAGCGGGTCTCGTGGGTCTAAAATCGAGGTGTTGGCAGGACCATTTCCTTCTGGAGGCTCCAGAAGAGAATCTGTTCCCTCGAGTTTTCTAGATGCCCCGTATTCCTCCACTTGTGGTCCAGCCTCCATCTTCAGGTCTCTCCCCAGCTCTGGGACTCACGCTCCTGCCTCTCTTTTGAGGATGCTGGTGATTATCCGTAGGGCTCCCCTGAGACATCCAAGATCGTCTCCCCATCTCAAAATCATTAACTTCACATCTGGAAAGTCCCTTTTGCCATGAACGGTACCAGTCACGGGCCACACGTGGATGTCTTTGGGGGACCCACCACACCAGTAAATATGAAGGTGTTCTGAATGCTTAGTGCTCTAAATTGTATATGAATTGCGTCTCAAAACAACCCTATGAGGTATAAATATTGTTATTCCCACTTTACAGGTGAAAAAACTGAGACCCAGTAATTGGGTACAGTAATTTGGGTAAAGTAATTTTCCCAAGTCACACAGCTGATAAGGAGTAGGGCCTGGGCTTGAACCCAGCTCAACTCCCAAACCCAAGCTCTAAACCACCAATTTCCTGTGTTTCACCAAGAAGAAGAGAACTCCAGCCAGAAACGAAGCACGTGACGTCAGAAAATGGTTTCCAGCCATATGGGGCAAATGCCTTGTTTCCTAACTAAACTGCAGCAACAGCTTCCTCAACAGCAGGATGTGGAGCTGTCTCAAGAGAAAATGAGCACAGGATTCCTTCAGCAAACAGACTGCATGTCTTGGCAGCATGACATAATTAATACTGAGTGACACTACCTCCTGGGACTCATGGCACCTACTTTTTTTTGTTTTTGTTTTTGTCTTTTAACCACAAAATCCCCCCAACCAACCAACAGCTTAGAGCCACGAGGTGAAATGAGCTGCCTGGGTAGAAAACCAATCCCTCGCAATGACTACTCTTCGTCTCCAGCAAATTCTTTGACGTCACTGAATCTTAGTTTTCTTGTCTATAAAATGGGGAAATCAGTTCCCAAAACTCGCACCATCGTGATAAAGATTAAAAACACAGCCATTTAATCTCAAGTGCCCAGCAGAGAGCGTGACACATCATATAAGTTCTTCTTTCTTTACCTCAACTCCCCACTCCCTATTATATTTCAGGAAATCTTGCCATCACTTTCTTCCAAAGTGTTTCATATACCAAGATTCCCACCTTCCCGTGGCTACGCCTAAAAATGCAGACTAACTACAAGGACGTACCTGCAAATGCCTGGCTCTCCAATACACGATTTGAACCTGAATCCTTGTCACTGTTTAGAAAATAAATTAGTTCCAAAGTGACAAATTTTAAAGGGAGTGTGATCTTCCATTCCAATACCAAATAGTAATCTTTTTCTTTTTTAACTGACTTCCCCACTTCCTCTGGGTCCCCATATTAATGGTGCATAGTTCTATCGTGGTGATTATTACTTAATTATTTGCAGTTTCTCTCATGCACTGAATCAGAGGTTCTCAGCTGTCACTGCCATTAAAATCATCTGGCAGCTTTAAAAAAATTAGATACCCAGCCCCCACCCTCGATTCTTTTTTCAAAGATCTAAAATCTTTGAGCAGCGACAGTAACTGTTTAAGCCTCTCAGGTGGTTCCAATGCACAGCCAGGGTCAGGACACCTGCACCTGTTGGGCAGGTCTTGTTCAATTCACCTTTGCATCCCAGTCACGTGGTATGGACTCTGCATATAGTAGGCATTTCATAATTGGTTTCGGCATGAATAATTAAACTTTAGAGTCCAAGTTTCATATAAATGTATTAAAGTATCTATTGAGGATGTATATTACAGGCAAGCACTATTCCAGGCATAGAGCTCCCGGTTATTTGTCACCATTCTTTAGTCCTGAATGGTCAGGATTCAAACACGGGAGAACAGAGAACCATCCTGAGTTCAATCTCCATTTTGCAGCTCGGTCCCAGCGGTCCCCAACCTCGCTGAGCTGGTTTCCTCCTCTACGTTACATCAATAGGGCCACCTCACCGGAAGATTCAAGGCAGACAGGGACAAAGACCCCACAAAATGGCAGCTGGAATCATTCCTTTTTTTTTATTTTTATTTTTTTAATTTCCATGGACACCTGATGAAGCCACCTTAGGGGTTCACCCTCCCCACCTTCTGCACCAAGCAACTGACGCTGCAATAAGCGGCGGCCACAGGATAGTGCCAGAGAGGACAGGACGCTAAGGGGGAAGGGCGGATCCGAGGCCGCAGCCCCGCCCAGCTGCCATTCTCAGCCTTCAGGGGACCTCGGCCTCACCTGGGCGGGCCGGGGGAATGCACATTTCCAGGTCTCACCCTTCCCGTAAGAACTGACTGGCGGGTCTGGGCGGGGGCCTGGAATTCTGCATTTTAACCAGCTCCCCGCAACCACTGGGTAAATCTGTCGCAGGCGGTGCCTCAGCCCCTCAAAACCTCAACAGGTCATTGCCATCCTCCGAACAGGAAGACAGAAGGGCGCAAAATATCAATCCATCCCCTCTCCGAGCGAGGGAGGCCCACGCCTACGCTGTCCTGGGTCTGTCAATGCGGGGAAAGCCACAGCAGGTGGCGAGCCCTGCTTGCCAAGGGCCACTTCCCTTAAATGGTGGGGGCTGGAGGGGTCTCCAATCTACCAGTCCCTCCCGCCCTCCTGCGGCTGCTGGTTCGGGTTCGCCCAGGGCCGGGGCGCGGGGTGGGAGGGT
>NW_006442491.1:33123914-33124272 GCF_000325575.1 Pteropus alecto
GGGCGGGGAATGGCCGTCCCCGGCTGCGACCCGCACCCCGCGGCGGGCATGCGGAGGCGCCTGTGCCCGCACCCCAAAGAGCTGAGCATATCCGGGCGCCCAGCGACTGCTCCACGAGCGCAGCACCGAGTGAGACAGACAAGGTCGTAATCACAGCGACAAGGAGGAATCAGGAAACAATAAAAACGGTCCAAAGGCATATATGGCTGATCCTAATTCCGCGCGCCCGTAAACAGCGCTGAGAGGGCCCAGCCTCTCCGGGTTTCTAAAGCAAGGTGGGCTGGGGGGAAAGGCAGCCGGGCGCTCGGGCCCAACAGGACCTGGATCGCGCGGGGGGCCCGGCCCGGGGCTGGAGCCG
>NW_006442491.1:33124929-33127468 GCF_000325575.1 Pteropus alecto
CTCGGCCCCTGCCGTGCTCACCCCATCACACGACATGCATCCTCTCACATGCTCACCCTTGCACCAACATGCACATTCACACACAAGCCCCCCACACACTCATTCTCACCTGCTCAACCCCCACCAACATCCGACATTCGCAATCACACACACACACACACACACACCTGGGCACGTACACCTTCCCACCTGGTTCCCCAACAACTGGCGCTTACAGTCACACATGCACACCTGCACACACACGCCCTGCCACACTCCCCATTGTGTCTCAGGCCTCACACACGTGTGCCCCCAGGAGTCACAATCGCACAGGGAGCGGTGCACCCTGCCACACTCCACTTTCCAGACTCCCTCACCCACCATTCTTCACCATCGCTCACCCCCCCCACCTGGATCCCGGGGAGTTGTAATCACACACATATACCCCCGCACACTCTCATCCCCACACTCCCCCAACTACTTCTGGGGTTTACACAAGTGCCTTCTCAGTCAACATTCAACCACACTTGTTCAACATCTTACACAACCCCAGCTCCTTCACCCAGACCCCCATCCACACTCACACGCACACTCACACTCTCCCCACAGAGTCGAGGGCCCACTGACTTTCCAAGGGCCTGATGAAATTTCGAGAACAGAAAGAAAACAAATAGGGTGAAGAAAGGAAGAGCGAGGGAAGTTGAAAATCCAGACATAATTAAAGAGCCTCTCAATGTAATACCTTATAAACTAACCTCCTGCCACTAAAGTAAACTTTTAAGTAGTTACATCTGTGGAGTGGGGGTGGCTTTTAATGACTGCTATGAATAAAGATGGAGCCACCAAGTATCTGTGTCTGGGGCCCTGTGTGAAGGAAGGAGAGCCCAAACCAAGAAGTGTGACTTATCTCATGTCCCGATGAAGTTCCTCAGGAAAAGAAGCATGTCGTTAGGAGTTGCTGCTTTGCACCTTTGAAGGGAAGGGAGCATCCTTTGGCTAACAGACCTGGCCGGCTCTGCTCTCCGCCTTGTCTCTTACATCTAGACGGTGCTCGGCACATCGCACGGCACACAATCTGCACTCAGTACATGTTTGTTGAGCGGAGGAAATGGTAACCCCCCCAATTATGGCATCAGAGTAGGCCCCACCCTCTACCACCTGTCCCCTCTTAAACCCCACCCACCTCAGATCAGCCGCCAAGCCCAGCCCCTCTTCTCCACTACCACGCAGGGGAACGGAAAAGCCCAAGGGGATGGGGACCCTTTAACCCGGGGTCCCCCACACAGCTGGGGGTCGATGACCATGAGTTATTGTTTTTATCGAGCATCTAAAACATACATGGAGTTCCACACTTAATCCTCCCAACAGCCTTGCCCGCTAAGTCTAAATAATCATACCCATTTTACAGGTGAGGAACTAGAAGCTCAGAGTGGCCTGCACAAGGCCACATGGAGCCCTAAGCTGGGCTCCAGGGCAGGTCTTTCATGTTCAAGAAGGCTGGAAAAATGGCCTCTTGTGACCAATTGAATCAGTTATCATGACACTCCAGGCACCTATTAATAACTCCCGAATATCTTCAAGCTCCCTGTAGCCCTTGTGGAGCCCACCTGTGGCTCCCCTCATCGGACCGTGCCTTCATTTTCTAAAATATAGAGTAATAATCGCCGCTTCCTCGCCTGGGATCCTAGCTCACCTCCACCTCCCGGCTGTAAAACCTGAGACGACTTACAAACTGCTGGGCCTCAGTTTCCTCAACTGTAGAATGGATCCACTGGATGGTTGGAAGGATTAGATGAGTTAATCATACATACATTAAAGCAATTAAAAGAGTGCCTTCACAAAAGGTCTGGAAGGGTCATCATTACAGGGTCGTAGAAGAATTCAGTGCGGTAATGAGAACATGTAAACTTTGCTCGGTGTAACGTATGCCGAGCGGTAAACACTCGTTAAGTTAAGCTATTGCAATTCCTTCTCCTCCTCTTCCTATTAGTATTTTACCCAAATGAAAAGAATGAACACCGCCGTGTCGTCCAATGGTTGTCTCTGGATAAAAAATTTCTAGGATGATTTTAAAAATTTAATAGACTATTTTTTTGTTTTTTGTTTTTTTTTTTAATTGAAGAAATTATTTTAATTAATTCTTCCCCATCTACCTCCTCCCACCCCGCTCCCCTCTGGTAACCACTAGTCTATTGTCCATGTCCATGAGTCTGTTTGTCTGTCTTGTTCATTTGTTGCTTTTAGGTTTAGATCCCACATATAAGTGATAGCACGTGCTTTTCAACTTTTTATGTCTGGCTTATTTCGTTTAGTACGTTGTTGCAAAGGGCAGTATTTCATCTCTTCTTATAGCCGAGTCATATTCCATTGTATGTATGTACCACAGCTTCTTTAGCCAATCAACTTAGATTGTTTCCATGTCCTGGCCACTGTGAATAATGTTGCTATGAACATCGGTGTGCAAATATCTTTTCGGATACGAGTTTTCAAGTCTTTGGGGTAAATACCCAGTAGAACTAGAATTTTGCAAGCATGAATTTAAGAAGAAACACAGAGCAAT
>NW_006442491.1:33127565-33154708 GCF_000325575.1 Pteropus alecto
TAGTAGTTTTTCACTTACAGAAATCCTGAGCAGATGGTACACAGCTCCATACACCCGCCCCATACCCAGCCCCCACCTCAAACTCAGCCATTCCCTGTTAGTAGTTTTTCACTTACAGAAATCTTGAGCAGATGGTACACAGCTCCATACACCCACCTCATACCCAGCCCCCACCTCAAACTCAGCCATTCCCTTTATTAAAAACGTGTGCATTGGTGTGCTACATCTAGCTAGATCTTCAAATGTTCTTGTTTTATCTATATTTTCTTTTTTTCTAGTGAACATGTGTCACTTTTCCAATAATATTTTCCTTTAAATACTTTAAAGACCAAGAGACCCTTCTTCATCTCCAAAATAACATTCCCTTATGAAAAGAGAGGGGTGATTTTTTATTGCCTTCGCATTTTCCAAATTTTCTTCAGTGCACTTTAATCATCACCCATTGGAGAAGACGCTTTTAAGACTCCCTTCCAGCAAGGCGGTCCCTTGGGAAGAGTCACTTCAAGGCTTTATCTCATCTCCAGAGATCAGATGCTTGCGTGACGTGCAGCATCGGCATCCAGGAGGAGCAGGGCAGGGGCAGTGATGGGATGAGGGGGACACTAGATCCCACTCGGGGGGGCCTGGCACCCCACTTCCGGGCCCAGCCCTGCCTCCTCCCCATGGGCCTGGAAATGGCCGCCTCAGGGTTCTGCTTTCTGAGGAGCAACCCCTTTCGGTGGCCCTCGACAGTCCTCCCTGTCCACCATGCCCTGGGGACGACTAGCTGCTGACACCTAGACACTTGGAGTGGGAAGTCTTTGAGAGAGAAGCTGACATAGTTCAGCCACATAGTTCAGCCGCTGCTTTCCAGAAATCAGAGGACCCGAGGCCCACGGACGTCACCCAATCTCACCAACAGACAGTAGACCCAGGTCATAATCTATTTTGAGACTCTCAGTGTTTAGCCTTATTTTCATAGTTCTTCAATCTGGCTGCTGCTATTTAGGGAGCGTTGGCGGTTAAGTGGACAAGAAGTCAAGGACACTGGCTGGGACAAAATGGAGGCACGAAAAACGGGAATTCAGAATTAATAAGAAGGTTTGGAGTAAACTCAAGCTAGGGAGAGAAGAAATGAAGTCCTTTTGGTGTCTAGAATCTTCTCTCTGAATGAAAGCTCTAGGTAGTCAACCTTGGCACTATTGACATTTGAGCTGAATGTTTCCTTATTGGGCGGGGCGGGGGGCGGGCAGGGGCCTGTCCTGTGCACCGTAGGGTGTTTAGCAGCGACCTTGGTCTCTATCCACTAGATGCCGGTAGCAGCCCCTCCACATTATCCTAGTGATGTCTTCAGATGTTGCAAAATGTTTCCTGGAGGCCACAACTGTCCCTGCTTGAGACCCACTGGGCTAGGATGCCAATGTTAAATAATTTTTAAAGCCCTAGGAAGGAAGTGTCTCTAACACTAACCTCTTCCTCCCCGCCCCACCCGCCTTTTGGTTTCCCAAAAGAGCGTTCCACAAGCAACCATATTTCGCTAGCATTTAATAATATTGTGTGTGTATGGATAGCACTCTATTTTTACCTCCAAAAAGACACTAGAGAGTTTAGGGGAAATTCCATGGAACATTCAATCATTCATTCATGTAATTTTCCCTGAGAATTTACAATGTTCCAGGCACCAGGGATACAGTTCACAAGACAAACACAATCCTCGCTTTCTAGTGTCTAGGTCTGTTTTGGTTCCTGTTTGTAGAAGACTTTGAAATGGTCAAAGAAGATGTCTGGGTGACCAGTTTAGCCCTCTCTTCCAGGGTACAGGTGCCTTTCATCGTCTCTGAGCCTCAATTTTACAGTTCCGTAAGGTAGGGGAAACTGAGCCATACAAATGACTCTTGTCCATAGAAATGCAAATGTTTGTAGTGTATTATTGCCCTGTGGATATTGACCATGACTCGTGTCTATTTGCAAATTCACTTCAACATTCCCGATTGCCTAGAATTTGGTTGTTCTTTCCGTTCTCCTTTGAATCAGTTGTAAATCTGTTAATAAAATCTTTAACACGTGTTCACTTTATATCTGTTGGAGCCATGATGTTCTCTTTCTTAAGGATTGTATTTTAACAGGGCAGACAGAAAGTAAACAAGTGAAGATTTAGAGTGCAGAATGGCATGTGGATATTAAAGCAGGGTAATGTGCGAGAGGTTTGTTGGGCTATTGTTCATCATCCTTACTTGCTAAAAATAAAAAGTTGGCAAGCCTAAGCAGTTCCCTCTCATGGCCCGATTTTTGAAGAATTTCTCGGGCTTTAATGCAAGCTTAAATTCCGTTAGCTTCTTCTTTACCCACCTCTATGATCTTCACCATATGAGAAAACGAAGACAGAATCGGTCTTTGACACGACAATTTAATCACGACATTTAGGGAGGTCAGTGAAAACAATTTCAGGATGGCCGAAAAGCCGTCACAGTCAACAAACATTGCGAAAAAGGAAAATGAACTGATTTATGTGAACAGAAGGGGAAAAACTGCTTCGACACCAAGTATACCTACAGTTTTACCACCAGATACGGAAGGCCATTTGTTTAACTGCTTTTAATTTAAGGAACCTCCCCCCCAACCCCATCAGGATAAAATAAACCTTTACATCCTGTTTCATGCCTTAGTCTTTAGAACACTAACTAGTATCCCTTTCCATTTATGGCTTCTTTACTTAAAACAATAGGTTGTTTACCAAGGGCTGGAGGGTGGAAAATGGCAGGGAGAACAAAAGGGAAGAAATGCAAGTCATTTGGAAAGTTCATCCTTCTCCCAGGAAAGTCACTTTCAAATGTCCTTCAGACTTTACATACAGAGCTCGAAGCTTTCTTCCCACATGTTTGCAAGTTCCTACCGTCTGCATTGTGAAGCCTACTTAGGAGGAACATTTACTTCCTATTCTCATTTTAGCCTAGTTTCACTCATGTTCCACTTTTCTTTTGATATTTAGAAATACTTGGAATTCCTTACAGCAAAGTGATAAGGACCTGCGGGTTTTGTTCTCGTTGTGTGTTTCCTTTCGTTTTAAAGCAAAAGTCTGAATTTTCATGGGTACCATGAACATAAATCCCTAGACAATAGCCATACATGACCAAAGATTGCTTCTTTGGGCTTATTAGGACTTTGATAGCTTTCAAGGCCAACCCATTTTCTTTAAACAGAAATGGGCGTTCCTAACTCACCGTGATCATTTCGAAATGCATATAAATCCTAAATCATCATGTTGCACTGTGACTAGTAAGTTATATGTCAAATATACCTCAATTTTATAAAATACAAATTCTACCTAATCATAATTCATATTTGGGTTCCTGCTACTTTTAAGTTACATTTTATGGCAAAATGTACTTTAGTTTCGTATTCACACATTTCCCAGCTTCTTAAATAATTCCCTTTTTAGCTTGATACTCTCTTGTGCCCAATACAAGCTTCGTTCACTTTTAGATACTTTGGAAAGGTAAATAATGGATATACTCTGCCATTCATGAGTAATGTACTACCTGTAACTTAAGCGGCCAGAGATATATTTGTTATGTATAAGTAACAATAAATTTAAAAAAAAGACAAGACATGAGCATTCCCTATTTAAGTGCTCATTTTGTTTGGAAATAACAGAACTGGGAAAACTGATAGGACCTAGGATCATGACTCCACAAGGATACGCTTCCTCTGCTGAAAAAACAGCTCCCTTTAAATGAATACATAAGACATAAAATCCACAAAATAAATGACATCAAGGAGAGAAGAAAGCAAAGGTGTGAATTAGCTGTAGTGTTTAGATCTGAACTTACAATCAATACATCAGAAACACAGGTTTAGCCAAGTCCAGCTCTTCGATGGACTGAAAACAGGCCTCCCTAACACTCAGGGAGGGCCTAGAACCAGCAGGGTTCTGCCATTTTGTAATTCCCAATCTCCTGTTTCCAACGACCTAGGATATTTGTCGATGGCCGTGGTGGAAAAATGCACAAGAAAGCATCAATGAAACGTGGTGGCCCCCGCTGAAATACTGCTGCTTATGGGACCTTATTTGAAGACACATGGAAAACCACCTTAAAAATGACTCCTCCTAGCCTACATTTTTTTTTTCACTTTCATATTTATAAGCAATCAATCAGGGAATGACGAAATATGCTATTGTGTCCATATCCCCTGGTTGATGAGCTGCAAAAAACTAACACTGTCTTCAAGATAAAGGGACTACCAACTCCGGGTGCCTCCTGACTCAGGGGACCACCACCCTCAGTCTCAACAGACTGAACCAAAAGAAGCCACTTGATCCAGACTTGGGACAAATTCTGTCTAACCGAACAAGACGCTGTAGATTTTGAGCCAAACAGGAGAAAGTGATGGCTACCATATTTGAATGCTTCCTATGCCCAGATTGTGTTTTCAAGCTCTCATCTAATCTCACCGTATCACGATGAATCAAATATTATCCTTGTTCTGCAGATGAGGTATCAGAGTTTCCATACATTATCTTGCCCTAGGGCATCCAGCCAAAGTGCTCACCTGGGACTTTTTTCCCAAATGAAGGGCCAGTTATCTCATCACGCACCCATCCTTTCCCAATTTGAAATGTACCTGTATCATCTAACTACTAATTTGTTTCTGGACTTCCTGTACATGCTCACATGTGTTAACTTTCCTGTGTGGGCTTAAGCCATCCGCTGAGTTGTAAACAGCTGCTGTGGAAGCTGCCTCCGAAACTCTATTGAAAAGCTTCCTGCAAACATGGAGATATTTCAACACCTTCCTTGTCGTGGTTTAGCTACATTGTCACCTGCGTCAACCTGGCACCATCAGATATGACTGAACGAGCAACCACCTTCCTTCCCCATACCACGACCTCACTTTCAATAGCTTAGGCCAAAAGGTGCAACTTCTCCACCTGAATAGGGGCCATCCCACACTTTCTCAAGGCCCACTCTCCAAATGCATTTACACCATGCAAACAATTCCTTTCCCAGAACAAATTATCTTTAAACGGGTTCTGGGGGTGCTGGCTGAAGGCAGAGGGCTGGGCGGGGGGGATGTTTACCCCCCTACCCTGGGTTTTACTGAGATGTAATTGATATATAACTGGCCGTGCATTCAAGTCAGGACATCAAGACTCCCTTAAATCATCCATCAAGTATCAGAAACAGAGTTCTGAATACACAAAACCCATAGAGAAAGGAGGAGGCAGGTAAGTCTTAAGTTAAAAAGCAAGTTCTGTGGCAGGTGTATGACTTACCTCCTGTGCTCTATAAACTCAGATGATTCACTATACGATGGTGGTGTGCTCACATCACAGTCTACTCTTCAAGAATGGATTTCAAAGATTAGGGCTGAGAAAAGACACACACATAGAACACACAGAAGCTACAAACATACCCGGAAACATTCATAATCTTTTTCCTAGCAATCCTTCAAGTAGGAACTTACCATAAATTGAGTGCAAGAGAAACTGTCACAGATGATCAAAATTACTTAATAGTTCTAGGGAAGTTGGCGTAGTCTAGCAATAGCTAATTTAACATTTTTAAATGATTGCAGATACTTAAAAAGGATTAGCCAAAAACAGGTTTTACCTTGAAAGATGTCTAACGTATGTTGGAGAGAGGGAAACATTATTTTATTGTTAATTTTCACACATCTGAATCGTGAAAAACTTAAAACTTAACTGTGGATTAGTATCAAGAGAGAAAGAGTAAAAATTATACACTTGTGACCAGGGAATACTAGCTTAAATTAGGTCCTTCCATTTCAGTTATCTGAAATATTGGGTTAATCTTGCTCTCAAAAGTGAGTGGCTGTTTCACCCTAAATTTAGATGAGCTGAGGCCTAAGACAGATCACTCTTTGGGGTGGGGGCGGGGACATGACGACATCCACTTGCAAGGGAAATGGACGTGCAGAAGTCACGTCAGCTCAAAGGCCATCAGAATACAACACCAGGCTTTTGGTGGGCATCAAGAGAACACACTCCAGGATGCTGTGGCGTCCACATCCATGACGATGCTGGGTTTTGCCGTTGGGTTCGCAAAGACAAGCGGCAAAAGGTGGGCGAGAGAGTACTTTACCTGTAGGGCATTAACCTGGTCTTGCCCCTGTGTCTCTTCCACGAGCACTTTTTCTACTACTCTAAGAATTTTCCCTTGGAGTCAAATGCCACCTCCTATGTGACCCCTCAGCCCATTCATTCCCCTCAACGGCCCCGAAGTATGAGATGGTTAAAAAAAAATTGTTTCTCTGCCCAGTGACATGAGCCAGGTAGGTTGGGATGGGTTGAGATGTGGGGTTGCCTAGAGCGTAAGCCTTCTACGGTCACGAGGGAACACAAGCAAACGTTCTCTAGAATGAGATTATTCTAAAAAAAACTTGTATGAATTACTAAAAAGGAAAGACACCCGACAGTACGTCATGACGTATGTGCTTGTGAATCAGGTCAGGCACGGATGTAACCAGATGTGCATATCCATTCTAGAACCTGGGGGTGGGGGGAGATCCACAAGGCCCCTAGAAGTAATTGTCAAGTAAAATTTCTCCACTTTAGAGCAGACACTACCAAACAAAACTTACATACACACCTGGTGGGGGAAAAAAAAAATATCCAAAATTTATTCTCCAACAGTCAGCCATCAGCAGGTAAAACTACAGGGTTCTCTCCGTAGATCGCATACATTCACAAGGCATTATCGGCTTAACAGTGAGAAAGCCTCTGGTGTGTTCTCTGTAACAATATCCACTTCACAGTGTAAACAGGTACTATTATTGTATTCACTTACAATTCCAGAAGGAAAGGCACAACTTGGCAAAAAAAAAAAAAAAAAAGAAAAAAATTTTTTTTTTGGATCCTAAAGTCAGGAGCAATAACTCAGAGACGAACTTTTGGTAACAGACGTGACCTGCATTCCCACATCGAGGGGGAAAGACTCCTCCACCCAGAAATCAGGGTCTTCCCTTCTCCTTCCACATTAAACCGTTCAAGCAACATTTCGTTTGCTTATTACATATACGAAAAGGAAAGTGAAAAAAAAAAAAGTTACAAAAAAACATCTTGAACATCCAGCTGCTCCCACCGTTACATTAACTCTCAGGTTTAAGACGGGGAACACTTCAGCAGTCATAAAATAGGAAAAAGAGAGACTAAGGCTACAAAAACAAAAAATAAATGAGGTAGATAAATTAAAGCTTTCATACCCAGGTACTTGGGCTTGTTCCAACATTGTAGCCTTCATGCAATACTGGGGGGCAGGGTGGGGAGAATCTTCCTAATTACTTGGCATTAAGTCACATCAAGGAAAGTTCTGTGAAAATGAGGGTGTGAGCCCGTGAGAAGCGGCATGCCCTTCCACGAGCTTCTTCGAGAATGAAAGCCCAGTTCTTCAACAGAATAGGCACTGGCGAACTGAACTAAGTCACCCGAGGTTCCCTGCTCAGGTGCCCCCCCTCCTGGTGGTTCAGAAAGGCGGCGGCATCTGGAAAGTGTAGGGCGGATGTTGGCAATTTAGGGCTCCGCCTGGACTGTGATTTAAATAAGCAGCAACTCGCATGCTGACTCCCTAAGGTATAAAGTCAGTCCTTTTATACTGACCGTTTGAGGGCACCCCACTTAAGTTTCCAAGGCCGAAGAAATGTTATGATTCTGCAACCTTAGTTAAAAGAAAAAAAAAAAAGTACATTCAAAACAGAAAAATTAAAGATGGGTGCAGGGTTGGGGGGCATACAAAGCAGGTCTCTCTAAAGATGACGGACGGACCTTGTCCATTTACCCGCATACGGTCACCACAGAAGCATACAGCACCCCTTGCCCCCCCAGTGAGGCCAAGCACTTGTCTTCTCCATTGTGATTCGATGAGCCCCAACACGAAACAGGTCACAGTCTTCAGGAACAGTGGCTCTAGCTTGTACAAAGGTTTTACGTATAGTTTGTCGCAAGTAACAAAGCTACTTTGCAAGACCCGCTTCTTTCCAAAATTTAAAAAAAAAAAAAAAAACTAGTCTGTATGAATTTTTTTTTTGTCTTTTTTTTTGCAAAGCAGCATCGCAACATCGTGATTGTAGGACTTGCCTGAGGTTGTGGTCACGACTGTAAACATCATTTGCACATCAGTCAAAAAACAAACAGGAGGAGATGGGTTCTTTAAAAAACAAACCGAGGAAAAGGGTCCAGTTCTAGAGCGGTCACTCTGCCTTTCTCCTTCAGTGTGGGCTCCCTTTTGGCTTAGCTGACCGCGATCTTGTTTTCTTCCAAGAAGTGAGGGAGCTGGTGTTTGGGGACGCCGTCGGCAGCGCCCGGCTCTTCCCCGTCGGCACTGATGGCAGACTGGGAGCCATCCATCTTGGAGACAACGGTGCTGCTGGCGACAGAGCTGGCCCCCAGGGACACAGGGAGCGTGGGAATGCCTCCGCCCTGGATCACCGAGATCTCGTTGGTCTTCATGGCCAGGCCGCCGTTGAGCATGGTGGAGTACTGGCTCCACACGACAGGGTCCACGTTCACTGAAGGGGCCATGATTTCCTTGGGAAACATCTCGGAGACCCTCTTTCCATCCGTTCCTAACAGGGCCATGGTGTTCTCGATGGCCAGCTTCCTCCCACGGCGTGCAGAGCTGTTGTTGGCGCCATGTGTCATGTAGTGGACCTGTGGGAAGAGGGACAAAGATTTCCACCCAAACAGATGTGACCGCATGTTGGTGAGCCACAATCAGTCTGCGCATGCGGTTGGTGCTACTCAAACAGTATTTTAACACAATTCACATTTACGAGTTAGATTTCTTATGTAAAAAATCCAGGTATCTGTTCTCTTGGGAGAAACAAACAAAAAAAATGGTCTTACTACCTAACTACTTCTTAATCCCGGCCTCCTTTCTGCAACCCCTTTTCCAGTCTGGCTTCGGACTCTTCCAGCTTCTTTAAAAAAAAGCCAAAGACTGTGACAGACACTGCGTGGTTTCCCAGGCAGCCTCATTTCCTCTTCGCCGACTGTCTTCGAAGCGAACAAGCTATCTCGTCGGGCTCAGAAGTGACTTGCTCTTCATCACTATATCATGACGCTCCAGGCATGATGTGAAACACCTTCCAATTCAAGAGATGCTGCTCGACACCTAGCCCCATCCCTGCCGAAACCCTAAGGAAACTCACCTTCAAGTTGCCTTTGGTGGTGAAGGCTCGCCCGCATATGTTACACACGAAAGGCTTCTCCCCGGTGTGAGTCCGCTCGTGAATCTGAAGGGCGCTTGCCGACGAGAAGTTCTTCCCGCACCGCGTGCAGCCGTGTTGCTTGGCCTGTCGGCGTGGCTGGGCCGCCAACAAAGGCGTCATGCCCGGCGACATGGTCGCGGGTCCGAACGCACCGGGAACTTCGACTTTGACGTAGGCTGGCTGGGCTCGGACGAACGCTGATGGGAGACTGCTCCGACCTGGCAGGCAGAGAAAAAAATCCCAGACCTTTGTCATCCCACATTCTCTCGCTCTTCAAGCCAAAAAGAAGAGCTTTGCAAACGACTGCCCACAGTTTGAGAGCCTGGAAAAGGCTTTTGGGAAACGTATACCTTGGAGGTTCTTCCCTCTGACTTGTTCACCTGCACAGAGAATAAACTCGAACACTTAGGGAAATGTACCACTTTGGCGTAAATGGATGGGCAACCCGTAAACACACGCATCCAAGTTCAAGTTCCTACAGTGACCTTTGAAGCATGCCCAGACGCCATCCTTCTCGGATGCTACAATGCAGCTGGTCCCCCACTGTACCATTAATGGCATCAGTGGGCACCCTACAACTCATATGTGAGTTTCCAATGGGTTAGATTCTTTTTCACGCCTCGAGAGTGATTCACTTGTGAACTTTACATTAGGGAGTGGGACCTCAGCATCAAAAAAGTATGGTTTATGTCAATGGCAAAAAAAACAAACAAACAAACCAGTGCCCACTTTCTCAAAACTCTGTTCTTTAAAATTACCTGTATACCCCCATAGGGTTCAAACACAAAAATAAAGAGTCAACAAAGAAGCACGCTTACGCTGTCCACAACCAACTTGAATCGCCCGTCATAAATAAAGCATGTCGCCACTAGGATGGAGAACGTTATTATCTCCCTCCACCCAGAAGCACAGAAAGGCTAACTGCCCTACAGACAGAGAAGCTGCTTCACGTATATCATACTCTCCGTTTGCAAAGTTCAACCCAGGTTCCTTTGGGATGACCTTGTGCCCAAAACGGACGTAAGTTAAATCCAAAGCTCCGTCACCTTCCATCTCAGTGCGGCTGATCTCCACGCCGTCTGCTCTGCCACCAGCATCGGGAGACTTGGACCTGAAACTTTCTGCTTGGCTATTGGCCGGGGAGACTGCGTGGAAGGACGCGGTCTCCAGGACGTCTGGGCTTCGGCTCTGATACTCCTGGTCCCCCATCGCTGAGGATGACGAGTCGTTGGTCAAGGCATCGCTCTCCACGGAGCCGTTTTCTCTGCTGCTCTGCCGCTGCAGGACAAGAGGGGCAGGCCCCACCTTCCCCGGGGCGTCTAGGGGAGCCATCGCGGCGAAACCCAGGGCCGGGGACGCCGCGTAGATGTTGGGAAGAGGCATGGGGGCCTTCGAGGCGCTGCTAGGGGCCTCCTGGGAGCCGACTTCGTCGACGTCGATGCTTTCGATGACATCGTCGTGACAGACGGCACCTGCGCTGCAGTTCTCACCGACCATCACCGGCTCGGGACCTGCAAAGTCACAGGGGTTATCCGGCAGGGGTGTGTTAGGAATCTGACCGCCCATGTGCATCCGGATGTGCTGCTGCAGCATGACGGCGTTGGTAAACTTCTTCTGGCAGATGGGGCACGAATGTTGCGTCTTTATGGACGTGTTGGTTCGGTGGACCCCGAAATGTGTCTTCAGGTTGCCTTTGGTGGAGAAGGCTCGGTCACAGATCTTACAGCGGAACGGTCTCTCGCCGGTGTGGGTGCGGTAATGCATTTTGAGGGAGCTTTGGCAGCTTAGGACGCGGTGGCAAATGAGACACTCGTTGGGGTCGGTGGTGGCCTTGTCAATGTTCTCCACCAGCTGCTGTAACTTCAGGGTCTCTGACCCTGGCTCGGGTGTCCCTCTCCCCTGGAAGCCACCAACCCTGGGGGAGTTATGGTTTGGCCCCACCCCAGAGAGGAGAGCTCCATCCTCACTTTCTGGAGAAGGCCCGGGCTGCAGGTCGCTGGGCAGCGGGCCCCCCATGAGGTCCTTGGGGTTAGTCCCCGAAGAGAGATTCTGAGGTAGGCCTGCACGGGGGTTCCCTGTTACCAGAACAGGTTTGCTTTCTAAGGAGAGACTGCATTCATCTATGGGGACAGGCACGGAGAGGGCGTAGGGGAGGCCATCGCCTGCAGCCATTCTGTCGTGGAACTCAGCAAACAGCTGGGGGTTTGCCTTCACCTGGGGGTGTCGATGAAAGTGCACCTTGAGGTTGCCCTTGGTGGTGAACCGGTGGCCACAGACAGAGCACACGAAGGGTCTCTCTCCGGTATGAGAGCGGAGGTGGATCTGCAAGGAGCTATCGGTCCCAAAAACCTTGCTGCAGTACTTACACTTGTGCCGGTAGAGGGCGGCCTCGTCTTTGGGTTTGACATCCACCGGGGAGACGTTGGGGGGCTTCCCCTTCCCTTTCTTGGACGGGTCAAACGCCACAGTGGAGAAAGGACTCTGGAAGAGCACAGAGCCGGGGGCCTGAGGTAGCAAAGCACCGGGGAGGCGGCTTGGGAGCACCCTGGACCCATCCGGCCTCAGGGCGAAGGACACCAGCCCCGGGGACACAGAGCTGGTGGCGGAAGGGATGCTTGCGTGAGGTAGCTTGGCTTGTTTCAAGGCGTCCAGGGACAGACCTTGGCTCCCCGCTTTCTGGCTGAGCAGAGCGACGGCCGCGGACACTTGCTGGGACATGTGGCTGCCCAGCGTCTTCAGGGTGTCAGCTCCCGCCATGCCCGAGTGGAGGGCGTGCGAGGCCCACATGTTCACCTGGATGCGGATCTGCTCCGTGAGCTGGAGCTGCTGCAGCTGCTGCTGCTGCAGACACAGAATCTGCTCCAGGACCCACGGGATGCTGTTGGCCCCGGGCAAGGGGGCCGGCAGCGCGTCCGCGCTCCGCTGATTCACCGCCACCTTGGTGCCTCGTAGTGCTTGCAGAGTGACGTTAGTGTTGGCCACTTTGCCTTTGGGTAGATAGCTTAAGTCCTGAGGTGTGGGCGGCAGGGCGGTCTCCGTCTTCAGGTACAGGACAGACTCCGGCCCTGGCTTCTCCTTCATGTCTCCCGAGCTGCAGCCGTCCACCCTGTGACCGTCCTTACTGCTTGGACTGTGCGGCTGGTGGCTCAGCACAGCCCCGGAGAAGTCTGTGGGAGGCACCGGCCCCTCGCTGTCATTCATGATGAGGACGGGTGGGATCTTAGTGCAATTTTTCTTATGTTCTAAGAACTCGGAGAAGCTGAAGCACTCTGCACAGCATTTCTCGCAGATGTGAGTCTCCTCCCGACGAGGCCTCTTGACCGTCGCTCGGTCCCCACTCATGTCATCCGCCGCCCCCGGGTGGTTCACTGGAGCACCTGCAAACCAGAAAGGAAGAGCTCACGACTCTGCCCCAGGAAGGACGAGGGGCCATTTCTCGGGAAGAACCGACCACAACCACAACGGAGCAAGTCTTCACGATCTGTGCCCAACAGGCAGAAACCGTGTAAGGGAACGAGGCCTCCAGAGTCTGAATGAACCAACCACGTGTGCAGGTGAGTCAACTAACATCCTCCCAAAATAGGTCTGAGTACTAACTGCAGCGCCCATGCGCCCATGGATCAGGACCCTTGCACATGTGGCTATAGTGGGTCCCAAACCCAATGCCCAGAGTCCGTAAGGGAAGGGGAGATCTGAGACACAGAATAAGGCCATGAGAAGGGGTTCCCGAGGCTATAAACCAAGGGCTGCGGCTCAGAGAGGGGAGGAAGGTAGGAACCGACAGAAGGTAAGAAGCAGGTGTGGAAGAGACCTGCCCCCTCGGAACCTCCAAAGGAGCTGACCCTGCCGACACCTTGACTTCATACTCCCAGTCTCCAACACTGTGGGAGAATAAATTTCTGTTGTTTTTCGGCCATTCGGTTTGTGGTCATGGCTTAGGACAGCCCTGGGAAACTCATACAAAATAATCCCCTCAGAGATCTGCACCCCACTCAGAACTAGCTTCCGACAGCAAATGGCTTTCACGCGGTCAATACAAATGCTGGGAATCTGCTCAAACCCGGCTGCTGACCTCCATCCTGGGTTCATGGAAAGCACAGTTGCAGTAAATCACTCGTTCAAATAATGTAATGGGTGTGCATAATGAAAGTTTAAAAGTGCCAACCATTACGATGGTACTAAATTTACTTAAAAACGTTGGAGAATGGCAGGACACTGGGTTGATTTAAATGGAGGGAAGGCCAAGCAGATATTCCCAGGAATCATCTTCATAGAGGAGAAAACACATTGAAAAAATAAAAAAAAAAAAAATCGCAAGTCTAAGACAGGCATGACCACAGAAAAGACTTCGCTGACCTTCCGGAATATGAAAAACCCATAGAAATGTCTTAAGTTAGGACGTTCAAAGGCTCCATGAGCCATTCTACAAAGAGAGAAGCCCACGAATGTACAGAAGGAGACGATGGGTTTCACTCCTCCCGTCCGTCTGCAACTCCCGCTAGCTATAGCTCTCCGAAATGAAGCACGTGAAGTCCTATCCTGGGCAAAGTCACGTTCCTACACGTGACTGGTCCGTGGACTTCTTTTGTAAGCTAGGTACCATCCTCTCCACAGCTAATGCCAGCCCGCACATTGTAATGCCCGTCTCCGGCCTCTATTAGCCAGATGCCTGGGTTCTGGGTGGCCAGTCTAACTGCTCGGTTGTTCTCATTTCCTGGCTATCCCATCCTATGTGCGCTCCGCCACGAAGAAGTCACGTGGGCACGCCTCAGACCCAGGAACTCTGGGGATGCGGGTCTAAATCACACAGACATTCCCTCAAGTATCCTAAGATCCATGTCAGAAGGACGGTGATTCTTACGGAAATGTTTACGGCAGCGAAAAAGGTAAGTTTTGGTTCACTACTCTCGATGCAAAACCGTACAGAACTTCCGCATGCCCCGACATCAAGACAGAAATCGAGGTGAAACTGACTGCGGAACGGTATTGTAAAATGTGACCATTTCTTATTAATTCCCTCAAGTATCCTAAGATCCATGTCAGAAGGACGGTGATTCTTACGGAAATGTTTACGGCAGCGAAAAAGGTAAGTTTTGGTTCACTACTCTCGATGCAAAACCGTACAGAACTTCCGCATGCCCCGACATCAAGACAGAAATCGAGGTGAAACTGACTGCGGAACGGTATTGTAAAATGTGACCATTTCTGTTAAAATCAGAACCCGTCTGAAATGTACAAACACATGGAAGAAAGGCCAGGAAGGACCATGCATCACTCTTAAATAAATTCTCACTTTTTAAAGCAAACTAACACATTTACCCCTCTACTCCTTCTTGGGTGATTACCTTTCCTAAAACCATGGGTTTTTATTGAGAACTCCACCAACAGTTTGGGGGAGGGGTTCATCTTGGAACCAAGTATACGTCTCTTGAGGAGATCAACAGATTTCCGATTTTGAAAAAGTGCCTCTTTTAGATTTATATAGCATACATGGCCTTAACAGATTGACTTACCCAGTTTCACAATGGGTAATAAACACGGAGTTTTTTCAAGGTCTGGCCTGCCGTGGTCAAGAAAACGAGTTACGGCCAATCCAGTGCTTGTCTGTCAATAGGAGGTCTGATGTGGTGGGCTTACCTACCCCTCAGAATTTCTGTTAAGCCTGCAGAATATCATGACAACCTACATAAGGTAGCTGCTGGGTTGCGTGACTCATTTCCCACGTTTGAGCACCTACCACGTGCCTGGCGCCACCCTAGGATCTGAGGAAAGTGCAGAGACCATAGGCATCCCGTGAACATTAATTTCCCCACCTTTTCTATTTCTAAAGGTTACAGCTCGGCAACCAGGACTTGCCGGCTAAGACAGCAGTCACTGAGTGACTGACTCATTTAACGATCTTCCTCACCTCCTACTGTGTGCGAGGCTGGGGCTAGGGATGTCCTTGGTGAAAAGGCAGCTTACAGCCTCCAGCATTATGAATAGGCACCTCTGGGTACCCCTTACATACTATACTCATTAAAACCCAGGCATGGGCGCCCAGCCCCGCCCCCTCTTTGAATTCTTCCTTTGTTCTTACACTTCCTATCATAATGTTTCCTCTGTGGAGCCTGCAACATCTCCCCTCTTGCAGAAACCCCAGGGGGGACAGGAAAGACCGAAGAGTCAGGTTGGGGGTGGGGGCAGGGCTAGAAAACACATTATCACCCTTCTGGGAGGCCCAGAAGTCGTTTTAAAAGTTGGGATATGGTGCCGCCCCCTATTACTTCCAGGCTGAAGTCAACAAGGAGGACCTCATTCCTTAGGGCCCCCGACACACTGCTCCAGTCTTATTTCAAGAATCAAGTTAAAAATATTGGTCAATTCCCAGAACCCTTACTGATAGCATCTATGAGTACACCTTCCCAAAACTTGAAATATAGCCCTTGGTTGTGGTGGTGGTGGGTGTGGGGGGGAGGTGGCAAACATCTTCCTGGAAAAGCAATTCTGGAAATAATGTGTCAAGAACTTCAAAAAAAAGTAACTTTTTAAAAAGTTGGTCTTAGGAGGGAAATACACACTATTAGTAGGTATATCGAAATAGATACGGCTTCTTCCTAGGACAATCTTCATAATTTTAGTGCAGTCCTCCTTTGATCCAGCAAGGCCCTTGTTAGAAATTTACTTTCTGTAATACAAAGATACATTTCTCATATTAACAAACAGCAAAAAAAAAAACACCAAAAAACAAATATGGATGCACTTTGGTGTATCACAGTAAGGTTCTGGTGTAGTACATTAGGGTACGAAAGAAAGATGATTACTTTGTAGCCTACAAAAATAAAGATCTACCTTATATGAGCTGCTCTGCAGGACAACCGCCCAAGATCTATTTCAAGAGGAAAAAAAAAAAAGAGGTGAGAACAGGATGCATACATAATGTGCTTCCATTTGTACTGAAACAAAGAGGTAAATATGTACATGGAAAACCTCTAAAATAAGAGAAACTGGCTGGTCTCTAGCTCTTGGAGCCTGAGCCTGGGGGTTGGGGCTGATGAAACACTGTAACTATACACCCACTTTTTGTACTATGGTTTCTTTTTAATTAGCACGTTTATACCTTTTGTCTCAGCCATTCTACTTCTGGAAATCTCCAAGAAAGCCCATGCAAAAATGCCCATTCCACTTTTTAAGGACCCAAAGCAAAACCATCACCCTCCTTTAAACGACAAAACACACTTCAGACTCTTATACCTTAATTCATTTATCTTCCTACTGACATAATCAAACAAGTCTTTCTTCCCAATATGCAAATGTGGAAACTGAGCCTCAGAAATCATGAAGTGGCTCAAGGTGACAGACATACTGGTAAACCAGAACACAAAGAGCAGGGATTGTTTTTCTGAAATACTATTTTTAAGAAGGGCGGTAAAATGAAAGGCCTAATTATCATTGTTTCTTCTAGAGCAGAATTTCGCAAACGTTTCGTGTCATCCCTCCAACGGAGGCTTTTAAAAAAGCACTTTTTCCTAATCACCCCCCCCCACCGACTATCATGAAATTTTAATGCCACGAATATATCGTATATCTACTCACACACTGCAATCCTTTGGAAGGACACAAACCACTGTAGTATCAATAAATGCTTTTGTCTTTCCCCAAAACCAATTTCCACTCCCTTGGGGACGATATTCCTTCATTGAAAATGCTAACTCTAAAGCAGGCATTCTTAAACTGGGGGGTTCATGAAAATAGATAGGGTGAAAAAAAAAATCTTCACTTTTACTAACCTGAACTAAAATTTAACATTACTTTTTTATTTTGAATGTAGGGAACATGCCACCTGTGGTCATTCACAGAACCTGTGCGTTTGTCACCAGCGGAAAGCAGGTATTTTCACACGGTGTTAAATGCAGTTTGTTGCATTACTGGAAATTCCAGGTCACCTGGATCTTACTGCGTTCACAAAGCACATGTCACGTTACCACAAATGTATTCGTTTTTGATAACTGTATCTCAATGTAATTTATTTCTTCGGTGTTTCTATTCCTTCATTTTATGCATTTAAATACATTCTCTTGAGAAGGGGTCTATGGCACAAAAAAGGTTAAGGCCCCTGCTCTAGAAGGATCTAACAGTTCCCAAGAGTGATTTACAACCTGAATACCAGCTTGCCTTCACTGTATACACAGGCTGGCCTCTTCTGTAGCCTCCAAGCCATACCAGCCACATCCCACTTGAGTCTTAAAACAGCAGGAGCTCTGTTTGCTTGTGCAGTAAAAAAGTACTTCGACATCCAGACCACCGTTGGCAAATACTGAAACCGTATTTGCCAAAGAGTGAGAGGACTCTGTTATGAACAATCGCTGGGTATGCGTAAGCGAGCCCTTCCTCAAAAGAAAAAGCAAAGTTCAGAGGGATTACGCAGCAACTAGTCCTTCCATGCTTCCACCCCACCCCCACTCCGAATTTTAGGAATGTTATCTCCCAGCATCTAGTTATCCAATAAGTTGGAAGAATGCAGTAAACCCAGCAGGGGTCTTAGATTCAATCACTGCCAAATGGATAGAAAATACTCTTTCCATTGTATAGGAAGAAAAGCTTCATCTACTTGGAGGCCAATCAAATTCTGGAGATGAGAAATGCTTTTAAAAAAGTTTATCTTGAGAAAAGCATTAGGACTCAAGCTTATCTCCCCCCCCCATTCCTATATTAAAAGAAGTACAATGAGTAGATTATCTAAAGTACACAATATCTCCTACCCTCCCACCACCCCCTCTCCAGGATAATTACCAAAAAACAGAAGGAAATTGAGAACTCCTTGGGTAGTGAACCAGTTGAAAGAAAGCGCCCTTTTACCAGTTTAATTTTACATCTGGATTCCGCGATCCGAGAAACACTTAAGTAACGAGACTTTAACTCAATTCGTAGATGGCAAATTAGAGCTGTAAATTAAGTTTCCGTGAAATGAAGAGCTAAAAAGAAAAATAAAATGTGTTCCAATCAGTCTCGGATCAAAATTCAGGAGGAAAAAAACCCGAAAGAATCAAAGAAGCCTAGACAGTTGCTACGGTGTGTGAGTTCCACTGCTTTATGTTAGAGATATGTTCCCTTTTGCCTCAGCTGGAGCTCAAACTTTGTAAACTCCAGGCAGTCAGGAGCTTTTGCTGCCTCCTCCAGGAAGCCCTAGAACAAAGCCTGACACGCTCTAAATTAAGGGTGGGGGGGAGGACGGATAGCGGTGACTAGACATGTAGTTCTTATCTGGAGTTAGAGGCTTTTAAACTGTAGATGCTTTTTAAAAATAAAGTACCATAAGTTAAGGGTGACGGAAAAAGGGAACTTCTTGAACTCCTCCACAAACAGTAACTCTGCCTTATTTCTAACGTGGTTCCCAGGGATCTCTTAACAGAAAAGCTTCCAAAGGCACATCTCAAAAATTAAGAGAGATCATCAAGCTCAACCAGCCAAACACACACTGAATCGGAGGGAACTGACAGAAAATGCCACCCCGTAACCAATTTCTCCAAGACCACAACCAACACAGCCCGTCCGATTCAGAGAAAGGCTACCCCATCCATCAGGACATGGCAAACACCAGCAAGCCATTTCGACCCAGAGCTGCAGCTTACTCTGAAATGAGAATTAAAAGATAACATATTTAAGGTCCCCAGCCTGGTGTCTGGTATACGGTAGGCTGCACAGGAAACGGCGGAATATTCTCAACTGGCAGCTCGGTGCTATCTTGCCACGGTAAATAAAACAGAAACAGTTATTTTGAACAATATCCCAATCACAATCCCAGCACACAGTGAGTCTTCTAGAATTGAAACTATCTCACAGGACACTTTATCTCCACTGGAAAGAGAGGAAGCCAAAGGCTCAAAGAAACTCACACAGGTCTCAAGGTGACACTGCTCTCAGCCATACAACCAGACTGGAATGCACTTCATTCCAAAACCTTACAAATAAAAACCTAACCTCATTAAAAAAGAGGAAGTACCAAAACTATCTCCTGCCTCCCAGGATGGGTTCCCAACTCCCTACCGGTGAGGAAGCTAGCAGAGGCTCGAATGAACAACTATCGTTGGTTTGTGCAACTTCTTTTTAACGGAACAAAAGGGGCCGTGGGCGTTTTAGCCCCTCTCCCTCTCTCGGATGCAGATCGAAACACTGAAAGTCAGCCTGCAACGTTAAAGCCGCTGTAAACAAATTTCCCTCTCCTTCATTTAAAATGGGGGCTCCCAAGTGCCCTTTTCTCAGAATCCTTACAGCCAATGTAGGTCATTTCAGTTTAGAAACTGGGGGTCGGCAGTTATTTGAAACTTGGGAATCTTAATCGTTGAAAGTTGTAATCCAGTTTAGCACAAAGGGCATTTGAAACTCTTTTGAGAAAATGCTAATTTTCCCGTCCGGCGCTCGAGTCCCCGGACCACCTGCAGATTTTTTGATCTGGTGATTGCCAAACTTCATTTTCCTCCCTCAAAAACTGCATTCTTTACAAGTGGATCTCCAGTTGGCTTTTCAAAATAAGACTGGCCCAATCTTAACTTTTTAAAAAAGTATACGTATCTACACATCGACCTGTCCCCTATCTGTATTGTACAGATACAGACTGCTCACATGCAAAATGCAGCCATTAAAAGGTAACTGCTTGAGAAAACTACCTTCTGTCCCTTGGTGCTGGGGACTCAATAGACACACTCTAGGATCAAGGAATTCTTTCCAAGAATTCCAAAGACTTGGCAGATTTATACCGGGCACAGCCAGAGGTCGCGAAAGCGACTGGCTCGAGTCCCAGCGGCGCCCGCGTTTGGCCCGAGCCACGGCTGTCCATTACCCACCACAACCCGTTCCGTTCCATCAGGTGTGAGCCGGTACCTGCGCGCGGACCCGCCTCTCGGCAAAGCACGCGGCTCCAGGCTGGGCCTCCAGGGGGCGCCCGCGCACAACGCGGCTGTCCGCTCCAACCCAAGCGATCAATAGCGAACCCCCCACCCCCAAATACTGGAAGGAGAGCAACCAGGCCTGAGACCCTAACCGGCTCGGGTTAACTGATCTCAAACTCCAGCCAGCGTTAATTTAAGAAGCCCCCCCCTCCACGCCCCCGTCACAAGTTCCCTTAAAGGTGCCAAATACCACCAAAAGTCCCACTTGCGCGCGCCCACCCAAAATGAAGGGGGAAGGGGAGGTCAGAGCAGGACCAGGGGAGGGGTCAGAGCCAGGAGCTCGCCCCTCCTCTCGGGAGGAAGCGAGCCGGCGGAGGGTTAACCCTTTTGTTCCAGGTGGGCCAGGCGACGAAGCCTCTCCACGCTCCCTCCACCCCCCACCCCCACAGGCACAAAGAGTCCACCCTCCCGGGACCTCGAGAGTGCGCTTCCCCGACCGTCCGCCACCCCGAATGCGCACAGCCCGCCCCCTCGGTCAAGCCGATCTCTTTTAAGTTGCCCTCGCAAATGTTCCTTGGGGGGCAGTAGGGATTTATATTAACGTACTGTAAACTTGGGAAGTGTATGGATGCCCTCCCCGAAAACGAGGACAGTATTCAAAAAGGAGCGACCGTCTTCCCATCCGAGTTCTGCCTCCGAGTGTCCGGGGCGGCCGCTCGCTCCCCCGTCAATGGCTGAGGAATTAGAAAGCAGGCGGGGAGAGGAGGGAAGTGACCAACAAGGCCCAGGAGGTTCAAAGCGCCCCCTCCCCCCACGCTAAAAACTTATCAGGCGACAATTTGGCGGGCCAGGACGGACAGGAGATAGTGGGAAATCCACTCGCTCCTAATACCTCCTCGGTTAAGCGACCAGGAGGGGAGTTGGCCTTGCCGCTCCCGGCCGGACGCGGGTCCTGAACTCCTCCCCACCCGGGGGCCGCTGGGCGCGGAAGCGTGGGCCGGGTCAGCCGCGGGAGCTGGCCCTGGCCGCGATCGCCCAGCTCTGGTCCCACTTGTCCCCTCTGGCCCCCGGGCGCGCTTGTGGAAAGCAGGGCGCCGCGGAAAAGCCACGCAAAACGCCGGGCCGGTGCAGCCCCAGCGGGACTGCCCTGCGCCCGCGACCCCGGCCCCTGGGGGCCCCGCACCCCTCCGGCTCGCCGCGGTTATTTTAGGAAGTCGGAAATCAAAGATGGCTGGAGGTCAGGCCCCGAAAGGTTAGGGCGAAGATCGGCAGGCGGCGTAGCCCGGGGGGGAGAAAAAGCGAAAACCAAAAACCAAATTCAAAAAGAGAGAAATATGAGGCCCTTCTCCCCCACCTCTTTGGGCCCTCCAGTCCCCTCCGCAGCGCGGGTGGCCCGCACCCCAGCTCCTGGGGGTGGGAAGAGGTCGCGCCCCCTCCCCCCTTGGCCCGGGAGGGGCGCGTGCAACAGATCGCCCTCCCCCAGGGGGTCTTCCCAGGGTGTGCCGCTACTCGAGCCTCCGAGAAAAGCCCCCAAGGGGTGAGGTTGAAAGGGTGGGGACCCCGGGGTCTTTCTTTTAAAAGCGGCGCCAGGGAGGGAGGAGGGGAACGTAAGTTACAAGTGGGGGGGAGGTTACTAGTGAGGGGAGTGGAACCAATTAAGAAAAGGGCAGAGGACAAGGAGAAGGGAACCTTTAAGGAAAAAGGGACAGAGGAGAGGGTGGGGGTCAGCGTTACAATAAGAAGGGAGAGATCTTGGGGGGGGGGAGACTTACAAAAGTGAGGGGAAGCGATAAAAATAAAATTAACAAGGGCGAAGGAGGGGGGTGAGGCTGCCCCTCTTCTCTGGAACTGAGCCCCAGATCTCGGTTCCATAATCTGCGCTGGAAGCCGCTAGCTCCCCAGAGCCCGCGAACATGCGGGAAACTGCGCGCCCCGGGCGTGCGCCCCCGGCCCCACTCACCCGGCTCCCCCGCCGCCGGCGCCGCATCTGCAAACTCCGCGGCCGGCTGCTGCGGCTGCTGCTCGCCCTGGTCCTCCTCCGAGTTGATGTGTTGGGGTTTCGCCTGCTTGCGCCTCGACATGGTGCGAGCATCGGGGCGCCGGGAGAGCCGCGGTTATTTGCCCACTCCGCCACAAATTCCTGGAGTTGGGAAATTTTACCCCCCTTCGGCCGGAACGCGCATGTCCCAGTAATTATTATTATCAATAATGCATTGCGATTTATCATGAGCCCTGACAGCTGATTGGCCTGGGTCCAAGACCTCAGAGATCATTTAAATAAGCCCTCATTGATCAGGGAGGGGCGAGGCATTCTGGGCTTTGTAGTCCGGCCCTACATGCGACAAAGGCGTGTTCGTTGGGGGAGCGCAACTAATTAGCATCCGGGCTCAGATTGGCTGGATCGTGGACGAAATCCGGGGGGGACCCCATCCTTCGCTCCAGCTGAGTCCTTGGAGAGAAAAAGATAAATAATTGTGTGCTTATTAAAAATTAGGGACTTACATAAAAGTTTTGGAATGAGTGTATTTGCTAGTGTGCTCCTAAATTGCTTTTGTAAGGTTGATATGCGCGCAAACTCGGAAGGCCTTTTCGGCATCGTTTGGCTCAACATTTATATCTACCAAAAACAAAAAAACAAAAAACTGAGATGTGACCCGTGTCCGTTCCCATCTTCTTTTTTAAATGTTTAAACTGAATTTCGTGATGCCCGAATTGTGAAAATGGTGGTGTATTCGACCTTTCCGCCCCACTTCAACTGTTAAAGTGGCCTTCGAATTTCCAAAATTTTGGATTATTCCCTCATCATGATTTATCTACTTGAAATGCTAAGTAGCCCGCAGAATTCATAGTCACAAGAATTAGTTTGTTGTTACAATGTGACCTTGATTTTTTTTTAACTTTAAAATGACAGGATACTAAACATAGGGCAGATTAAAAGCAAGTTGTCAGATAATATCAAAACAGCAAGCAGTTGCATTTTTCCCCCACCAGCCATAAAAGTCTGATAACATCATACTTTAATACTAAGAATGCTGGTACATCGCCCATGGAAGCACAGCGAGCACTGGCTATTACTAATCATTATTGGGAAAAAAAATTTTTTTTTTTTTGCAATAGACTTTATTATAGGGGGGAAGAAAGTATATAGTTCAAAGTGATTGCATCATCCCAATAGGGGAATATTTGGAATTTTCCAAAATTGTGTGTATTATAGTATATGCACATACAGCTCTATGGCAAATCTCTTTGTATTTAATTCCACTGCCTCCACAATGTAAGTGCTCAATAAATGTTGAATAAATGTGAGATCTTCAGCCTTGTCTTTGATGGGTGTTTCCATGACGCCTCCAGGCATTCCTCTTTATTTGGCGTGTACTTCATTGTAAGGGACTGCGACTAGAAACCCTTCCCCCACATTTGTGCATTGCATTTTCTTGATTAGTTATTCATCAGGTTCTCAGCTTGTAAGAGTTTCTTGTAAGCTCATCAGGAATGCTAGCAAAATAGAATGCTGGGCTCCTAAGTACGTTCACCTGAGTATTTGGACAACCCAAGGCAGAAAATAAATCAGCTTGATCATCTTTTTGATATTCATGGCCATCAACAAAAAAACTTACTGAAGAAAGGAAGGTTAACGTCTATCATTTTTTTGAGTTTCTGTTCGGAAATGTTTTGCATTGTTTTATGTAAGTCCCCGAAAGCAAAAAAGATAGAATTACAGTCAACAGCCAAAGTTGGAAAGGCAAGAATTTGGCTTAATAATACATGGAAGCCTTTAGAATTCTCATACTGAGTAAAGAGGCCAATTAACACCTGCCTTACTGACTAATCTGCTTATATTCACAACACCTTTTCTGTGTAAGATAGTGTGGCAGGAGATGTGATTTACCAATCTACATGAATGTACAGTAGGTTTATAGCTCAAGAAATATTAGTGGTTTAAAGAAAACTTCATTTAAAAGAGTCATTTATATTTATACATTGTAGTTGGTGATAGTTAAAACATGTTTGCCGTTTCTGCTTAGCACAAGGTGATACAATTGTGCCACTGGAGTCTCCAAGTGATAATAATAATAATTGATGGAGCCCTCGGTGTGTGCCACAGACACTTTCTTGTTTGATCTTCCCAGGGAAATCGGCATTGTTTTGTCCCTTTTGAAAATTAGGAAACTGAGGCTCAAAGACATGAAATGACTTAATGAGGAAGTGGCTGAGCTGGTGGTCAATCTCTAAGCCTGACTGCAAAAGTCTTCCTGTCACACCCCAATACCTGTCATCCAACAGGAGCTGAATGCAGACAAGACAGCTAAACGAGAAAAAAGTGTGGTCAAAGGAAACTTGTGAATGAAGCCTGTCCTAGAAAATCCAGGGTCTGTAGAAATACATTCTACAGATAAAGTCAAAGAGGAATTTTCCTCCATTGAAACTCTTTCGTCTATCATATCAAGAAAAAAAAAGATACAGTACATATTTTGATTCTACCTCCAAAGAATGAGCTGCAACCAGGAGCTAGTAAGTGGGGATGATGGACCCCAGACCCAAGCAGAGGGGCAAATGGGTAAGTGGAGGGGTAGAAAATGAATCCCTAATCAAAGGTCATTTTTTTGTTGTTGGATTATTTAATATTCCTTAAACAACCAAAGACCTAGGTGGACTGGAGTTCGGGGGAAAAAAATCCGAGTAAAGGACTGTATTACACTTTTTAATGCCTTTTGTTAGGCGACTGGGTTTATATAATCAATCATTCTTACTCTTCGCCCCAGGCAGAAGCTGTCAGGAAATTCACTTCTTGTCATATCTTTCAGCAAGCAGTCTCTGAATACCGAGGCTTTACTGTTAATAAGGCTATTTGGGATATATAATCCTATTTCATCCTCATTAAAATCTTTTCTTATTCCCGTTTCGCAGATGGGAAAACAGGCTCAGATCTCGGCAGCAGCACCTTGTGAGTGCTACCCCATGCATGCTACGTGTGTGGGTTCCATAGGTGTCTAGTTAAAGCAGCAGTCCCCAGTCTTTTTGGCACCAGGGACCGGTGCTCCCATGAGAATCTAATGCCTGAGGATCTGAGGTGGAGCTGAGGTGGTGATGCTAGCACTGGGGAGCGGCTGCAGATACAGATGGAGCTTCGCTCACTGGCCCAGATACAGATGATGCTTCACTGCAAATATAGATGAAGCTTCGCTCACGAAGCTTCGCTCAGTCAGCACTCACCTCACCTCCTACTGTGCAGCCAGGTCCCTAACAGGCCACGACCGGACCTCTGCCCTGGGGTTGGGGACCCCTGAGTTAAAGAATGTAGGTCTCAGCGAAGACTCAGACTTTCTCTTTCCACGAAGTCCCACCTCTGCTCTATTCTGCAGGGAACAGACTTCTAAAATGAGCATTTCCTCATCCACATGAGGTCTCACCTATTTGTGTCCACCTTCTAGAAGCCAGTTCTTTCCTTTTATAGCACAGCTCGAAATGTATTATAGCTTCAATTGTATATTCGTTGATTGCTTGTGGGCTCCATGAGGGCAGATGTCTTCACCACTGTGTCCTCAGCACTTTGTCACGCTAACGGGACATAGAAGTCACAATCGATAATAATGACTCGGTCAACCAATGGTGAATGATTTGGGGGGCTTGGATAGAAAATAAAGTATTAAAAGGCAGTTATTGTTGGTGGGAATGTAAAATGGTACAGCCGTTCTGCAAAACAATATGGCCGATCCTCAAAAAAATGAAACATAGAATTACCATATGGTCCATCATGTCCACTTCTGAATATGTATATCCGAAAGAACTGAACAAAGGGACATGAAGAGACATTCGTACACCCACGTTCATAGCAGCATTATTCACAATAGCCAAAGGTGGATGCAACCCATCACCAGCTGGATAAACAAAATATGGTCTCTATATACAATGGAATATTATTCAGCCTTGAAAATGAAAGTAATTCCGACACATGCTACAACATGGGTGAACCTGAAAATGTCATGCTAATTGAAATAAGCCAGTCACAAAAAGATAAATACTATACGATTCCACTTACATGAGGAACCTAGAATAGTCATAGTGGCTGCCAGGGCCTGGGTGAGAGAAATCTGGGGGATCATGGTTTAATGGGAATCCAGTTTCAGTTATGCAAGATGAAAAGGGTTCTGCAGCTTGCACAACAACGTGAACGAACTTAATTACACCGAACAGCACACTTAAAATTGAGTAAGAATGTAAAATTCTATGTTACGTGTACTTTCCCGCAATTGGAAAAAGAGACCTTTACAAACTGATGATTGCCCAACTGTGTAAATTTATTTTAAAACCACCAAACTGTACACTGACGATGGGTGAATTTTATGAGATGTAAAGCTTACCTAAATGAAGCCATTTTTAAGAAGGTGATCAGATATTTGTCCATCCCTATAAGAGAAAAAGCCATACTTATGTAAGTGGCATTTCCTATGTGGGATTGCCAGTATCTCAAGCTTGAAAGGACTAAATAGGGCAGGCCGGTGTCCATAAGTCATGATCTGCCCCTGCAAAAAGACTGCCATTTTGGGTCTCTAATTATTCATGCCAGAAAACGGCCGAGTGACCTAACACGATAACCATGGCTGCTTTAATTTGGGAAATGTAAGGTTTGGATTCGGGAACTAACTATAAAGAGTAGCCTTTTTCTCAACATGAACCAACCTCTTGGAGGCCATGGACTTTCATCGATTTGATGTCTGTGGGCCTCAAATGAAAAGCTTTATGTCTGGAAGAAACTCTTCAAATTCTAGAGATTTAGAAGTTGAGCTAAAATTGCTTCAGAAATCATGCTTGTAATTTATTGGGAGTGCTTTATCATGGGGCCAAATGTCCACTTTTCTGAGAGTCCTGGTCCAGAGCCCTTCTGTGGGGATGATTTATGGCTGTAAAATCCGGCTAACTGCAATAATCACCACTTAACTGATGATATACCCCCATGACTTTGATATCTCTGCTTGTCGCCATTTTATCAACCCCAAATTGGTATTGAACAATTTTTAGCTTCAATTCATCTTCCTAGTTGCCACTAATATAGTGAAGCCCACAATT
>NW_006442491.1:33154799-33186504 GCF_000325575.1 Pteropus alecto
GCAGGAATGAATTGTCAGAAAATGCAAATTTCTCACGCAGGTTCTTCGGTGGAAGACTAGATGAATTAGGAATGGAAAAGTTGATGGGACTAGTTTTTTTGTCCCTCAGTCGCTTGACTAGCTTATTCTAGTCCATGCATGCAGGTCTTTAGGTCGGTCTGGGCACTTACACACTGTAGAGGATGCTGATTCTCTAAGTCCACAGTGGTGGTTCTCGGTGGGAGGTGATTTTGCCCTCTCCCCCACCAGGGGACATTTGGCAATTTCTGGAGCCATTGTTTTGGTTGTCACAACTCAAGAGTGCTAATGGTATCTAGTAGGTAGAGGAATCACGCTAACATCCTACAATGCCCAGGACAGCCCTCAACAACAAAAAATTATCGGACCCAAATGACAACAGTGCTAGAGTTCAGAAACCAGGTCTAAAGGTAACATGATTTCAAGGCCATATAAGCATCTTCCTAATTGTTTTTTTTTTAATAGTATTGTACTTTCTAATAAAACTTAAAGTACTAAATCACAATCAAATCCTCCTCTTCTCACTAAACCTAAGGCCTGCATTCTGGTATTCGAAGATTGCACAACCTTACATTCACTCAACATGAACCAACCTCTTAGAGGCCATGGCCTTGGGTTGATTTGAGTAATTTATTTGCTTCCTCTGCAGATTAGAGAAGGACATGTTAGTGAATTTTCTTCTTTCTTCCATGAATAGCATAACTTTTAATTAACTGCTATCGATTTGAAAAAACATTTTGGAGTTGTTTATTTCACTGAACAGAATTTCATGAGCCCTTTCTACCAAATTAAAACGAACATATTGTAAATGTGTCTTATAATTTTTCACCCTGTGTATGAACTTTCGATAAACTTAAGCAATCTCTGTTACACATTTGAGTTGTTTGTCTTCAGTATACCTAATATTTCAGTGAACATCCTGTTCAATACAGCTCCGTGCAAATTTTGGATTTCTCTCCTTAAGGCCTCGTGTCCTGAGTCTTTCTGAAATGAACGTTGGTATTTCCCAAATCACAACTCTTAAAGAGCTTTTCTCAAATACTGTCTTCATTCCTTTTGTTGGTTCTTGTGCAAGGCATGAACCTCGGTAAAGTGAGTAATCAAGCTAAAACGAAAAGCTCATAAATATGCTTATCAGGATGCTCACATATTTCGTAACTGGACAGGAGAAATGCATAGATTTTCAAAAACAAATTGAAGGTTCAGTTGATTGAACAATTTTTCTGCTAAACGTGCTTCCGTTTCATTCCCTTTTTGTGCCGTTCTGATTCACTCTTTACTTCAACATTTCTAAATTGGCACCCACAACGTTTCCTAAAAGTTTTCTCTTGCTTTTTAAATTTTTAACCATGTTGGGGGGTTATCTACCACAAAGATATCCACACAAATCCTCCCTCCTCGTCTTAAAAAAGTGCCTATTCTGAACTTCGTCTAAAAAATATCGCAGAGAAGGCACTTCTGTAAATTTGCCACAAGCGTTCTTTATTATAACAAACCTTTTAAGAGCTAAAAGCCCAGCACACGGGAAAGTTCACTGTCATAAATATCTATCTATCTTTGCAATATAAATTATAATCAAAAATAAACTTGTCAGAGAACTCTACCCAACACACAAAACGTGGGACAGATAGAGCGAGGCAATTAAAGGATGTTAATTGGCACAGAGAGAAAAACAAAAGACAGTCATTGTTAAGATAACTGGTCTATAAACACCTAAATGGATTTCGTGAAGGAGAAGAAAGAATCGTCTTTTGACCATGAAAGGGAATATAAAATGTTCTGTTCTGTTTTGTTTTGTTTTAACGTGCGGAGAGATTTTAACTTCTTTTCTCAGCTTGGACCCAAATAAATAAATGGCTTGGTCCTAGTCTGGTGGGAGTTGCAAAGAGATACTCAAAAAGAATAAAACCCTTAGGAAACAGAATGAAAATTAAGCCACAGGGAATAACAAGACAGTTTTCATTCATTTTTCACCTTCCAGGTGATCTGAGAGTCGATTTCTTGAACCCCTCAGCACGGACAAGCACCCCGAAGACCGAGCCTGCCGTGGGGTGTGGGTCTTACCTTTGCAATTTCCATCTATGCTGTCTCAATCCATGCCTTGTTTTCTAACCCAGTATATGGAGAGACTCATCTCTATTTGTGGCATTGCAGAGAACATTAGAAATGATTGGCTTAAAGTTTCTGGCATACAGTTGGTGTTCAGGAAACATTTATCATTATCGTACAAATGATTGCAGGCTATCGCAGGAATATTTGTCTAAGGTTTCTCATAATAGCAAGTCGACTCCCAAAATACATGGTAGTTGTGTGTGACTGGGGGGGTCAGTCATTTTGTTCGCTTGGTCATTCATTTGTTCATTTATTCATCCAGCAAGTCATTATTTTGTCCACCGTGTGCCAAGCCTTGAGCTAAGTGCTGAGAATTTCAGGATGAAAAACACAGGTGCTTACAATCCAAATAAAAGCTGTTATTACCTCTTTCTTCCTTCCTTCCATTTATGTTAACTGTCATATCACGGTGGAACCTTATCAACTAGATACCCAAATAACGAGTAGGACATAACAAAGATATCGAGAATAACTCAAAGGGTAACTAGAAGAATGCTTAAGAAAGTCTTAATTTTCCTGCACCAAAAAACATCTAAGAGTTGACTTATTTAGATAGGCTTCATCTTAATATGAATACTGAGACAATAGTAGTAAGACAGCCCTCTCTAAAAAAAAAAAAAAAAAACAACATTGCTATTTGTCTAGTGAGATGAAAAGCTGTTGGAAGGTTTTAAGCAAAGAAATAACATAATTTTCCCTGTGCGGTGACAGACTGAGCTCGAGGAGGAAGGGCCAACTTGGGAAGGACAGGGAAGATGCTATCGGGAGAGGATGGAGGCTTGGACCAAGATGGAAGTGGTGGGGGTGGCCGAGGTGCTCGGGTTGGGGAATATATTGTGATCACGTGGCTGATAGGACTTGCTAACAGATTGGATGTGGGCAGGAAAAAGGGAGCTTGAGGATGACGCCTAGATTTTTGATCCGAGCACCTAGAAGAATGCAAGTGCTGTGTACAGAAACAGAGCAGGTTGTGAAGGAAGCCACTTTGCTGTGTGTGTGGGGAGGGGGGAGGGGTTGCTTCATTGCTCATATGGGACTTGCTATGTCTGAGATGCCTGTTTGACATTCAGGTGGAAAAGTCTAATCAGGAGTTGGATAGGCCAGTCTGAAGTTCAGGGGCGAGGCCCAGAAGTCTGGTGACATCCGCGTAAGATGGTTATGAAGCCTCCGGTCTGGCTGGGATCATCTCGGCAGTGAAGGGAGATACGCAAGAAGCAAATACGAAGATGAAGCCAGGGGAACCGCAGGTGTGGAGGAGGGAAGCTGAGGGGGAATCTACAAAGGCGACTGAGAAGAAGCAGTCAGTGAATCAGGAAGACCACGAGAGAGCCACCCAGGAAGCCAAGACAGAAAAATGCTTCACAGGAAGGGAGAAATCCGCTGTCTGGAAACGACAGGGCGCTGCCGATTCGAGGAGGACGGACACTGGGACCTGAACACTGAGTTGGGCAACGCGGACATGGCCGGTCATGAAGAGAGAGCCCAATGGGGCCAGAAGGGCAAAAGCTGATTGGAAGGGGTCGAAAAAGAGCGGGAAGGAGGTGGTGAGCAGGGGCAACTCTTGGGAAGATGCTTCATGGTGACTGGGGGGGGAGGGGCAGTGGGACAGAGAGGGGAGCTACAGGGGGAATGTAGGGCTGAGGGAGATACCATGGCAGGTGTTGGATGCTAGGAATACCCATGGGAAGAGGAGAGAAAGGGAACAATTACACCAGTGGAAAATGCCCCGAGGTTAGTTTTCAAACAGGAAATTAAGTACAATCATTGAAAAGATAAAAGAAAAGAAAAGAAAAACAATGACAGTCCTGCTCTTAAGAAGGTGGAAAGGGACAGGTGCTCGCCTATGCTGTGGTAACCTAAGGTTCGCCCATAACAGCCGGGAAGGAGAACGTTTGCTGGCCTGTCGAGGCAGGGAAGTTGATGTAGCTCGGGGGTGTGTGGGAGTCCTCCGCTGGCTGCATCTATTATGTCACTGAAATCAGAGAGCGGTGTAAGAAAGGGGAGTGGTGGTAAGGGCTGCGGGAGAGGAAGGCTACGGTGAGACGGTCCTCCGGGAGAGAGGACGCATGGAGGAGGGAGAGGATGCCGCGGCGTGGGCGCGGGGCCCACCTGGGCGCTCGGCCGTTCACAGAGCAGGCAGTTCGCAAAGGTGTGTGTTTCTCCCCAGCCTTCTTCAGCGGCTCCCGTGTAGATGCGGGGTCGGCTGAGTCGGATCTAACCCGGAATGGGATTGGCCAAGCAAGTCAACAGGGAAGGAGGAGAAAGGGCGTTCAGGGCGAGCACGAGGAGCACCGTGGTGGAGCGGAGAACCCAAGCCTGGGCAGAGGGGGAGGGACGGGAAGACGGTGAGGAAGAATGAAAGGACGATAGAGTCAGTAAATGTGGGGGTCACGGGAAGGTCAGCGAATCGGTGGACTCGGGGTCCCAAAGGGACTAGGTGGAAACATGCTGGGTCGTGGTCGGAGGGTGAGGCGGTGACGGCGAGGTCGTCACTGGAAGTGAGGTGTGAGCCGAGACGCGTCCCCAGTGGAGAGCTGGGCCAGGAACGGGGCTAATTATCATCTTCATGGACAAGGAAACTGGTAAGAATCGTCACAGGTGAGCAGGAAACGGAGCGAGGTTTCAAAATCTTACTACCGGAGGGGCAAGATCTCAGGGTCTGCAGAGGATGCAATGTTGTGGGGTGAGGGTTCGTGGGGGGAGGGGGGAGGAAAAGCTGAGTTCTGGGTTCCCAAGGGCTGAATGGTTTGAGGGCGAAAGAAGGGGGTAACTGATGGAATAAGAAGCAAGGAGCTCACCTAAGTCCACTGGAGGCGGGGAGACTAGAGTGTCAGAGAAACAGTCACCTCTGAGAGGGCCTGGGGAGAAGCAGTGTCCCCAGGGGAGAACCCAGGGTTGGCTAAAGCAAAAGGCGCAGGGACAGTCAGAGAAAAGGAGAAGGATACAGGAGATTTTCCCGGGACAGACGGGAAGGCACAAGGGAAATAAATGTTAGGGGGTGCTGTTGGGGGGAGTGGAGATTGAGTCAGAAAAGTAACTGAGTTTATGGAACTGGTGACTTAGGGCCAGGCTCTGTTCTATCCTCTTTGCATGAGGAAATTACGATTATTGTCATACTCATTTTTCCAGGTGAAGAGACAGGTTCAGAAAGGTAAGTGCCATGCCCAAGGTCTCACAGGCTTAGGGCCAACATTCAGAACTAAGCGACTTCCTCAGGACCAAACCGGGCATCAGCAAGCCACTGCCCAAAGGCCAGATCCAGCCTGCCACTTCTTCGGTGTGACCTACAAGCTAAGAATGGGCTTTACAGAGGAACGTTCGTCATCTATTGATGATAAGAAACATTCATTTTGAATCCCAATCAAATCAAGTAAAATATTATCCTCTGAAAGAATTCCATTTTTCTCACTAGTAGATCAGTATTGGAAAGAATTATACTCCAATGTTATTATTCTATTTTGTACTTCTTATATTTTTATTTTTGTTATTATATTTTATCATGTTTTAATTTATATACATTATTATACTTTCATTTATTTTATATTATTTATTAGTATGCTTTCAATTGAAAATTTGTGTTCTCTCTTGTGTAAGGATCTACACAAGGGCCTCAGTTTTGTCTCTTAGTCCTCAAACCCTAAAATATTCCTATTACAGAAAAAGTTTGCTGACCTCTGGACTATATTCGAATATCTCTCAGTAGAGGAAATGCTCAGTAAATGGCAGTTGTTATCGATGTCATCATTATTATCATTGGCACCTAATTTATAGGACCTAAGAACAGCCCAGAGGTGTCACCAAAATATATTAAATAAATATTAGCGATTGACTGAATGAGTGAATGAACAAAAGAGTGGGAAGGAAGATGGGCAAGGGGATGGGGGGTGGTTGAAACTGATGACATCTTTCATGGGGACAGAAAGCATATCAAGAGGGGAGGAGTCAGAAACAGCGAGTTCAGTTTCAGAAATGTTGATTAGGTCAGCATAAACTCGGGGAATGCTCACTGAATCTGAGCAAATCCACCATTGTCCTCCGTATCTGACCCCTGACAGAAAATTCCATAGCTACGCAGAAAGCCCTGTGTACCTCTGGAATATTTTTATGGTGAATATAAAAGAACTGAATGTGGTCGGGGGTGGGGGAGAAGATTCTGGAAGGCTGGTCCTCTGAAAAGAGTTTATTGGGCAAGAACAGTCTTTACTGAGTTCCAATTAAATTTGAGACGCTGTGCTGGGAACCTTATGTAATTGCCCTCACGATTTTCAGAAATGGATATTATTTTTCCCATTATACAGATGAAGAAACTGAGGATCGGAAAAGCTGTGACCAGTCCCAGGACTCACACCTTGGAGGCAATAAATCCAGGCTTCGTATGAGCTTGTCTGACGGCCGGTCGTCCATTTGCTTCTTCACACCACCCACAGGACGGGCCAGGCTCTAGGCCCCGAGATTCAGCAACGAAAGGCCTGTCCTTGGAGCTCCTAGCCCAGCGGGAAAGACAGACTATAAACAAGTCATCAACACCCAAATACAATAAGTATAGATTGTTACTTGAGTCTTGAAGGGAATCAACAAGGTAAGATAGTCAGAGAGTGCCTGGAAGAGGAGGCTACCTGAGTTGGGATGCTCATGGGTGACCACTCAGAGCTGAGACATGTAGAGTTAAGGGAAGAATGTTCTGGAAAAGAGCAAGAGCCCTGAGGTAGGAATGAGTTTGGAGCGTTTGAGGATCAGAAATAAGGAAGGTCTTGAAGGTCAAACCAGGAAGAGGGTGGCTCCTCCCAACCCACTGTGGGAGACCCTGGCCCGGCCCAGGGGGAAGTCCTTCCTACTCTGGAGTTAGGCGTGTGGGTTCGGGCCCCACCTTTGAGCAGCTGGGCAGTGTTGGCATGCCTCCAGGCCTCCGTGTCTACAACTGTGATTTGGGAGGAACAAGGTTCTTGCTTCACAGGGATGTTGTGAGGATCAATGAGATTAGGCATCATGCCTGGAAGACGGACAGGTACTCGCTCACTGATGGCCGCTGGTACGCCCAGCACTCGACCAGACTGGAGTGAAAGGGCTCGCATCGTGTCATCGGCAGTGTCCCCAAGTGAATTGTCTTCCTGTCCTTAAATAGTCACTATCAAGGTTTTGAGAAAGGCTGAAAGCTGGCTCAGACTGGTCTCCTTTGCGAATGATCTTTCTTTTACTTTTTGTAATAATGTCTTCAATGCCATTTTTCTTTTTCTTCTTATTTTGTTTTTGGTCCCGAGTCCTCACTAGTGACAGGAAAACCATCCATGTTGAAATGAATTGCTCAATTGTTGGGAAAACATAATATGTCTTTTTTTTTTTTATTGCAACATAGTGGCTGTGACTTTGAACATGTTATCTGTGTACATGAGGCTCTTTATGAACTCAAAGGCTCATCATCTCAGTTTTGTGATCCATAAGTAGGTTCCCTGCACTATTGAGCCATCTGGCACTGTCTGCCAAATTTGATCCATTTTCCTGGGGAGAAGTTTCATCAACTTCCTTGGATTTTCAAAGGGCCCGTGTCCACCTTCCACCACCCTAAACCTTAGCTCAGTTTCTTAACCATGGTACTATTGGCATTGGGGGCAGGTAATTCTCTGCTGTGGGGCTGTCCCGTGAATTGTGGGATATTCAGTGGCAGACCTGGCCTCTATCCACCAGATGCCAGTCCACAAGCTGCCAGTCCTGAGTTCCGATGCACTGGGCCAGGTGGCCCTGGAGCACTGCTCCCCTCCCCAGTTTTCAGCAAGCCCTCTGGGGACCACAGCCCTCTGCCAGCAGGCCCTGACTTATCATGAGGTTAATAAACCTTGTTTGGACCCCACTGAAAGAATTCTTCAAAGCCCTGGAGGAGTGCTCGCAGCCACTCAGGAAAATAAAACTAAGAACTCTGCAGGAATCACGATAAATATCATCATCACGAACGCGAACTATTTCCACGAATATCTATCATATTAATACAAAAGACTCATTCAGCCAATCAAAATATCTGACCCCGCTGCCGTGTGCCACCCTCCTCTCTCCTGATTCTGAGAACACTACAGCGATGATCCCTGTTCGACAGCTGCTTCCTGAAGGCCGACTGTGCACCAGGCACTGAGACCCACAGCAGGAGCCGGCAGCGATGGGGAAGCCCCATCGTAACTGTCCTCATTCACCCTGCTCCGTTGTTGTCACAGAAGAAAGGTTTCATGCCGGACATTGTATTATCTACACATGTACTTGTCTCGCCCACTAGAACTGCAGAAACGGGGATTTTGGACCATTCCCTTCTCGACATCTGGATCCCAGCCTTTCAGATGGGGCTTGCCTCCCCACAGGGAACCCCGTGGGGTTTTTTGTTTGTTTGTTTGTTTGTTTGTTTGAGAATGGACCTTAAAAATCTGAGGTGGAGAAAGAACTCGGGGAGACACTGGTTTAAAGATGGTTTTGCAACTGCAGGAGCAGAGAACTGCCCCGGGAGAAAGTATTCAGTAGGTAGTGACAAGGTACCTCCCTGGGGAGCACTGGGCATCGGATGGCGCTTCAGGCAGTGGCCAGAGAAAGCAGGCCCAGCGCAGGGGGCGAGGTACGGTTAACCGAGGGGCTGTCTCTGGAAGGGCTTGCCTGCACTCGTCTGTGTCCTGATGCTGCACGAGACTGAGATAAGGGCTGGAGAACATGCCCGATGGATGTAGAGATTAAGGTCTGGGAGGCCAGGGAGAGCTCTCGGTGGCACGTGAAGGGACCATTTCCGTGGACCGGGGAGGCTGGAGTGAGGGGGGATGAGGGCAAGAAGGCTGCGGCCTTTCGATAAGTGAAGCAGGTAGGGGAAGAGATGGGACAGTAGCTGGAGGGGAGTAGGAGGCCAGAGGGGTTTGTTTTTGTTTGTTTGTTTAGAGGCAGGAGAGATTTGAAATCCTGGCAGAAGGGTACGATTCAGAAGGAAAGCAGAGATCCACACGGCTCAGTCTCTGCTTCCTCTGGTCCGTGCACTCACGTCCCCTTTCCAGACACCTTCCCTGACCGCCCCTGGGTTGACGGCGCCCTCCCGCATGCAGGTTCTCGTTACGGTACTGCACGCCCTGGTCCTGCTCCGCTGGGCCTGCGCGGCACCATCCAGCTCCGGGGTGCGTCTTCTGCATGTATTCCCTCATTCCCTCTCCCCCGTCCTTAGGGTTTAAGCTCCACGTCTTCGTCCCGTTTACTCAGGGCTGTATTCCCACCTCCTCGTATAGCGTCGAGCAGGTAGCAGACGCTCGAGAATCGTTTGTGAGTAAATGAATGGATCTAGGAATAAGCAAGCGGATCTATTCGGTTGGGCACGTGGGGGTGGTCCCGTTCTGATGGAGTCCCCTTCCTGCGTGACGAAGTGAATGAGATCGAGACTTGGAGTGTAGGGATGGGGGTGGGGACAAGCGGCCAGTCAGATATTTGAGGACGTGTGGGACGACGAGGTAGGGCGAAAGTGAAGAACGAATTTAATTTGGGGCAAGGAAGTTTGTGAGGGTCTTGACAAGAGTGTTGTTCAAAAGGAAGACTCTGCAGCCAGACAAGGAGGGGTGAGAACTCACGGTGGCTAGTTTGGTGGAAATATCACAAAATACTAGAATGAATGAGAAAGAAGAAGAGGGTGGGCGGTACCTCCTAGTCCACCATTTTACAGGTGGGAAACAAAGGCTCTAAGATGCATACTCAGATGCATCCACAATAGCAAATGCAGAAGTCCTGCCTTTGCTTTAAGGCATCATCTAAAGCCTAAGGCCTGGTTTCTGAGACAGAAAATCAAGGACCCGTGTCCCAAGGAGGAGCTTTAGGTGTGTCCCAAGGTGGGGGAAAAAATCTCTTTTGAGGATTTCAGGACTCCGAGACCCCTTTGTTATGCTGATATTCCAATATTCTCCAGATTATTTCCGTCTCCTCCCTGCTCTCTAGTATTTTATTCCTTTCCTGTTTCTGCTTGAGGTCTGTTGGGTGTGGCTGGAAAAAAATCTCAACTGCAGGCTTGGAAGCTTCTTGCTCAATTCATTCGGCGACTTAATATCACCAGTTATTGTGATAATCATTTCTTCATCAAAGCTTTTGATCCCTTTACATGTGTAAATGAAACTCTTCTTTAAGGCAGCCGATTTTTAACCTGAGGTCCCAGGTCTGGGGATAGGGGCCGTGAACCCTTTGCTGCCTGTAACAAATTTTGTGCAAACCTCCATATTCTTCTTGGAGGGCAGGAAGTCACAGCTCTCGTCACATTTTCATGACCTCCTCACTTTCAGCCTCCACGTCTCCAGCAGCTTTTTTTTGAGACCTCCCAAAACGCAGGGGTTTTGCACCTCCTTGCCCAAACACTCGACCTTCCCCAATCTTGCTGATGACTCCAACTTGAGCCCTGGCTCAAGGATCTGGTCTCCAGTCCTGTCCCCTCTTCTTCCCTGATGAGGTCAGGTTCCCTCACACCTGGCCCTCCTCTCCCCTAGCACTGATCACGGGGACGATTTTGTTTTATTCGTGAGGTTATTCGACCAAGATCTCTCTCCTTCCCCAGACTGCAGATGCCACCTAGTATCTACTTTTATACCTAATCTTGCATCCCCAGTGCCTGGTAGAGAGCCAGTCACTTAGTAGGTACCCCAAGCTATGGCCGTTGGGCATACTCATGCATCAGAACCTGCACCAGCCTGAGCTCCAGATCTGAAGACTGAGGTTCAAAATTCACCATCAGTACCCATTTATCGACCACCCGGTCCTACGCAGTCCACATATGCTATGCCCTAACCTAGTTTTCCAAGCACACCCTTCATTTATTGATGCAGTATTACATAGAGGTTAAGAATACTCTCTGGAATCTGTCTAGACTCGACCTGCCAGCTGTGTGGCCCCAGTCAAGTTGGTTCTGCTCCCTCTGGGCCTCACTTACCCACCTGTAAAATGGGGACAATAACACATGCATTATACACCTGTTAGAAGGATGAATGTGATTATTACACGTATAAGGCTAGAACCATGCTTGACATACGGCATGTACTCAAATTAGCTACTCTTCATCTGCTAGGCTTTGTGCTAAGCTCTTAGTGATTTTTGCACTGAGTCCCTATAGATTATCAGAAGCACACCTTTTTATTCAGGTCTCAGGAAGCTCAGATCAGAGGTTGTATGCAGAATGCCCAAAGCGTAGGAATCTCTCTTCACCGAGGTGTTTCCAACTGGTCAAATTCAGTTTTTAAAGAGCAGTAAATACTTGTCAGAGATGGACGGCAGGCAGTGAATGAAGAAATAGATACGTTCTCAACATCCAATGCCAACTTGGACGTCTTGAGATTCGAATGGGTCAGGGGATGAATTTATTGGCTTCCATGTCAGATGCTCTGCGGGTCATGAGATGTGCCTTTGGTCCTGACGTCAGCTAAGAGCGGATCTTCACCAGGATTTGTCTGTCAAGCACATTTGCTGAAACATCTTGGCTTCATTACATTTATGAGTTTTAAAAGCATGTAAAATATTTTATGTGGTTCTTGCAGAAAGGGTAGCAACATAAATAACCAGCAGGGATAGGGTGATTTTCAAGAAATGGGGGTCTGTCGACTTGCCAGTGTTAGCTCTGTGGACATCTGCATGTGCAGAATATTCTATTTGCCTTTCCGGAGTCACTGTCCATTTTCCCTTCCCTGCCCTATTTAAGGAGCCTGACCTGTGGGGATGGCATTCGCTGGCTCCTGTGACATCTGGGATTCTGTTGGCTTCAGGCAATAGGGAGTAGGGACTGGAGATGTGAGGTCGGGAGAGAATGAGGTTGGGGTATTGACTCCCTGGCCAGCCATGGTTTGACAGGGACACGGCCTCTGTGGGGTGGGCCACTCCCACAGCTCTTTCCAGGCCCTAATAACCACTCCCTCCTGTTGCCTTTTCAGGTCTAGGGGAGGTAAGGGCACCCCGAGGTTGGTAGCCCCAGGGTGCCTCACCACCGTTACTGATTTCTCTACACCCTGCCTGCACCTTTGTCAACACCCCTTTATTAAACTCTCCTCAGTTACCCCGTTTGGACCTTCAACTCTTGTCCTGAATGGACCCACTTACTAGTATCACATTATGGTTTAGAGATCAACATCTTACAGGAGCTTGAGCCTTTATATTGTGGTGGCACCTTGTCCCAGTGGGAAAGTAACCCTTATAGACTCAAAGTTGTAGCCAAAGAACAAGTATTTACTATCTATGAGCTGCCTTTTACCTCCGAGGTACTAGAGATGCAAGCTCTGAGTGATTTTGACTGTCCGGAAAAATATCTATTTTAGCACAGAAGACAGCTCAGTATGAAATCATAACACAGGGGGAACATGGCTGGCAGTTCAGAGTACTGGCATTCAAGTGTTCTAGGGCTGCCGTGGCCAACTGGGCAGCTGAAACGACAGACTTGTATTGCATCACAGTTATGGAGGCCAGAAGTCCAAGATCACGGTGTCGTCAGGGTCTGCTCCTTGAGAGGCTCTGGGGGAGCATCTGTCTCCGTCCTCTCTCCTTGGCCTGGAGACAGCTGCCTTCTCCTTGTGTCTCTTTCCATTGGTTTCCCTCGCTCATGTCTGTCTCTGTCTAAATTTCCCCCAAAGGACATGGGTCATAGTGGATCAGGGCCTGCCCAAATGACCTCGTTTTAACTTCGTCACTCCAGTAAAGACTCTACTTCCAGACAGGGTTGCATTCTGTCGTACTGGAGGGAGGGCTACGGCATACCTTTTTTGAGGGGACATAATTGAGCCCATAACAGGGTCCGACATACAGGAGTTCGAATCCAGCCTGGGTCATCTTGGACAAATTATTTAAACTGTTCCTTGCTTCTGTTTCATCATCCCCCCAAAATGGAGATGCTATTGCCATAATTGCTTGGCAGGATGATGGCGAAGATGCTGTGAAACAGTCTGGGGTGAGTGCTTAAAAAGTGCCAAGGATGTGACAAATATTGAATAAACGTAGGCTTTTATTACTATTAATGCTAAGGTGGCATACGGCTACATGCCATCTCCATCAGAAAGTTTGTAGGCATCTCAAATTTCCCGGGTCCAATGGGCTCCCTTTCCAATCATACCATTACGGAAAATGGCACCCCAACAACTCAGTTGCCTAAGACATGCCTGACCCCTCTGGTGTCATGCTCCCCGTTTAACTCCATCAGTGAACCTGATCGCCTTCCGTCCAAGGACACTTCATATTCTCAACCCATTCTCTCCTTTCCATCCTTACCAGTGAAATCTCAGAATGAGCCACCAACGCACTCTCTGTCTGACGGCGGAGAATTCCCTTTTCACTGCTAACTGCCTGGCACTTAACCGGCACTGAGTTTCTGTGTGGGTGGGGGACAGGGAAACCAAGCCGAAATGATAAGCGCTTCTCTTCTCCCTCCTCCTCCTCCCCCCACCTGAACAAAACCACCAGCAGAGGAGAGAACCAGCTGTCGAGTCCTCCTTTGGAAAGATGGCTAGGGGCTGGGGATCCAGGGCAGACCCAGACGGGGCAAGCATTGGCTCCTTAGAAACCGCAGTATCTATATCCCACGATGGACGCGTGGGTGGGCCGCCGTCACAGATCCACTCAGGGTGGGGGTCAGGGGCATTGCGAGGTGTTTAAGCCTGTCAATAAAAAAAAAAAAAGTGACCACTGCTTTGTATCTGCAGCTACTCAAGGGAAATAAAGTCGTTTGCTTATAAAGAATTTCCATAAACATTTCTGAGGATGTGTATTAGGAGTAATCTTGGGATGTGCATTAAACTAAACAGGGTAGTATAAACACAGGAACAGACTGAAAGGGGGAGAATAAATGGCCCAGGTTTGCCCTGGCCCGGGGGCCTTGGGTAACTTGTGCAGCCTGCAGAAACCCAGAGTCTCCAGTTCTTTATTTAAGGGAGGCGGAGACAAAGCCGGGGGGCGGCCCCGTCCAAGGCGGATTCGTGAACAATCTCTGGAATTAAGCATATGTTTTTTCCTTTCTTCTAACGCTCAAAGCGTTGGATTCCTGGAGTCGTCTATGTTGAAATACTCAGAGGTGGTAAAAAGAACAAGACGCAGCGTCGCTAGGGGTGTGCTGGCTGCCCCGACAGCTCTTGAAGCCGCATGCGCGCGATCTCATTTCATCCACCCGTGACCGCTGCTGGGGGTGGGTGACGTTATTGTCTCCGTTTCACAGACGGGGAAACCGAGGCTCAGAGAAGCGTGGCGCATCCCCGCAAGGTCCCAGAGCTAATCCGAGCAGGGGATGGGGCCCCAGAGTCTGAGCTCTTTAAAGGGTTTTCGACCTTTATTAGCTTCTGCCTGCTGTCACCGAGCCTTGGGATTTATTCTGAGGAGCCTCAGGGCGCACGACGGAACAGACCTCGTGCCCTTATCCATGCTTTCGTCATCGGTTTGTGCAAGCGGACGCTTAGCGAAAATTATTTATGTATCTATGTCCTCAATACGCGAACCTGGTAGCAAATTTAAAAGGTTCAAAAGGTGCCACCGCACCCTCCCTTCCCCAGGTCCCTCTGGGATCGCTTTCTGTGCGTCTCCTCTGAGAGCCAGAGTCCATGCACAGGCAACAAACGAGCACGTGTGTGCACACACGCTTGCCCTTCTGATGACGCACCGTCTCGCTTCTTGCTTTTTTCATTTAAAAATGTATTTCCGAGCCTATTCCATAGCCTCACCGATAGAGCGACTCCATTCTGTTTAATGGCTACATAATATTTCACCATGTGAATGGACTATGATGCATGCGGTCGGAACTCTTAACCTATAGCCTAAGTATTTAGGCTGCTTTTTTTTTGTGATTTATAAAAAAATGCTTTGAGTGTGTGGTTGGGGGAGTGTATGTATAATTTTGTATGTATGTGTATATCCATATAATTTCAGAAATGTGTGAGTATGTCTATAGGATCGACATACAGGAATAGAATATTGGGGCCCTTTAAAGGTTATTTTACAATTTTCCCCTTCATTTCCACCTCAATCTGATTTCCTTCTCTGTCATATATACGGTTACTATTGTGTATTTAAAATGAGTTCTTCCAATCTACTTTCTATATACTGACTTTTATTTGTGTCATGTATCTTTAAATATACACATGTATGTGTACATGTATAGTATTCTTTTGTGTATGTTTAATTTATACAAATTATGTGTTGCGGAATATCAGAGATTCCTTTATACCTTTCACCAATTTCCCCTTATGTTAACGTCTTACATCATCCTACAGTAATTATTAAAACCCGGGAATTAACATAAGTATATTACTGTTAACATTGGCACCATACTATTAACCAAACGAAACTAAACAACAGACTTTATTCAAATTTCAACAGTTTCCCACTGATGGTCTTTCCTTTTCTTTCTGATTCAGGATCCAGTGCAGGATCCCATCCTACACCTGTGAGAGTTCTACCATCTTTCCTCGTCTTTCTTGACTTTGACGCTTTTAAAGACTACTCATCAGTTACTTTGTAAAGTGCCCCTTAGTTAGAGATCGTCTGATGTTTTCTCATGATTAGAAAGAAGTTATGCATTTTGGACAAGAATACTACAAGAATGATGTGTCCTTCTCAGTGCGTCTTATCAAGAAGGGCTTTGTGTTGTCGATGTCTCATCTTATTAGTGATGTTAACCCTGACCCCTTGGTGAAGATGCTGTCAGTGTAATTTTCAGCTCTTTCTCTGATACTCAATGTCATTTCTTCCTCATGACCGCTGCATAGAATTCCTCCCTTGTCATATTATATGTGTCCTTCATAATATGCTAAAGGTTTTATTCCCGATGAAAGAAATTATTTTAAAACTTTGGCCCAATCGAGAGAAGACTGGTTAAAGAGTGTTTCAGTCATATTCTAGAATACTAGGCAGCTGTCCGAAAATCAAACCAAACTTTGAAAAAAAGTTAAAACTGTAGGTAATGATAGAAGGGAAATGCCAAAGACATATTATTACATCTGAGAAGTAATTTTCAGAAAAATTAATATTTTCGATACAATGTTTATAAAAATATTCCCTAATTATTTGAATATATTTGAGTGTCAAAACAAAAAGGTCTAGAAGAATCACACCAAACTATTAACAGTGGTGATTTAGAACTGCAGAGATTAAGAAATGGAGCATAAACAGATTAAGAAATGAAATATAACATGGGCGTCTCTAAGAATGAGGACACTCCCCCCGGGCTATCATACAAAAACGAGCTTTGAGATAACATGATTAAAAGGATAAAAAGCAAGCTGCAGAAAAGTGTATACAGCACCCTGTCGTATATGTGAAAGAAACACGGGCGAATGAGAATCCACATTTGTATCTGCACAGAGATATTCTGCAAGAATCCGTAAGAAATGATGGGGGACCTGGGTGGGGGAGGAACAAGAGCTGGGGGTAGCCTTGCCACTCTGCCCATTCTTTCTAGGCTTGGAATCATGTGAATGCATTACCTGTTCAATAATTTGAATTGTTTTTTAAAATCTTCGGCGGAGATGTACATTTAAAAGTTTTTAAAAATGCGATGCGAAACAATAAAAAGGTTAAATAAACAACAGGAAGTGGATGGAATGCAAAGGCAACATGTCCCAAAGCTCTAAAACCGTAAAACCGTGCTTCTGATGTAAAACTCAATTGCAGAACTAAATTAGCGGGCGAGCGGGCCAGACCCCAATCGAAACACTGGTGAAGTCGGTCCTTCTATTGCCTCTTCTACGTGGAAATTATCTTCATCAATAGCTGTCAATTAGCATCCCCCCTCTTTCTCTCATTTGCTGGAATAACCAGTCTTGGTGCCTTAAAAGCAAATGGCTCCTTCACATGTTCTTGCAAGGACTGTATAGGACAGAGACGCAGGATTCCAGAAAGGCTGTATATCGATATGATCACCAATGTTTTGTGATCGTAAGGTCTATTTCATGGGAGGCAAAGGTCAGAAAAACTGTCACCGAGTTAGCCTGAGGCTGCTCAAACCTGAAATAAGACATCCGGGAGAAAGGTTAACTCAAAGATCTGTTTTTTGCTACATATCTGGATTCATTCATTCAACAACTATTTATTGAGCACCTGCCATCTGCCAGACCAGGGTGGGGACCAGAATGAGGCAAAGACGGTGCCTGGGGCACAAAATGTAAGGAGCCTCCTTTGCTGCATCCTCGTCCTCACACCATGCCAGGCTCTGAGGGTTTAGCAGTGAATAAAAATAAATGGGGGAAAAAAAAAGAAAAGAACAGAAAAGCTGGACAAATGATCAAGTCTTCACATTTTAGGGCTGCATATTGTGTGCTCAATTGGTTCTTTTAGAAACAGAAGGTTTTGCCTACCCTTCATTTTGGCATTGCTGAATGACCTCACCTGGTTGATTTCTCACTCTGCAGCCCCAGGTTGTCCTTTGGGGCTCAGGACTGGCTGGGACAATGGAATATCCCACTTCCTGGGTGCTTCCCAACATGCGGTGCTATAGATGCACTGACCAATCTAATCTACGTAATACTTCATGTGGTGGGACACTTGATTATCACCACCTTTCCACACTGAGGTCACAGTTGGTCTCTGACTTGGGAGAGGCCACTCACAGAGAAGATCGGCTAGGATAAGATTTAAAGCTGGGGTGGATCTGAATAACCCCTGAGTGGGTGCTCGTGATTGGCTGAATCTAGTTGACTCTTACTCATTGCCCGTAGGTGGGCTAGAGTTAAGATGTTGCCTTGAAATGCAGGCAGGGATTATTCCTTCTCCCTGTCAAGTGCCAGCCCAGCCCTGGAAAGACTTGGTCACCCCAGGTGACCCCCAAGGTGCTATCGTTACCCACTGTCCTACCTTCTGGCTCAGCTGCAAAGATAGGTTATAGCTTAGCTTTCTGGGCCCTTCCGTAATGCCAACTCAGTATGCCCAATCTGTCACCTCGTCGCTCAGCATCTTCATCAAATCACTTCAGCCACTGTGTCAACAACAATGTTAACAACTCTCCTTCCTCCCTTCCTTTGAATGACAAAATGATTACTCAATTACCTATTGTATGCCAATCCCTGTGGTGAGCACTGGGATGTAACAATAAACAAAAGCAGACGTGGCACCCGTCCTCACAGACCCATAGTCTGGGGGAAGGAGATGGGTATGGATCGCATCGTCATTCTCAAAGATGTAGCGAGACACCACTACGCTCTGGGGTGACTGGCACGAAAAAGAGTTTCGGGGTGCTACTGAGAAAGTTGGGGTTAGTCCAAGGGGACTTCTCCGAGGAAGGGACCTTGGAGCTGAACCCCGTAGGATGAGGAAATGGGGGAGGTGGGCCGGAAGAGCATTTCAGGCAGAGGGAGCAGAGTGGCTGGGTGGGGAGAAGGGACGGAAGCCCTTTGGTGCTGGAGGGTGCTGAGCAAGGAGGAGGGACCAGCTATGAGGCTGCCGAGGAAGGTGGAGGCCTCTCTGGGGGAAGGCCTGAAGTCCAGCCTGCAAGGGTTGATGGGTGCAGCGGAGGTGCCAATGGATGGACTCATGATGTCGTCTGGAGATTTGGTGCACATGACGGGCAAGCGGGGGGCTAAAGAACCCTCTGACCTCCGGAGGAAATGACTCGAGCAACTGTAGACCCTGCAGTGAACTTGAAGCGACGTTCCGGGATTCAAACCCCCCTCCCCTCCCTTGCACAGGTCAGAAATGACATAGAAGCCTACGCATCGAAGGAAGGACTCTGCGGTCCTCTTCCTTCTACTCTATGCTAATCAAAGTGCCCAGCGGAAACGCTCGTGGCTGGCAAAGTGAATTACGTTGAGAAACGAGAATCTCTTGTCTCACTCTCTTCAGTTCTGTCACCTTCTCAAACAACACACTGTCACTCTGCGCCAGGACAGGGTCACGAATGAGCTCAGCAGAAACAATTCTCATGTCACTCGAGGCTTCATTTCATTAGTGAATAGAAACTGCTTCTAACAGCTCCACTGACTCAATTTAATCAATCTGGGAAGGTCTCAGAGACTTCTCAGGCTGAAAATCCACTGGAGCGATTTTTCTTTCATAGAAGTTTATAGTGTCCGTGTGTCCACCTCACACATTAGCTTGCACGGCTTTATTCAAACCATCTTCCCAAGTGACCTGGCTTGGGAAAAAAGTGAGTCACAGAACAACGAGCAGGTATGATTTCATTTATGTAAAAACAAAACAAAACAAATCAAAAGCATCAACAACGAAAACACCTAAACTCAGCAGCACTAGCATTATCGAGGAGCTTGTTAGATTGGGGAATTTGGGGTTCTACCCCAGGCACGCTGAATCAAAACTTGCCTTCACAATCCATAGGTGACTCTTCAGAATGGGAAAGCTCGACAAGTACTACCATTAATTTTTATGTTTATACACACACATCTATATGTGTATTAAATCTGTCTACGTATTTTTCTAGACAGACATTGAAATAGGTACGGCTGGCCTTCCTTATCCTCAGGTTCCATGTTTGTGGATTTACAACCAAACTCAGGTAGAAAATATTTGAAAAAAAAGTCACATTGTTGCTGACATGTACTATGGTGGAGTCTGTTCTAAACACATACAGACTTTTTTCTTGTCTTTATTCCCTAAACGATACAGTATAATGACTATTTACATTGTATAAAGCGTTATAAGTAATCTAGACATGATGTAAAGTATACGGTAGACTGCGTGTAGGTTATATGCAAATACTATGCCATTTTTGTATAATGCACTGGAGCCTTATGTGGATTTTGGTATCCGCGGGGGTCTCGAACCAATCCCCCCACAGACACCAAGGGATGACTGTATATGAATAGAAATATAAGTGCATAGAAAGGTCTGAAATTATATGCACTAACGGCTCGCAGTGGTTAATTTTGAGAAGGAGAATACGATGGTGACAGCTAGGGCCTTGGGAATTCAGAGAGGACTTTTGCATGTTACTCTATATCCTTCTGAGTTGCTTCTTTATTAGTTTAATCTACGGGAAGAACCTGTTAATGTATCACTTGCGTATCTTACATTTAAATACGAAGGCAGTGTAAAAGCGAAGGCATGGAAAGCTAGCCTCGTAAATAACATGGGCGTCTCGGGTCCTTCCTCTCATAAACTCTTTGACCCACCAATTCCACTTGGAGAGATGCACCCTTCAGAATGACTCACACATGTGTGACATGACGTCCGACTAAGATTAGTCAAGGGAGCACTGTTTGTAATAGCAAAAGATCAAAGGGAACCTACACGCCCATCAATTGGGACCGGTTAAATAGATTAAGGTACACTTACAGTGGAACACTATGTAACCATAGAAAAGATTGATGAGCTCTATAGGTTTTGAGATGGGACAATGGCCAAAATCCACGGGCCGTGCAAGGAAGGAGTGCCAAACACTCTGTCAGGTATGCTAGCATTGAAGGAGGGCAAGCTGAGCAGCTATTTATATTTGCTTATGCGTGCACAATATATCTCCGAATAGCATACAAAATAAACTGGGAGTGGTTGACGGCGAAGAGGAAGAGAGGTGGCTGCAGTTAAGAGACTTTTCGCTGTTTGTTATATGTTGTGATTTCCGAACCACTTGGAAGCATTACCTATTCAAAACTTTACTGAAACAAGAACAAAACAAAACAAACAGAAGCCTCTAGGGTTCTCTTTATTCCTCTGAGAATCCTCACTCATGGGAACTACATCTGGGGAACTCATTGTGAATCTAATAACCCAGGGGCTTGGTTTCCCATGAAAAGAAGGCTGCTTTTCATGGAAGGAGAGAGGGACATTCTCCATCCTAAGGGGACACGCACACATCCCCCAAAGCTCCCTTTATTGCCATTTTGTCTTCTGCTGCTCTCATTTTATGTGGCTCAGCCTTTTTTCTTAAAGGTCCCACCAGTTTTCTTTAAAGAGAGTACCCAAAATAAAAATTTCTGTCATTTTACTTTTAAACTGACCCCCACCCCCAATTGTTCCATTTAGAAAAATAATAAAGATCTTATTCTAGGATAAAAATGATGACTAGGAAATAGCTGGTTTCATCCTTCCTTTTCTCAATCCCTGACTATAAATAAAATGAAATAAAAATGAAAATGAACAGGAATAGCAGACAAGAGAAATGCATCAAAACCAAAATATTTCATGTTGTCTCCAGGGCTAGGGGTAGAAACAGGTCCCTGGAAGCCCACCAGGGAATAGAATTTTTGAAAAAGTGGCACACGCTTGTTACAAAACACCCCAATCATTTACATAGTATAGAAGCCAGAAAATCATTGTTGTTTACTAGCAAATTCTTATCTTTCTCATGCTTTCCTAAGATCTGAATTATGCTTGAGAAAAAGAAGAAAGGAAAACAAGGCGGAAAATAATGCTCGCTTAGATAAATATAATCGGCTAAGGAAGGCTTCCTTGAAGGAGCATAATTCACTGAGTCCCAGTTTATAGAGGGAATCCCCGAACAAAAGACTTTTGTGAAGGGATCAGTCCTGAGCCCACCATAACTTAGCATACAATGGGGCAGCTTAATAAAAGAGGTTTCCAAAGGCCATGATGGTTATCGAGGAGCACCCAAGAAAAGAGAGAGACAGAGACAGAGACAGACAGAGAGACAGAGAGACAGAGAGACAGAAGAAAAAACATCTGGAATGTTCCAAACTATCTTCCCACTTAGCATTCACGAATGCATGAAAGGCTTCTTATCAGCCTGAGTCCCACCTATTTTTGAAAACAAGAAGCTTCTGCTGTTTTCTAGTATATCTGTTATTGGGTCAAGAGAGGTCTTTGCCTTTACTCCAGCAGATTTGTAAATTCATATGAATACTTTTTCAGTGACTGCTTGAACAAATGTTTCAATGCATGTTTCATTGTTTATATTAACAGACAGGTATAATAAACAACGCTTTAAATTTTGCTATAGATGTGCTACTAAATATCATATATGTGAAATATATAATATAATATAGACATGTTAATTTTTGAAATATTCAAAAATTAAATGTGCAGTTACTGATTTGTTAAGAATAGAATATTTTGCTCTTGGGATTGAAAGACTCCTAAAAACTACATTCAGCTCAGTGGCAGGTGCCAGTCAGCATGATACATTTGTAGCCATTTGTGAATTCTATGTTTTTCCTTGGTTCTTGGAACACCCATAGATCCTTGAGTCTAGTGCCCCAGCAGCCTATAACAATATCTCTGAAAGTTTAGGCAAAGAAACACTCTGCTTTCTATGGAGCTGACTCTGCCTGCTATCCAATTCCATTTGCTAGTCATCTTAAAGTATATTTCTAATTCCTCATTGCCATTCTGTCCATTGTAGCCTGAGGGGGGTGAGGGTGAGGCTCGGAAGGGTGGGACTTGTGTCCAGGTGTGGCAATTAATCTTCAAATATTTCTTAATCTTCTACTGTATGCAAACACACGGCATGCAAATACTCCACGTGATAAAAAGAAATATAAAACAGAATTCCTTGAGGAGATTGCAAATGAATATCGTAGATTTGGTTCGCAGGCTGTATAAGAAAAGATTCTTGTCCCCTGGGCATTATAAGAAAAATACAAATGTACATTACTATAGGTATCTTATTATTATTATTTTTTAATCAGAATAGTAGATATCAAAGTTTTCGCTGTTGGGGTCTTTGTAAGATGTGAGGCGACAAGATCTCTCATAGTAGGTGGGAGTTAAAATCGGTTTGACCTCCAATGTTATTTGGGTGTTTAGCAACATTTACCGAATGTTATATATTTACATAAATAGTAGGTGTCCTTTGACCTAAGAATTATTCTGCTGGAAATTAATCAGGCAGACCCACTACTGAACACATGACAAATGATGTATGTACAAGGAACTACACTGCAACATTGTATGCAAAAGCTAAATAATGGAAACAACCAAAATGTCCATTAGGGGAAACTGTCAAAATAAGTTATGGTCATCTATTATACGACATTGTATTTCTGCAGCTGGAGGCAGCTGTGTTTGCACTGATACGGAATATTCTATGTGTGGTAGGTAGAGCGAAATGAAAAAGCAAGCTGCCAGACTGTGTTCTGGATGCTACTAATTCAGTAGAGTGGAAAAAAAAAATTAGGTCGCACCATGAGAAAGTACAATATTAGACCATTTTTTTTTGACATATAAAGGCTACAATTTGATATGATTCAATATGATATCTATATTCTTTTACTTAAACTTCTGAGATACATGGAGATTCACGCTCAGCTGTAAGAATAATACAGAGGGAGCCCACTTACTCCTCACTCAGTTCTCATAATGGTAACATCTTACAAAACTTCAGTACAATGTCACAGCCAGGAAGCTGACATGGACACAATTAAGTTACAGAATATTTCCGTCACTGCCACACCCCTCACGTTGCCCTTTCACAGCCAAACCCCTTTCCACCCCCAGCTCTGTCCCTGACCCCTGGCAACCGCTAATCTGTTCTCCTTTTCCATAGTTTTGTGATTTCAAGGACATTCCATCAATGGAATCATATAGTATGTAACCTTAAGCGATTGGCTTTTTTCCTGCATATAATTCTCTGGAGAGCCACCCCCACCCACAAGCCTTCCAAAAAAAACGGCCACTCCCTCCCCGCCCCCACTGTTGAATGCCCGATAGGACAGTTTAACCGTTCGTCTGTCTGTGAATGTGTGTGTTGTCACCAGTGTGGACCTGTATTGAACAGGGCTGCTATAAACACTCGTGTACAAGTTTCTGTGTGAACGTTACGTTTTCAGTTCTCCAGGATAAATGCCCAGGAGTGCCATTGCTGGGTGCTATGGTAGGTGGATGTGTGGTTTTTTAAGAAACCACCAAACTTGTTTTCTGGAGCGGCTGTAACATTTACCATTCCTACCGACACTGTATATGGGTAAACTAGTTTTTCCATATCTTCACTGGCATTTGGTGTTATCACTATTTTTTTTTTTTACAGGGGGGCGGCGCCTTTTCTGATAGGTGTGTGATATTTCTTTAGGATCTTATTTTGCGTTTCCCTGATGGCTAATGATGTCGCACATCATTCCATGTGCTTTTTTTGCCCCTCATGTATCCTCTTTGGTGTCGTTTCTCCATTTTCTAACTGGGGTATTTATTTTGCTGTTGAGTTTGCGAGTTCTTTATATACCTTACCATCACAATGACCCTTCACGTTGGGCCCTACTCCTCTGTTGGGTCCATGGTTTGCAAATATTTTCTACAGGCAGCATCTTGTCTTTTCAACCTCAGTAATAGGGTCTTTCACAGAGCAAAAGCCTTTAGTTTTAATGATGTCCAATTTATCACTTTTTCCTTCTATGGATTGTGCTGTTGGTGTCAAGTCTTAGAATGTTTTGCCTAGCCATAGATCCCTAAGATTTTCTCCGTCTGTTCCTGAAAGTTTGACCATTTATGTTATTTCCCAAATACGCTCTCCAGAGCATGCAAAGGTAATGGCAGAGCTGGCAACAGAGAGTATTGAGCAGACCAGATTCGGTCAAGTCTGGTCACTGGTCAGGATAGATACTGTGTCTGTTTGCATCGTGGAGGTTGAGAGGTTGAGAAGCAATGATTCCTGAAGGTGTCCAGGCCTCCATTTTTCTTCCTCTTTGACCTTGTATTTTGCAATTAATATAAATTGTTCCAAAAAAAAAAGCCAGTGAGCCTTTAGGAAAATAATTCAAACTTCCTCTCCATATTCTTAGCAAGAAACAGAGTTTGTAATTTCAAAGGACAAAGGTACTTTCAACTTATCACCTCCATCACAGTGGTAGGAATGGAATAATAATTACAATTATCGTAATTATTAATAATAAAAATAATGAATAATAATCTACCTTTGTCCAGCATGTCTCAATGATCATATCAGCACTTTACATCCATTCCTGTGGAGAGCTCAAAGAAATCCTATACGCTATTAGTAGAATTCTCCTTTTATAGCTCAAGGCCATAAAGTCCTGGAGGGTAAAGTGGACTGGGAATGCCATAAACCTACAGAGGAGAAGAAGGGAATTTTGAATCCTGGAGCACTGGAAGGGGTATTCTTAAACCTTTCAGGCTTCAGAGATGCCTTTTGAAAATCAGCCCTAAGAGGTATCTATAGAATTTAGTATTTGTGCTAGGACAACTAACTGGCTACCCGGATGCAAATGAATGGACCTTTCCCTCACACCGTACACAAAATGAACTCAAAATGGATCAGTGACCTAAACATAAGTGCTAAAACTATAACAATTTTAGGAGAAAACATAGGGGTAAATCTTTATGACCTTGGATTTGGCAATGGATTCCTATGTATGACAGGAAAAGCATGAATAATGAAAGAACAAGTAAATAAATTGGACTTCATCAAAATTAAAAACTTTGGGGCATGAAAAGATATCATCAAGAAACGAAAAAGACGACCCACAGAATGTGAGAAAATAATTACAAAATCATGTATATATCTGAAATAGGGTCTAGTATCCAAAATATATAAACAACTCTTACAATTCAACATCAAAAAGATAAATAACCCACTCAAAATATGGGCAAAAGACTTCAACAGATATTTTCTCAAAGAATATATAGAAATGACCAGCAAGCACATGATAAGATGCTCAACATCATTAGTCATTGGGGAAATGGACATCAAACCCACAACGAGATACCACTTAATAACCCAGTAAGATAGCTATCATCAACAAAACAAAACAAGAACAAAAATGAAAAATAGTAAGTGTTGCTAAGGATGTGGAAAAATTGGAACTCTCATACATTGCTGGTGGGAATGCAAAATGGTTCGGTTGCTATGAAAAACAGTTCGGTGGTTTCTCAAAAGCTAATCATAGAATTAGTATATGATCCGGCAATTCTTCTTCTAGGTAAATACTCAAAAGAATTGAAAACAGGCATTCGAATACATGTACACACAAGTGCATAGCAGCACTACTGACAACAGCCCAAAGCTGCAAATCATCCAAGTGCTCATCAACTAGTGAACGGAATATAAATACAATGGAATACTATTCAGCCATGAACAAGGAATGAAGTGCTGATACATGCCATTCTTTGCACGAATCCTAAAAATATTATTGTAAGTGAAAGAAGCCAGGCATAAAGTCACATGTTACAGGATTCTCTAACACGAAATATCCAGAATAGGTAAATCCAGAGACAATGTAGACTGGGGACTGTCAGGGTTTGGCGGGAGGGGGGAAATTCAGAGCAATTGCTTAATGGGTTTGAGGTCTTCCCTTCAAGTGATGAAAATATTTTAGTACTAGCGATGGTAGTTGCACATCACTGTGAAAGTTGTGGACTGTTCGCTTTAACACGGTTAATTAAAAAAATTAGCATTTGATTCCAGGGGTTTGGAGATCAGCAGCCCGTTCTCATGGATTTTACTGTGGCCAGTGCAGGGATGAAAAAAGGAAGAGCAAAATAGGCCTATGCTTTTTAGGAAAGAGATTAACATTTATTTGATGCTAATCTCTGACGTCATTTGGCTTCTGGCGCCAAAGATCGCTGGACTTGGAGCCTGAAGAACCAGTATTTCCCAACCTTTGACCTTGCATCGAGCCACTCAGAATTTCTGAGCTCTGAATTCTCCTCTGTTTCATGGGGGGAACCCACTGGGCTGGACCACGGCGGAGACTGGGGAAGTCTGGGGAAGTCGTGGATGTGGGCACGTCGGCCTGTTCCTTCCTTCTTGCATATTCCACAGGCTATCAGGGCACAGAGGGGCAGCAAGCAGCGGGGAAGTCTGCCCCCAGGGTCTCAGAGGCACCAAAGAACTGGCCAGCTCTGTCCATTTCATCCAGGACTTGGTTCTGAAGGGGAGGCCATCAAATTTGCCTTTGCCAACAGACAAGACAAAAGGCTGTCGAGCTCAGGAACTGTCTACCCGTTTTGGCGTGGGTCATAAAGGCCACTCCCGCCAGGCTCCCTATCTTCACAAGGGCTCTGCCAGGATGAAATGGACCCTGGCCCTTGATGACAATAAGACGTCTGATAAGAAACTGTTTAGATGTGGCAGAGAACACACTTTAACAGCCCAGGGAGGTGAAATTATCACAGAGTGGTGTAAAAGGAGCAAAATTATTTCGGATAAACCATGAAGGAATTTTATTACCCAGTGACGTTATAAATCAACTTCTCTGTAAATGCAATAAAACAATTGTTTAGTCTGCATGATTCATACCACAAACCTTAGCATTCTGGGTTTTGATCTTATTGCCGCAATAAACTGTCTAGACAGCAATTAACAAACTGTTTTTCCTTCAGATGTTTGGAGTGCCAGTGTGGTGGGGATGGCACTTAGAAATGCAGGGGTTTCTTCCTGGCTCCTATTAATTATCGGGTTGGGGTGAGTGGGAAAAGCCCGAAATCTTGTCAGAATTAGCCTCCTAGAAGTGTGCCTCTCTCCTGAGTGCCACGCTTCACCACCTAAAGCTGGTTTATAATTCGCAGGAAATCTAAATATTCGGAGTTTTCTGAAACTCGGCTTGTGGTTGTAGTGTCACTTTAGAGAGGAGTTAACTTTTTAAAAGTTAGCAGCATGGAAAGTCTGAGCTGGACACCTCCGATCCTACGGGACCAGTGGGCATCTGTACCCAGTGAGGATTTCCGAAGGGACAGGTGCCTGACGCACTATTTAAGTCAGGTCTTCACGACAGTCCCAGGAGGGGTGCAGCTGACCATGCCAATATCCGGAAGAGAAGTAACTTTGCCCACAGTTCCAGAGCAGGGGGTAAAATGCCCGGGCTGAAATGAGTTCTCTTCGGTTCTGCAGCCCTCTCTCTCCCCACCAGCTCACATCTAAACGGATGGAGAAAAAGACAACGGATTCTAAAGACTCCTAAATTTAGAGTCCCATGAGCACAGGACTTGCATTTTGTGGGTTATTCTGTATTCAAATGACTGACGAATGACTGTCCCAGGTGCATGGGGAGAGGGATGAGGGCTGTAGCATTTATTAATGGTAAGAAATAAAAACCGGAAACCAACTATATGTCAGTCCATAGGGAACTAAGCAATTAAGCTGTGGAACATATCCAAACTATAGAAATATCGCGCCATAGAAAAAGAGACAGGTCTGTATAAACTGACTTGGGAAGCTCTACAAGTATCACTGAGCGACTGGAGCAAGTTGCCAGACAGAACACAGAAGACAAAACAATGCTATGTGTTCTCTATGGATGCATATTTCCATACGGATGTGCCTTGAAAAAATCCTGGAAACCTATATTCCTAACTGATTGAGGGGGAAGAGGAAGAAACAAAAGTGGGAAGCAGGTCATCAAAGGGGACTTTGGCCTTACCTGTCATGTTTTAGCTTTCTGCAAAGAAAATATGGCATTCCTTCCTTCCTACCTACTTTCCCACCCTCCTTCCTTCCTTCCTTCCATCCATCCATCATCTACCACCCACCCACTCACTCATTCATGCCGCCCTTGCCTGGTGCTCTATGCCAGATTGTTGAGATAACAAAAGCCAATAAAACGTGACCCCTGACTCCATGGAGATCCCACTTTAGATGGAAAGACCTAAACATCAGGCCTCTGGCTGGAGGGAGTACTTGGTGCTGAAGGGAACGGAGAGCGACAACCTGGGCAACTGTTTAGTTTCTGTCCCAGCCCTGGTGCTTGTTTAGGGAGACATGTGATACCCAGTCACCTCCCAGGGCTCGGGATGGCCAAGAGCTCACAGAATGAACGTGGGTCGATCAACTCAGTAACAGCATGTGGCTGCACCTTTTGCTAATGCCCTCTGCCAAATGAACAGACAACATCATTTGGTTCGAAGATGACAGTCCTTCATATTCACTGAAATGAAAAAGGTTCCTCTGAGCTTTCCAGCCTTTTCCTCCCGTCACCCTGCCAATCCTCCCGCCTCCATTTTCCACCAAATACCATGTGCCTGCGGAGGAGACCGCTCAGGCCACACCGGGGATTGTCGCCTTATTTACAGAGAAAACAGGACTCCTCGGAGTCACAGGATTTGTAAAGGATCGCTCTTCCAGAAAGAAATTCCAGGTTTCACTTCTGAGGGTAGAGCAGCGGGTTGGGGGCTGTGGCAATACTCTGGAGAAAGTGACTGGTCTTAGATTTCCCTCCTGGCAACAATTTAACCGTAGAGAAGCATTTCATGTACAATCTTCAGCCTCAGCTCCAGGGAGCTGTCATTTTTTGTCTTCGCCCTTACCCAGGCCCGGACATTGGTCACTGGCCCTGTCCTCGGAGGCTCAGTGTCCACTGCGAGAGACCAAGACATAAGCTTGAAATTACCATGCAGCGTCATTAAGTATTAGAATGAGAGGTATCGGGCCTGTTTCTCCAGCACCCCTCCGCTGTCATTTCCTGATATTCTTACTCTCCATTCCACCACACTGACCTCCTGGCTATTCCTTGAAACCTCCATGCATGCTCCTGCCTCAGGACCTTTGCACTTGCTGTCTGTCACCTTTGTTCTTTTCTGCCAGGTATCTGCATGGCTCGCCCCTCACTTCTCTCTCTCTCTCTCTCTTTTTTTTATATTAAAATTTGAATATATGAAAAAACTCTTTAAGACAGCGGTCCCCAACCTTTTTGGCACCAGGGACCGGTGCTCCTACGAGAATCTAACGTCTGATGATCTGAGGTGGAGCTGAGGCGGTGATGCTAGCGCTGGGGAGCGGCTGCAAATACAATTTTGCCTGCCCGCTGCTCACCTCCTGCTGTGCGGCCTGGCTCCTAACAGGTGATGGACCGGTACCAGTACCGGTCCATGGCCCAGGGGTTGGGGAGCGCTGCTTTAAAAGATATATGATGAGTAAAGAATTACAATACCACAGATACTTATCCACCCACCACTCTGCTGAAAACATGAAACGTTACCGTCATATTGTATCTCCCAGGCCTCCTCCATCACCATCTATATACTGAATTTTAGATCTACCATTGCTTTTCTTTACAGTATGACTACACATATATACATCACTAAGCTATTATTCTTTTAGTTCCTGTATACTTTTTTGGAAATACACCACATGCCTTCTTTTGTACTGTTTCTGCTTAATATTATGTTTCTGAGATTCTTCCAGAAACACTATTAATTTCCACTACTGTATTGTATTCTAATGTATGACCTTCACGTCATTTATTTGCCCATTGTCTTGTGAAGGGATCTTTGTATTGATTCCAAGTTTGTTTGTTTTTTTGCTATTTCTCACATTCATTGTTATCAGAAGCGATCTTGTACGTAGCTCCTGGCACACACATATAAGACAGTTTTAGGGTGCACTACCCACAAGTAGAATTGCTTGGTCTTAAGGTATATGCATTTTCAGCTTTACCTCCCATTTCAAAATTGTTTTTCAAGGTGGTTGTAGCAATTACACTTCTCATGAACAGCGCAAAAACGTTTTGGTTGTCCTACACCCTCACCATCACTCGATGCTCTCAAATTTATTAATTTTTGCCAATCTGATGGTTTTAATTTGAATTTCTTTATTATTAATGAGATTAGTCAGCACTTAAGACATTTATTGGGCATTCATGCTTCCTCTTCTGTGAAATATCTCTTCAAATATTTTGTCCATTTTGCTATTAAATTGTTTGGGTTTTTTTCTTATTGATTTTTTTGAAGTTCTCTACATATTCTTGACAATCTTCTAATAACTATAGACGTCGTATTCTTCCTCCAAATCCTAGCTCACCTTTTCAAGTTCCTTGTGGTGTCCCCTGATGTATTTGTATTTTTCAATTTGTTGTGTTTTAATGTAGTTGTGTTTATCAATTTTTCCCTTTACAGATTGTCTTTTCTGTCTTATATAAGACATCATTCCATAATTCAAGTTTATAAAAATATTTTCCTACATTTCATCCTGAACATTTGCCTTTCACGTTTAAGTCTTTAATCACCTGGAATAGATTTCGGTTTTGAGATATAATTCACATACCATACAATTCACCCATTAGAATAGATTTTAATGCACAGCATGGGGATGAGATGTAATTTTATGTTTTTCCCTATGACTAACCATTTTTATTTATCTTGCACTATTTATTGACTATCATTCTTCACAGATCTCTACTACTAATTTAATAATAAATTTTTATCGTGATAATTTTCCACATCATCTTGGCTAGATTACCGATCTCTTTATTCTGTTCTACTGGTCTTATTTTCTCTCCCTACACCAATATTATATTGTCTCAATAACTATAGATTTATGAAATGACCTTTAATATTTGGCAGGGCACATTTCTCCCCACCGTTTTTCCATTGGAGTTTCCTTTGCTCTTGTTGGCTGTTTGCTCCACCATAAGAATTTTAAAGGCAGCTTGTTGAGTTCCTTAAAAACTCTGATTCTACGTACAGGTCGAGTCCATTTTGGCAAGTTATATTTTTCTAAAAATAAATCCATTTATTTATTTAAGTTTTCAAATTTATTGGCATATAGTTGTTCATAATATCCTTGTATTTTAAAACTTTGCTGCCTATGTAGTTATGGACTCATAATATTGTTTGTGTGTTCTGTTCTGGTTTTTTTCCCTTGATATTGAAGCTGAATGTTTGTTAATTTTATTAGACTTTTCAAAGAACCAATCTTGACCTTGTCGATCCTTTCTTTGGTATCTCTGTTTTCTATTTCGTTAATTTCTGCCTTTCTTTTTACTATTTCCTTCTGCTTTTT
>NW_006442491.1:33186518-33189046 GCF_000325575.1 Pteropus alecto
ATCTTGAAATATCTCCCCTGTGGATAAGGAGAGAATGCTGTACACTGATTTTGAAATTCCTTGAAATATTCTTCTCTGTCCTCAACCAGATAAAAATAAAGTTTATATGTGCTTTTTTCTTTTTCTTTTTTTTTTTTTTTTTTTTTTTTTGCGATTATTCGATTTTTCTGACTTGTGTCGGATGATTCGCTAATAATTTTCATCCTTTATTCTTTTCAAACGCAAGCATCCAAGTCTCTCATTTCCTTTTAGGTACTCCCTCCCTGAGTTGCAAACCATAAGTTTTGGGTGATACATTGATTGTTATTGAGTTATAATAATTTCCAAATTCAATAAGTATTTCTCTTTTTAACCACGACTTTTTCAGAAATGCGTTTGAAATTTTCCAGATGTGTGGAGTTTCTCAGGTCATCTTCTTCTTACTGATTTCTCACATTTTAGTCGGAGGACATGGTATGAAAGTTACTCAAACTTGAAACTTGATGAGGTGTGCTTTATTCTTTGGGTCAAGAACACAACATAATATCATTTCTTTTCATGAGTATACTTGTTAAGTAAAATTATTAAAACATCTCTGAGGATCCTCTTTGGGGAGAGGGAATGAGGTGAGGGAAGGTGGGTGAGATGTTGGTTCTCCATGTAATGATTTTTTTGTCTCTTAAAAACTGTATAAAAAAATCTGAGGCTAATTTAATGGAGAGCCACAATACCTTATCTGAAACCTCTGGTGCCAGATGTGTTTCAAAATATAGAATTTTCTAGATTTTAGAAAGGTATTATGGTGCATATACCTGTATTACATCATAGTCCCAGTGGGACCTGGGACAGTCCCTGTAATCAAACACATTGATATATTTGCAATAAAATGTATGCATTCCAAATTAGGTGATATATCAGGATTACACATAGCCTCATATCAGCTTTTGATTTTCAGGGTCTTTAAAAGATAAAGTATAGATAAAGAATCATGGACTTGTAGATATTAACATTTGTTAAATCCGGATGGTGTAAAACAGGCCTATCTGTTACTTTATTTGTTTACATTTCTTTGAATATTTAAAATATTTCCAAATGTAAGGTTATTAAAACTTCTGTTAAAAGATTAGAAGAACTCTTCTCAAACTGCTTTCCACCACGAATAATAAATAAAAATATATATGAACCAATGGAGGCTTTGTGCAGTGTGGTTTCCTGGGCTGGATTTTAGATTAGAAAAACAACAATAATGGAAAATCAGGTGACATCCGAATGAAGTCTGTGGTTTAGTTAGTAGCATTTGACCAACGCTAATTTCATAGTTTTGACAAATCCACCATGGTAATATGTTAACGAATGGGAACTCTATACTACCTTTGCAACTTTTTTGTCAATTTATTCCAAAACAGAGTTTATTACAAAAAAGAGAGAAAAGGATGATATTCATTGTTGGCGAGGGTATGAACTTAAGGGCTATGGGGAATGCTGGTTGGCGGGAGCGTCAACTGGTTGAACCTTTTTAAGGGTATATTAGTTTCCCAGGGCTGCTGTGATAAATTACCATAAATTAGGTGGTTTAAATAGACAGAGATTTATCTTCTCACAGTTCCGGGGGCTGGAAGCCCAAAATCATGGTGTCGGCGGAGCCAAGCTCTCTGAAGGGTCTGGGGAAGCGGCCGCCTCCAGCTTCTGGTGGCTCCTGGTGATCTCTGCTGCTCCTTCGTGTCCAGCTGCATCACCCCCATCTCCGCCTCTGTCATCACACGGTGTTCTCTTCTCGTGTCTCTTTCTCTGTGTCTCTTTCTCTCTTCTCACCGGGACACCAGTCATTGGGTGAAGGGCCTGTCCTATTCCGGTGCGACCTCACCTTAACTAACTGCATCTGCAGTGACCCTAGTCCCAAATAAGGCCACTTTCTGAGGTTCTGGGGGGGGGGGTAAGGGAGGGAAAGAATTTTAGGAGCACAGTGTTTAACCCAGTAAGGAAGTCACTTTAAATAAGGGTCCCATTACCCCTCGGTCCCCGTCCTGGGTCCCCGTCCACAAGGCATAACCCCAGTGCGCACAGCACGGCGGGTATGTAGTGCACACCACAGCCTTGTTTAGTAACCATCCAACTCTCCATCCCTGATGGAAATAGCTAACAAACCGATTCACATGAAGGAAATCTGTCGGTGGTATAGAATGAGGTGCGCTCCAAATCCTGACACCAGCGGTTAGTTCAAGTGAAAAAAAAAAGGACGGAACAATATATCCAGTTTGAACCAACTTACGCATTTTAAAAATCCACAAAGATGTCTGTCTACACGGGCATGAGCGCACAGAAGAAGAGCTGGAGGATGACACGCGGAACGATATCAGTGACCTAAGACATGGGCTCTGTTCTGGATAAGGCTTTCGCGACGAAAATGTTTTCCTATACCTCTTATAAAATTAAAACAAAAATTAAGCAACGTACGGATCAGTACGCATACTTAATCCCCTCTTTGTTAAAATAAAAAGCTATAAACACACAAAAATTTTTAAATCGTATAGAGAAAAAAAAAAGGCCTG
>NW_006442491.1:33189104-33206141 GCF_000325575.1 Pteropus alecto
GGCGGTGCGGATGGGGAGGATGGCGACGGTGTATATTATTATTCACTTGTAATTTTATATGCCGTTTTACCTGTTTGTGTACCTTCTTCAGTCTTTAATACAGGATGCACTCAGTCATTGAACATTTGTAGAGTCCTTTAACAAAAAATTGTTCTGAGATTTAATTCATTCTAAGGACCCGAACTTTCTGTTGGCCAGACCTGTTGACTTTCACAGGTATAAGACGCAAAACGAGGCCCCAGTGACCTGCAGCATCCCTCACCCCACGCTGGTGTGCGTCCCGAGCAGCACACGCACTGGAAGAGCATAGAACCGCTGCTCTGACGCTGTCCCCATGTTCCGTTGGGATCCGAAGGAGAAGTTGTGAGCAAAGCCTTCACAACGATATATTTCGAAACCTGTTTATTACTTTAAAACTACGCTGTCCAACATGGGAGCCACCAGCCACACGTGGCTCCTTCCGCTTAAATTAATTAAAATGAAATAACGTTTAAAGCTTAGTTCCTCCATTGCGCCAGCACCATTTCAAGTACCCAGTGGTCACGATGGTGACCAGTTGCCACCATCTTGGACAGTGCACATTATGGAACATTTCCATCGATGCGGAAAGTTCCAATGGACATTATTATTGTTCACCTCCTTTGATGGGGTTTCTACCATTTGGATATATTCTTGCATTTGAATTTATATTCAAGAGACGTCAGGGGAAGGTAAGTCAGTGGGTAACTTCCCTCTGTTAAGCGGGCACTTTGGAGGATGGGTCGTGTGTGATTCTGAGCTTATCACTCAACGGACCCAACACCCGAGGCCCCCTGCATTCTTCCACCCATTTCGAACGTCCCCAGTAGAGCCTATTAAGTCTTCCATGTTCTGGTCAAACTGGTTTATGAAACCATGATTTGAGAAGCCCAGTCTTGCAGGCGGCCAGGGCCCTGCCTTTGTGTGGCCGTAATAAGGTTATTTATGGAGATGGAGACCACTCAGGGAAGATGAAAGGTTTGATGGTAAAGGAAAGCAGAAGCTCGGAGAAGCAGGTTTCTCCTTGTAGCGATGACTCTCCCTCCAGATAGGATAAATCACCCAGGCTCATTAAACCTTCAGGAAGAGTGCTCGTAAACCTCCCCTCGAAACTCACGAAGCATATTCTCTCCCGCAGCGGCCCATGTGGCCAGAGGCTTGTGGCTTTTCCCAAAACACCAGCTAGTCAGCGTTTAACCCCACTGGGCTCTCTGCCCAGGACACTGGACCAGAAACTCATTTCCAAAGTCATTCCTTGGGGTGGCCCACTGTCCCTGTATGCCTGGGACTGCAGGATTTCCTGGGACTTGAGACTTTCAGAGGTAAACTCAGGAAAGTCCCAAGCAAACCTGGATAAAGTGGTCACCCTACTTCCTCAGTACCTTGGGGACAAGCAAAGCCTGGGACTCAGTAGGGCAACAATTTTTTTTTCATATTTAGCTACTGTTTATTGGGCTCTACCATGCATGGTTCAGGCAAGATCATTCTTTACTTGCTTCGTCTCCTTTAGTCCTCACAACTAAATGGGGTTGGCATAATGGTTAGTCCTATTCGACAGGTGACGAAACTGAGGCTCAGATAGCTGCAGTGACTTGCCCAAGTTCAAACACTTCGACAGTGTCTGTGTCTCCACAGCCCGTGCCGCTCTAACTGCTCTATTTCTCCGTCCTCTTCCTTCTTAATCTGCCTTCTGCACAAATATAGATTTATGAGGTTTCCAGAAGCTTCCCACAGCCAGATCCGGAAGCAAGCCTACCTTCCTTGTTCACCAGTAAGGCAGGAGCACACCCCGAGACAGGTCGGACTCGCGGCTGAACTGCGCTTGCGTGTTAGAAAGTCAAGTCTAATTTTCTCTGTCTGGACCTTTTCATTGGCAAAGGCCAAGTTGGAAAGACGGTCTATAAATCACTCGCAGAGGTCCATCGGCCGCGGCTGCACAAACCGCATCCTGCTCACCTCCCCACCTGGGAGCACTCGAGACGGGGTGAGGCGAGATTTCCCTGCCAAGTTCGCGGCATGTCAGAGTCCAGAGCACCTGCGGCCGGAGGCGAGACGTGTGAAAGCATCCACATCGGCTCATAGATCACTTTTATTGAGGCTTCTTGTGTGCCCGGCAAGGCCTCATTTCATTTACTTCTCACATCTAACTATCTGTGACCCAGATAAGGTTGGTATTCCAGCTCAGAAAGGAAACTGAGGTGTGGAGAGCCTGAGAGATTGGTCCAGAGCAGTGGCTGTCAGCCAGGGACAATGTCTGGAGACATTTTGGGTTGTCAGGACTTGGCGTGGGGGTGCTACTGGCATCTAGTAGGTAGAGGCCAGGGGTTGCTGCTAAACCTCCTTCAATGCACTGGGCAGCCCCCTTTCTCCACCAGCGAAGAATTATCTGGCCGCAAAGGTCACTAGTGCTGAAGTTGAGGTCCCATACCAGGGTCACAGAGCTGGACAGTGACCCCAGAGCTTGAAGGATTTGCCTGTAGCCCCGTGCCTAGCAAGAAGCAGAGTAGCTGTTCCGCCTTCTGCCCTTCCTTTTCTGTACCTTGGAGAAGAATTACTAAAGGTCAGCCCAAGGGTGGACTCTGTGTCTGTCTGATTCCGAAATAGTGCTGGGCACAAAACAGATGCCCAGTAAATATTTGTTGAATGAACAAATGAGTGAGTGAGTGAATGAATGAATACTAAGCGCCATTCATTGAGGGCGTTCTGTCTGCCGGCCTCCACGCCAAACATATTACTGGCATCCTCTCCTTCGATCTCCAGAATCTGTCTCAGAAGTAGCTACTGCCACTCTCGACCTTAGTTAACAGGCTAGCAGCAGGGCACAAAGAGGAGAGGTCCCACGCCAGGGTCACACAGCTGGACAGTGACTGAGTGGGTCTCCAATGGGGGCTGGTCCACGTTTAACTTCTAACTGCACCGTCTCACACCAGAATCTCCAGAAACGAGAACATACGCAGCAATTTTTCCTCACTGTCCTGAGATTTAGGAATATACCTGTCTTTATATAAAAAATTTAGTTTGGGCTCTAATAGATGCCATAGACTGTATGATAAATAAAAGGGCTTCAGAGACAGGTCGTGAAAAGGTCCCAGTGGAAAAGCTGTGTTACGATCGGAAAGAAAAAGTCCAAAAAGTCCAAAATAATATTGTGCAGTTGGAGATGAAGCGATGGACCTCGAAGTCACCTTTGCCAGGAAGAGAAGGCCATTTCCCACCCTGGGGGCCCAGCCTTGACCTCTCCAGACTCCTGTCAACCTGAAAATTTTAACGAGTCTCCCCAAGACGTGGGCCCGCTATCGCATTTCCATTTTATGACATTTTAAAATATAGATATATATTCCAGAGGAGAGGATTCTGAATAAAATTAAGCCAGGCTTTTAGGGCTCCCTTTTATTATTAGCATTTGGTGAAAAACAGCCTTAATGAGGTGTTAAGAGTCATCCCCGCAACCTATTGTGGAGGAGGCCTGGGAGCTCATAAACTCCTGAAAAGCCACAGGGCAATTTATGATCCTTGATACCACCCCTTCCTGACAAAGCTTCCGAGGGAGCATCTCTCGTTCTGGGGCCCCTTCCTGCAATTTACACGCCCAAGCTGCTTCAGCCACAAACTGAATTAAACCTTATTAAATGTCCACAAGGATTGTTCTCGCCGAGCTGCTCGCCTCTGAGAAAGCTCTGCTGGGTCCATCCTACATGAATGCAATTTCCTCTGGAGTCTGGACAGAAAGCTCCAAGAGATCAACTGTTCCTGTTTCTCTCCTGACCGGTGAGGGGTTTAACAGAGATTCTGCTAGGAAAAAAAAAAAAAAGGCAAGAACAACTTTTGCTGCTCGCCAGGGAGGCGAGTCCCTGGACAAATAAATAGAGTGGTATTTTACTAATCAGTCAACATTCTCCCTGAAAGAAGCCTCTTTAAAGCTGAGGTGTTTTGTTTTATTTTCTCTTCTCCAGAAAGATATGCTACCTATCAGCGACAAAAAACAAATCCGTCTCTGTGATGGGGACAGATCCCTCAGGTTTAATCTTGGAATTTATAATTTGAAGACAAAAGGAAATCATTCAATCCCTCATATCCTCCTCATTTGGGGATCCTCTTTTCTTTCTTTCTTTCTTTTTTTTTTTTTTTTAAGAGAAATCCATATATCACAATATATATTGACCCTTCCTGACTACACTAAATTAAATCATAATTGGGCAACAACCCTGTGTTATATACTTCAACATTTTAAGAGACTAGCTCTTAACTGTTCTCACCACAAAAAAGGAATGAAAACCAAATGACCTGATAGAGGTATTAGCTAAAGCTATGGGGGAATCATCTTGCAATACATAAATGTAGCAAATCAGCACACCTTAAACTTACACAATATCATATGTCAGTTACATCTCAATACAAAAACCTTATAATTGAATCTTAGATTGTTATTTTTTAAGTCGTAATTCGGCATTTTACACAACCCTATTTGATTTTCATAGTTCCTTTTAATGAAATACAGTTTATATTTAACTTGAAAAAATATATATTTCCCTTGAGTAAAACAAAGAAAGAGAAAAGTGTAAGAATATATATTTTGTCAGGCAAGAGTTTATGGGTTTTCCAGAATCCAATCGAAAACGTAATTCATACATAAAATCTATATGTTTGATTTCCAGGTCCTCTGGGGACACAAAATGGGAGAAAACTCCCATAAGACTTGCTGTTAGAAGGCCAGGGCGAAAGTCCAGTCCCGACACCTAGTAACAGTGTGGTCTTGAACCTGACCTGTCACCATCACTGACCCCAAATATCCTTATTAGTAAAATGAAACCAATAATCCCTATGTCACTGATGGTTAAATTATCATTATTTATTTTTGATTGCAATGAACAGTTACTTAATTGGGTGTAAACTCTGAGCAAGGTGCTGTGAATGCATTATGTCGCTTAACTTCGGAAATAACCTATCAAGCGGGAGCAGTTATTAGCACACTCATGTACCAGGTGAGGGGCCTGGGGCCTCAGAGGGGTTGAGGATTTACCCACAGTCACACAGCCTCCGTGGGGGCAGAGCTTGAATATGAACCCAGGTACATGTGATTACAAAAACTGTACCCCAAATCACTCAGTGTAAAGCTGGCTTTCTGGGATGATGTAAATGAGATTGTGAGCTGTGAAGCCATCTCTAAATTCCTAGTTAAGAGAGATGTGGCCAAAACTTCATAGATTTCTGAGAAGAAAAAGACTGGAATCATCTAATTAAACAAGCCAATTTTAGAATGATGAGGCTGAGTGTCTGTCTACCTGGGGTCACAAACTAGGAAAGAGATTTCAAGTGAGAAGAAAGATCCCTAGCTGCTCCTGAGACTTATTGCTGTGCTGTGGTTAAATACTCAGACTTGAGAGCCAGAAGTCTGGGTTCAAATCTGAGCTCCATCAATTACTAGCTGTGTGACCTTGGGCAAGGTACATAAATTCTTTATACCTTAGTTTCTGCATCTGTAAAATTGGATGGATGAGAGTAATTACAGAAGGACCAAATGAGTTGAAAACATGTAAAATATTTTTGACTCATATACCTATAAATGTATAATTTTTCTAGCCACCACTAATATTCTTAAAAACCATATCATCCCTAGTTGATGAGTTGAACATATGAACAGTTAAGGATGAACAAACCTGTACACATCATCTTTGTAAACTGCTAATCTGATCATTTAACTGCCCGCTTAACATCTTGCCATAAAATATTTGCAAATCATATATCTGATAAGAGACTAGTATCCAAAAAATATAAAGACCACTTACAAGTTAATTTTATTGTTTTTAAGACAAATAACCCAATTAAAAATAGGCAACGATTTAACAGACATTTCTCGAAGATATATAAATAGCCAATAAGCACATGAAAAGATGCTCAACATCTCTAGTCATTAGGGAAATACAAATCAAAACGGCCATGAGATACCATTTCACACCCTCTAGGGAGGCTCCAATAAAAACAATGGTGGTAACAAGTGTTGGCAAAGATCGAGAAATTGGAACGCTCACACATTGCTGATGAGAAGGTAAAATAGTGTAGTCACTTTGAAAAACAGTTTCGCGGTTCCTCAAAATACGAAACAGAATTTCCATTGACCTAGAAATTTTACTCACAGGTGTATAGTCAAGACGTCTGAAAACACGTCTGCACACACAGTTGTACATGAATGTTTATAGCAAGCAATATTCCTAAGAGCCAAAAAGTGGAAACAACCCAAATGTCTAATTACTCATGAATAAATTAAATGGGGTATAACCATACAACGGAATATTATTCAGTCATCAAAAGCAATGAAGTAAACCAATGGAAGAAAATAGAGAGCCGAGAAATAAATGCATGTGTATGGTCAAATGATCTTCCACAAGGGTGCCAAGATAACACAACACAGCAAGGATAACCTCTTTAACAAACAATGCTGGGAAAACTAGACATCCACACGCAAAAGAATGAAGATAAACTCTTATCTTATGCCATATACAAAAATTAACTCGAAACAGATTAAAAATCTAAACATAAGACCTGAAACTATAAAACTCCTAGAAGGAGACATTGGAGAAAAGCTTCACATTGGAATGGGCAATGATTTCTTAGATGTGACCCCAAAAACACAGGTAACAAAAGTGAAAAGTGGGACTATATCCAATTTAAAAACTCCTGCACAGCAAAGGAAACCATCAGTAGAGTCAAAAGGCAACAGATGGAAAGAGAAAATATTCGCAAACCATGTATTGGATAAGGTGTTAATATCCAGAATATATAAAGAACTCCTAAAACTTGATAACAAAAACAAACAAACAAACAAACAAATAAATAAATGATTAAGAATGGGCAAAGGACTCGAATAGACATTTCTCCAAAGAAGACATATAAATGGTCAACAAGCATATGAAAAGATGCTCAATATCACTAATCATAAGGAAAGTGCAGATCAAAACCACAAAGAGATATATTTCATATTCATTATAGTGTGCACTGCCAAAAAAAAAGCCCCCAAAACAGAAAATAACAAATGTTGGTAAGAATGTGGAGAAATTAAAACCCTTACACACTTTACCTTTAGGTGAGATTATAAAATAGTGTAGCCACTAAAAAAACAGTATGAGAGTTCCAAGAAATATTTAAAATAGAATTACCATATGATCCAGCAATCCCACTTCTGGGTACAAATCCTAAAGAATTAAAAATCAGATCTCAAAGAGACACTTACATATCCATGGTCACAGTCATGTTATTCACAGTATCCAAGACATGGAAACCATCCAAATGTCTACCAGTGGATGAATGGATATAAAAATGTGGTAAATCCATACAATGGAATATTATTCAGCCTTAAAAAAGGACATCTTGTCATATGCTATAACATGGATAGACCTAGAGGGTATTATGCTAAGTAAAATAAGCCAATCATAAAAAGACAAATACTGCATAATTCCATGAATATGAGGTACCTAAAGTAATAACAACTCACAGAAAGTAGAATGGTGGTTTCCAGAGATTGGGAAGGGAGAAAAACCAGGAGTTGTCATTCAACAGGTACAGACTTTGAGTCATATGAAAATGAGAACATTTTGGAGACCTTCTGTGCAGCAATGTCCCCGTAGTTAATAATATTATAAAGCACGCTTAAAAATTGTTCAAGGGTAAATATAAAAAATACCCCAAACAAAAACAAAAAAGAGAAACAGAAACAAAAAGGTATGAAGCGTTGACACAGGCTCCAACATGGCTGAACCTTGAAAGCATCACGTTCCAGGAAAGAAGCCACACACTGTAGGATTTCATTTATACTCAATGTCTGGAACAGGCAAATCCACAGAGACGGACAGGAGATCAGCAGCTGTCAGGGGCTGGAGGGAGGGGAGAATGGGGAGTGACCGGTAATGGTGCTGGTTTTGGGGAGAAGCTTTCCCCCTCGAATGTATTGTCCCCCTAAGGCACATGACAGCCTCCCTGTGCTTGGGAACAGTAGCCGGCACTTCCGTACTGTGCTTGGGGAGCATTGTAAACAATGAAATCATCAACAAAAAGCACAAAGATATGAGAAATATGGGCACCAAAGAGACCCAGGAAAGGACACTTGCTTATAGGAAGACAGCTGAAAAGAGAAGGCAGAGCCAAGTGCCGGATGACACGCCGCATATGACCAAGAAAGATACAGAGGTACTGACTTTGGGGTTACAAATACATTTTAGGGGGTATGCTAAAATATGTAATTCTGGAATGATAAGGACTCACTGTCTTTTGACGATCGCCCTGGAGCGAATGCAGTAATTAAATTTAAATAAAATAAAAAATTCAGCTCCTCAGTCCCACTGGCACGTTTCAAATATTCAGTACCCACAAGTGGCAAATAGTTAGCAGACAGCCCAGATATAAAACATTTCCATTATCACAGAAAGTTCTATTGACGAGCTGATACAGGTCAGTGATTCTCAACTGGGGATGATTTTGTTCCCCAGGGGGTATTTGGCAATGTCTGGACACATTTTCAGTTGTCACAGATTGGGGGATGCAACTAGCATCTAGTGCATGGAGGCCAGGGATGCTGCTAAACACCCTGGAAAGCACAGGACCTGGCTCAAAATGGCAAAGGAGCCATTGGTTTACAGGAAGGTACTTGGGTGAGGGTTTTCTCTGTTTGACCAGAATGCTAAGTTTCCTAGGATTTGGATAGGTTAATTTGCAGTTAAAAGCCTGATGAGGATTTTTCAGTGTATGTGGCACGAAGTCCGATTTCCTGGCTTAAATTCCTGGAATTCCTCATTATATTTGCAATAGGATATGACAGTCCAGAAATCATTGGCCGGCTGTGTTTTCAAGCGTCCACACGTTCCTGTGACATAGCAACAGCCAGCAAATATGATCCACCTCATTCAGACCGAAAAGGGTTTCCAAGGCCAGCTTGTTCTCGTTCAGGGGTCTGCAAATCGTTGTCATCTCCAAGCCAGATCCGCCTGTGAGCTAAGAATGCTTTTTACATTTTTAGAAGTTCGAGAAACAATCAAAAGAATATTATTTTTACGGCGCATGGGAATTATGTAAATTCAAATTTCGGTGTCGATAAAGGAAATTATATCGGGTCCCAGTGGCCACCATTGTTTACATAAGTGTCGTCTGTGGTCGCTTCCATTCCGCAACACAGAGTCGAGTACTGTCCCCACAGAAACCATGTGACCCCGAAGCTGAACATATTCCTTCTTTGTCCCTTTACAGAAAAAGTGTGCTAACTCCAGCTCTGGATGCTAAAGATCTTAATGGGTTTTTCTTTACTCCTCCCCCGCCCCCCGCCACCTTTGTTCTTTCTTATTTGCTTTCATTTTTTAAAAGATCATAAGTATCCTGATAATTTGCAGGTGTAGACTCGGACTCTACGACCCGATGGGCTTTCTTTGGGAAGCTGTGTGCGGGGCGGGATTAGCCGTAATGCAGAAGCGTTCATGTGAAAGATTCCTCTTAAATGAATTTAGGAAACAGAGACCCAGTGGCCAGAGTGGCTGAGGTCTTCCACCAGTTTCGCAGCTCGAATCATACAGTGAGTTACTGACGACCCCTGGCCACGGTACTGTTCTTTTAATGCTTAACTCTGTGACCTCACAAAAATAATTGCTGGGAAGCAAATTTACTTAGCCCTCTGCCTTTATTTGCTGACCAAGGGGCTCAGCTGATAGTCATATTGTGTATGGAAATGTGGAGGGGAGAGAGAGGGGGAGGAGAAAGAACACAATTTGGCCAGAGAAGATGGATGTACAGAAAGGATTCAAGGGATTTTGTCAGCTTTCTCACTGGAGCTGTTCCCTTCAAGTTCCCATCGCAGACGTGAAATCTCCCTGGGCCGGGCTCCCCTGCCAGAAAGTCCTATTAAGCTCTCTTTCACTCAGTTGGCATCTGGCTTTTTAAATCCTGTCATTTTTAGGATTATGATCAATATTACTACTTGTCCAGTGAATAGGTTTTTTTCAAATGCTGAGACTGTCTTTAGCCAGAAAAGGAAAAAAAAGTTGATTTAAAAATGATTAGTATGCTTTGGGGGCAGTTGTGACTTTTTTTTTTTAAGTGCACAAGAAGATTTACTTTCGGATGTATCTATCACGCGTGGCTCTCAATTTGCCTTGGAATTTTACATTCAGAAATGGTATGTTGCATCTTGGAAGAAAACCCCCCAAATAACCTTATTGGAGCCCATCCCCCCATTTTAGAAAACACACGAACACGTGATTACAGTGGGGGTCACAGTGATTTGCGGATTGCCTTGGTGGGCAACAAACGAGGGAGATTTTTCCAGCTGTTTAATTTTGTAATATCAAAACCTGCACTGGCTGATTGGGAAAAAAAAAAAAAATTAGTATACCAAAAGCAAAAGTTGGCAGGCCAGACCCAGTTGATTAAGCCCCTCTGAAGGCAATATTGAAAGTGGCTTCCTTAGGAAAATAAAGCACCAATCAGTCCAACCACCAGATAACTAACTGCTTATCTTCTCTAATGCGATTGAAACTCCTTTTGATGGCTCTTCGCATTCCAATCACAAAGCTCATCTTAGGTAAGCACCTTGAGGAGAAACAAATATTCACGAGTCTCAGCTTTTGCATTCATGGAATTTTCTTTCCACAATGGAAGGAAGCAAGTTAAGCTGGGTGGGGGCTGAGTGGGGGTGTGAAGGTGGTTACAATCCTTTGAAAGGGAGGGGCACAGTGTTCAATTTGCCTGTAGTGCACACACAAAAAAGGTGAAGCGCTTTTTTTTTTCCCCTGGCTAAATGGGTGAGAAACAATCAAGAGAAGGTTATTTCATGATGCGTGAAAACTATATGAAATTTACATTTCAAAGTCTATTAAGAAAACCTGATTGCAATGCAGCTTCTAGCCTCTGGAGCTAAAATAGCTAAGCAAAGCAATCCTATGAGAGGGAAACATGGAAGGTGAATTGGCCATGCTAGTCTCCATTTTTAGCTACCTAATCACGCAGGAAAAATCAAAATGTGTACGAGGGAAGAGTTCCAGGATTTGTGAGGGTCATAATTTGCAGGGTCTGCCCTCTCTGCCTCCACAGTTCCTTGTACAACCCTCTGTCCCAGCTGTCTTATACAAAATGGGAGAGAAGCAGAGAACCTCTCTGATAATAAATGAGAATAGCCTGGCACACAGTAGGTGTTCAAAAAAATCTTAGCTATCATTCCTATTCTTATGAGGTTATTGTTAACAGCAATTGTTCTTTTTCTTGACCATCTCCCATTGAGAGCAATTTGGTAGTATTTATCAAATTTTAAATCAATCTGTATTTTGAATCAGCATTCAAGTTATAGGAATTCATCCCACAGATTAACCAACCCCCAGTCCATATGACGAAAAATTCTTGGTTTTGTTTGTTTTGAATTTCATACCACGTGCATGTACAATTTTTTCAGCTCTGTGTTATTAAAGACATACAAATTTAGGATGATATCATTTGGCAAATTGACTCCCTTTGCATTTTGAAATGTTCCATTTTATCCTTGGTAATATTTCTTGTACTGAAGTCTACTCTGTCTGATTAGTGCAGCCCTTCCACCTGATTACGTTTAGTATTTGCATGGTGTATTTCTTTCAATTCTTTACCTCTAATCTATGTCTTTACATTTAAAGCGGGTTTCTTGGAGACAGCATGTAGGCGGGTCTTGCCTTTCTATGCAGCCTTATAATCTCAGATGTTTTCATTGGAATGTTTAGGTCATTTACACTTAAAGAATTTTCGATATGGTTGGAGTTAAGTCCACCGTGTTGATCTTTGTTGTTTATTGTGTCATCTGTTCTTTGTTTCTTTTTCTTGCCTTCTTTTGGGTTAATCGAGTTATTTTTTAGGATTCCATGTTATCTACACTCTTGGATTATTAACTATATCTTTTTATTTTTTAGTGGTTGCTGTAGGGCCTATAATATGCATCTTTAACTTATCACAGTCTACCATCATATTATAACACTTCTTATATAATCTAAAAACTTTGTAGCAAAATATTTCAGTTTTTCTTTCATGTCTTTTGTGCTATATTTGTCATAAGTTTTACTACTACGTATGATATAAACCCTAAAATACTTTATTTTTGCTTTAAATAGTTGATTATCTTTACAAAAAAATAAACTCAATTTTAGAACAGTTTTAGGTTTACAGAAAAATTGTGAAGATCACACTGAGCATTCCCATGTATCCCACATCCTGTTTCCCTATTACTAACATCTTATCTTAGGATAGACATTTATTAAAATTAATAAACCAATATCGATACACTATTATTAACTAAAATGCATGCTTTATTAAGATTCCTTTAGTTTTTATCTAATGTCCTTTTTTTCTGTGCTAGGACTCCTATCCAGGATACCACATGACATTTAGTTATCATGTCACCTTAGTTATCATGACATTTAGTTATCATGTCACCTTAGGTTCTTCTTGGTTGTCACAGTTTCTGACTGTCCATCATTTTTTTTTTTTTTTAGGCGAGACAACCTTGGTTGGTTGACCTCACAGACTGCAAGGACCTTGTCAGCTTACAAACCTTTATTTTTTATTTTTTATGCCTCCAGCACCTGCCTTCCTATGCGGCCTCCCATCTAAGTATTAACCAAGCCCGACCCTTCTTAGCTTCCAAGATCAGACAGGATTGGGCTTCTTCAGGGTGGGGTGGCCATAGATGACTGTCCATCTTTTTTGACTTCGACAGTTTCGAGAAGTATTGGTCAAATATTTTGTAGAATGTGCTCAATTGGGATTTGTCTGATGTTATATATTTGTGAGAGGAAGACCATGGAAGTTATTCCATCATATCAAGGGTACACACAATGAACATGACTTTTCACTGTTGATGTTGACAACCTTGGCGAGGTTGTATTCGTGAGGTTTCTCCGCCATAAAATTCCCACTGCCCCCCCTTTCCACGGTGTATGTCAATTATCTTTTAAAGACATTAAAAACAGGGGGAAAAAAGAAATATTTTATATTTATCCTTATATTGACCACTTAGCAGTCTTTGTTCCTTTGTGTAGATCCAATTTTTTATCTGGTATCATGTTCCTTCCACTTGAGAATTTTCTTTATCATTTCTTGCAGTGCATTCTGCTGGTGACAAATTCACTTTTGTTTGTTTGCAAAAATGTTTTGCATTTACTTTTGAAAGGTATTTTCACTGGGTATTGAATTCTAGGGTTGAGAGTTTCAGCACTTAATTCTTTTTTTTCTTTTTCTTTATTTTTTTCTAGGTTCGGCACTTTAAAGTTGTTGTTCTGTTGTGTCTGGCTTGCATAATATAAGACAGGAAATATAATTCTTCTTTTTCTTCCTGTATATTCAATGAGTCTTTTTGTTGTTGCTGTTGTTTTCTGGGTACTTTTAAGATTTTCTCTTAGTCATTGGTTTCCATGAATTTAATTATGGTATATCTTGGTGTGGTTTTATTTTATCCTGTTTTGGGTTCACTTAGTTTCTTTCTTCTATGCATTGATGGTTCTCATCAAATTTAGAAAAATTTTGGCTATAATTTCTTCAAATATTTTTTCTACATTCTCTCCTTTTCCCTCCTTTGTGAGACTGCAGTTACACATATGTTAGAATACTTGATATTGTTCCAGAGGTCACTATGACTCTGTTCATGATTTTCAATCTTTTGTCTTTTCTGACCTTTAATTTGGATAGTTTTTGCTATATCTTCATGTTCACTGAGGTTTTCTTCTGTAGTGATTAATCTCCTGTTAATATCACCCAGTGAATTTTCCACTTCAGATGTTATATTTTTCATCACTAGCAGTTTCATTTAGTTCTTTTCTTTAATCTTGAATTTCTTTTCTCACTGTTCATGTTTTCCTTTAATTGAACACAGTGATAATAGCTGTTTTAATGCAAATTGTCTACAAATTCCATCATCTCTTCAATTCTGGGTCTGTTTCTATTGACTGATGTTTTTCCTGGTTATGGGTCATATTTTCCTGTTTATTGACTTGTCTGGCGATTTTTTATTAGGTGCTGGACATTGTGATTTTAAATCGTTGAATATCTGCATTTTGTTGTCTTCCTCTGGCCTTTGTTCCAGCAGGTAGTTAAGGTCCTTGCAGTTGTGTGATCCATTTGAGGTTTGTTTTTAAGCTTTGTTAGGACAGAACTAGAATAGCCTCGGTACATTTCGGGATAGTTTAGCCTCCCTATGAAGATGTGGCCCTTTTGTGATATCTACTAAATATCCCGAGTGATCAATAAGAATTCTCCTATCAGGCTGGTAGGAACTTGAAAATTTTCCAGCCCTGAGATCTTGGAATTGTTCAACTTATAGCTTCTCAGTCACTCTTTGCCCAATGTTGCGGAATTTTACCCTATGCACACATATCTTAGGAAGTAGCAAAGACGTTTATTGTAGTTCTTTTTCTGTGTTGTTCTTTTCTCTCTGGAATTCTGTCCAACAACTTCCAGTCACCTCAGACTTTCTGAACTCCAGTATCTGTCTTCTTAACTTAGTGAGACAGCCACGCTGTACAAGATATATACCTCTGTACTCTGCATTCTTGAATGTGTCTCCAGGCAGAAATCTAGCAATCGCAAGGTTTATCTAATTTGTTTTCCTTTTCTCAGACAACCTACTCCTAATCCTTCTATTGCCCAATGTCCGAAAATGTGGGCTTCACAAATCTAGTGAAGTTTTTAAATTAAGAAACGAGGATAAATCCAGTCCCTGTTACTCCGTCATGGCCAGAAGTAGAAATCTGTATATATATACTACCTATTTAAATATTTTAAAATTCTTGAGAAGCATTGTGTTAAAATATTGGATTCATCAGCATTTTAAGAATGAATGACTATTTACTTTTTCTATACATCTGGCTTTTATGATGTTACATTTGTTTCTCATAGGCAGTCACTACATGCTTGTTGTCTAGCCAGTATGCTGTATGGAGGCATAGATTATTTTGTTGAAAAGGTGTTGGATGTTTCAACCTATGTATTTTGTGGATGTGAAAACTGGGGCCCAATGTGGGGCCACTTCTTCATCTGGCTCTTGGCCTATCAAACACTCCTGCTTCCTGCTGTAGAGGAACGATGGACTATGTCAGACTTATTAAGAAAAGGTATGTAAAAAAATAGTAAACAGAGCCACTTTAAAATGGAGTCGGAGCTGCCATCCCAGAGGAACTGCCTTGTACGTCTTGTGCTTCAAACCTTTGGAATGTTAAAACAGGGCAAAATAACCTTTGGAGTGGGCCTAAAGCAACGTTGTGCCCCAAAGAACTGTTTGCAAAGATGTTATGATCATTGGACTGATGGCTACTGGACTAAAAATTAAAAATATTGTTCAGACTTAGCATCTTTATGTTAGCTTATTGTGCCATTAGAAACGCCTACCTTTTGTTGATGCAATTGTTCCCTTTCCCTTTCTTATAAATACCCCTCACCTTTGTCAACTAATTGGACACTATTTGGGTTTCTGCCTGAATCAGTGCTTCCCAAATAGCTATTCTTTTTGATATCAAGTAAATGCTTGTTGCCACTCATTTTGGCCTTCTATTTCTAGGTTAATAGATGCAGTATAATGTGCACAAGGATTGTACTGTATTTTCAGTTTAAGAGATTTTTCGAGGGTAATTTTTTGACTGTATGTGTTTTTTTTTACTTTCCACAGTGACTTCAAAACTAAATTTCCACTTAAGATGCAACTTCACACATTGTTCTGCTATAATTTTTGGATATTAAAATTACCCAAAGCCACAGACCATTTTCCTTTCTTCTACCTTATATTGACATAATCAGACAGATTAAGAATATCTACTCTCAGTCTCAGTTCCTGGAGAACAAAGGTTTTATTTTAAAAACAAAAATTTCAATAGTGTTTGATAGCTTTTAATTGAGCATGTTCACTTCTGGGACTTCATTCTGCAGAGTTATGGCAGGTGAGACAAGTTTTGTATGAGGGTGTGCCTTTCGGTGTTGTTTGCAAGTGTAAGATATTCGAAACAAACTCGATGTTTATCAGTAGAAATGATTAAGCATATAGTTGTATCTCTCTGAAGAAAAAAAGATGAGATGGTCAAAAATATGAAGTAGAAAGGTTTTATACTGACATAGAAATTTATCTGGAAGAATGCTTTCCGATGGAACTTTCTGTGATAATGTAAAAATTCGATGTCTGCTCAATATGAGAGCCACTTGAAATCTGGTAAGTGCAAATGAAGAACTGAAAGTTTAATTTTATTTAATTTTTTAATTTATTTAAATGTAATACTCACATGAGGCCCATGTTAGTGTACTGGACGGCACACTTCTAGAATGTATTATTTCAAGAAAAAGCTAGTCAAAAAATAGTGTGAAGAGTATGATCTCCTTAAAAGATTATAAGTAATACATGTTAATTTATACATTTTTTAAAAGTCTGATGGAAAATACACCAAGCTAGTAATAGTGGCTTTCTCTGGGACATGTTATACACGATCTCTTTTAATACCATATATTCGATTTTTGAACTTTTAAATAATGAACAGAATTATTTTGAATTGAAAAATAAATAAACCCCATAAAATAAAATCAAACTCTGAAATTTCAAATTACTGAAAGCTGAACAAACAGGTAGCAAGGCTCACTGCTATGCTTATCACAATGACAAGCATAGAATCGCTGTTCTATAGACACGAATGAGCGCATGAGGGGATGATTCGAACCCTTCTTTACCAGGAATTCGGCGTCCAAATATGAACACGGTCTTTGTTGATACCAAAATACAACCAAGTATTTTTGTTTCGCTTGAAAGAACATTCTAATTATAAAGGAAGGAAGCCAATACTTTCTTTTTCCTTATAATTGTCAGGCCCTCTCCATCCTGAAGTCTAATGATATAGGGGGATCAGCTTTGTGAGGATGGCCATTAGCGGAGGAACAGAAATCTCTCTTTTCCTTCAAGATTGATACAATTGAGGAGATCGACTCTTCTGGGACAGAGGTGGAGGGGAGGGAGGAAAATATGGATCTAAAGGTACCTGGTTTGAGGAGTTTTCC
>NW_006442491.1:33206256-33269612 GCF_000325575.1 Pteropus alecto
TATTTATGCCCTGCACCTGGTCTTCCTATGTGGTCTCCCATCCGAGTACTAACCAGTGCTGACCCTGCTTAGCTTCCGAGATCAGACATCGGGCTTGCTCAGGATGGCATGGCCACAGACCATAGACTCTGGCTCCACTGGGGCCCAAACCCAGGGCGTTCTGCATGTAAAGCAGACATGCTAACTGCTACACTTTGGAACCATGTCTTCCTTAACTTTAAAGGTAAATTTATCCTCCCCGCTAACTCTAGCTGAGGAGTCCCGGGGAGTGCTCTGATTGGCTCAATGTGATCCCCAGTTCATCTCCGAACCAATCAGGGAGGCAATAGTGGTAGTAGGTAGGTAGATAGAATAAAGTTCTCTGATTGGCTGATCTATGGGGGTGTGGGTGAGGGATATACAATAAAGCACCTGTATTGATCCCATAAGTGGGGAGGGAGTTCCCCCAAAGGAAGAGGTGGCCATGGAAGAAAAACCTTGCTGGGAAGACAAGAGCAATCTATTGCATAACGCTAACGGCTGCCATTCTTACAGAATCACATAGATATACATACCCTTCTTCCTTGCACAAAATTTCAAAAATGTTACCTCAGCTACCCACTGTTAATATATAATTAAACAGACTTACCCAACTCCAATAGGAGACATCTCAACATCTGAGGGATTCTCTCTCTCCATTTCAGTATTTCTGGGTGATGGGCCTTCCTCTGCTTTAGTCTGGATGTGGCTTATCCGGAGCTGGTAGCCTAAGGTCAAATAATAAATTTACTTACCTCCACATTATAGATTCCAATTATATATCTCCACACAGTATATAGTGGTCAGGTATCACAATGTGGAGGCATAACCAAATAAAGAACGATCTGATCATTCTACAGATATTGACTGGGTCCCCTCCAGGTGCTAAACCTACATGCTTTATCTCTCTAGGTCTCGGTGTCTTCATCATAAAACGGATGCAATTATTTTTGAGAATTTAGAAGCAATACACATCTAATGTTTAACACAGTACCCAGCACCAAGCACGGTCAATAAACAATAGCTGTTATTATTATGCCTGGTACCTTCAATTAGGTAGCCACTGAGTTTTAAGTATGCTGCATTATGTGTGGAACACCAAGAAACTAAGATGTAGTAGGCCTTCCCCTTTGGGAAGGAGCAGCCCATGTGGCAAGGCAAGAGTCTCTCACTTGAACAACAGATCAGGAATAATTCCAGGAGGTGGCTGCCTAGGCCCATCTCCGTTAGGCATTCCCCATTCTCCCTTATAGAACATCGTGTTATTAAGCCTCTTGAGTCTCCTCCATTAGCAGACTGTTTTTTCTCCCATGTAAATTCTTTGGATTTCTAACCAACAGTTTGACTGTTTTCCAAGTCAAATAGGCATTGCTACATGGTAATTGATTCACTCGAAAAATACGTATTGAGCACCGATTATGCATCAGGCATGGTCATGAGCAGAGGGGTAGGGGAGTGATCAAGGTACACACAGACCCTGTTCCCAAGGAGCTGACATTTGGAGGGGAAAGGACAACAAGCACACACAGAAATAGATACAGAATATGTCAGAAAGGGAAATAATGCTAAGGAAAAATAAAGCAAGGTGGAGAATGTGGGCTTTAAAAATATGTCTGCAAATTCTTTGACCCTCCTCTCTTTATTGGGTGAAGTCTAGTTCCCCCTTGAGTATAGGCTGGACTGAGTGCCTACATCTAATAACAAGCATGTGGCTGAATGGTGTGATGTGGATACAGTTTCTGCCTGGCCCTCTTTCTATCTCTTGGGGCGCTTGCCCTTGGAATCTGGCCACTATATTAGGAAGAAGCCCAGGCCACATGGAGAGGCCACGCTTGAGGGTTCCAGGTGACAGCCCCCACGATGCTCTCAGGTGACAGCCAGCACGTGAGTGAAGCGCATTCAGATGATCTGAATGCCTTTTTGTCTTTCAGCTGAGGTCCCAATCAGTGCAGACAGAGGGAAGTTGTCCCTACTATGCCCTTTCTGAATTGTTGACCCACAGAAACCAAGTGAGATGATAAATCTTTATTGTTGGTTTAAGCCATTAAGTTTTGGAATAATCTGTTACAGAATAAGAGATCACTAATTCAGCGAGAATGGGAATGATTTGAGGTGGGGGGTGGCAGGAGCATGGGTGCTAATTAAGAGGATGCTCAGGAAAGGCCTCTCTGCTAAGCAGAGACCTGAATGAAGTGGGGAGTGAGCAATGTGGATATGGGAACGAGCTTTCAAGGTCAAGAGAAGAGCACATGCAAAGGTCCTGTGGCAGGAATGTGCTTGTGGTTCAGATCAGCATGGCTGGAGAGAGAATGGCAGGAAATGAGGCCAGAAAGATGGGAAGGGGTGCTGCAGATTATGTAGCACCACTTATGAGAATTGAGCAGAGAATAATATGGTATGATCTGAGCCAAAGTTTAAGATGGTGACTCTGGACGCTGTACAGAAAATAGTTGTTAATGGGTTAAGTAAGAAAGTGGGGGTATACCAGTTGGGAGGCTACCCGTGTCATTCAGGTGAGTGATGGATGGTGGCTAGGTTAGGGTGCTGGAGAAGATGAGAAGTAGTCAGACTTTGGATACCTTCAAGGTAAAGCTGGTAGAACTCACTTTTTGATCAGGTGTAGCATATAAGAGAAGGGGAAGCTGGCAGATCGATGAGCCTCAGATGAAGCTGGGGTCCTGCTCTAGGGACTCAAGGTGTCATCCACTGGCCAGCACCAGCGACACCTGATCACATGGGCACTTGCTACAAATGAAGACTACCAGGCCCCGCCCTCATCTGCAGTGCACAGCCCTCTGTAACGTGCAGTCAGGATGAGAACCAGTACTTTAGACCAGTGGTTCTCAAACTTTAGTGTGTCTCATCAAATGCAAAAATCACTGGGAGAGTTTATGCAAACGCTGATGGTTGGGCTGCACCCCCAGAGTTTCTAATTCAGTAAGTTCTAGGTGGAGCCTAAGAGTTTGCATGTATGACAAGTTCAGAAATGCTGCTGGCCTGAGACCACACTTGGAGAACCACGGGTTCAGGCGGCCGTTAGAATAGCTTCAATAAATGCTAGTTGTGTGCTGAGCGTGTATAATGAATGACTGTGCAGGGCACATTCTCCCCTCAGAACTGACCCTGCATAGCCTCAATTCAGTTCCTTTCCAGAAGCGCTTGCCGGCGCAGATCACGACAGATGCTATGTGAATTTAAAAGGGAGTCATCTTTCCATTTGCGTTGGCCAGGGCAGAAAGGGAGCTGGAATGATGAGCAGGACTTAAACCAGCAAGAGCAAGGAGAAGGGGAGAAATGTGGCTCTTCTAGGACCCTTGTGGTCCCAGTTCCAGAGGGGGTCAAGGAGGCCTGAGCGAGCAGAGTTCACAGAGCAAATAGGCAGGCATGGAGAAAGCTCTCAGGTCTCCAAGCAGTTAACAGCCACCCTACTACAAAGGACCCTCCTTGACAGGAAATGAGGGTACCTGTGGCCAAAATAGGAAAGCTCCAAACCAGAGAGTTCCCTCTGCCCTTGACCAACACTTCCCAGCCTCAGTGGTATCAGGACACAAGTTCACTGACACATGAGACGTACACCCAGCAACCTGCCTAATGAGGTGGAGTACGCAAGTTGGAAATTGATTCACTACTTTTTGTTTCTTTATAAATTAGAGTAGATTCAACGTCACCTGTGTAATAACAGCACCCATTCCCACTTGAGTAATGTGTTTTTTAATTGAATTTTCTTTTTTGGGGGGGAGTATATATTTTGATGTGTTTTGACACATGTATCAATTTGTGTCGCCATGACTACAATCAGAATACAGAACACTTCCGTTGCCCCAAAGAACTTCTCAGTGCTACCCCTAAGGACTGGAGCTGGTCTACCAGTTGGCGATAAGTGAACTCAGGATGGAGGAATTGTGGGCTTAGAGACCCAGCAGGTCAAGATGGAGACATTATTTCAACCTCGACCAAAGACTGAATTAGGATCCCAAGTACGTTTCTACCGGTGTGGTAATTCTGACCAGCTGCCTGGAAAGCTGAGTTGAGAAGGGCTCTGAGACATTTCAGGGATCAGCTGAAGAGCCCAATGGTTGATTAGTGATGTCTCTCATGGCACAGCCTGGTGGAGAGGTGGCACCTATTCTGGGAGGTAGTGTGAGTACACTGGCTGGATTGCCACCTCAGAGGATGGAGACGGCCTGAGGAAATGGAAGGCAGAACTTCAGCCCAAATCCTGCACCCCAGTATACTGTGTATTAGATCTGAGATACTCTCCATCTTTGAAATGTTTATACCTCTTGTCTTTGTTTAATTGTTCTCGGAAACAACAGAAACCAGGACCACCTTATAAATGCATAAAATCTTGGGGGAGACAGAATTAAAATAGAAGAAAAGCCAAACAAGTTATGTCTGTCTGGGTATTTATGTAAGTGCTCAGAAACCCCAGATTGATTACAATCTGAAGCTACCCCAGAGGGCTTCAAATACAACAATACTGAAAGGAAGCGAGTTAATCATCAAAGAGAAAACGAGGAAACAACTTGATGACCCAACAGTAGGAGACTGGGGGCTGTCCAGAGGTGAGGGCTACAAAGAGGCAGCAGGAGGGAATTTGGGGGGCTGAAGAATTGTTTTGTATCCTAACTGTGGTGGTGGCTACACAACCCTCAAAGCACCTTATAACTTGGAGAATGAATACAAAGTCAATAATTAAAAAAAATCTAAGATCTATTTAGCCTTGAAATATGATACTAGAGAACTCTGTAAGAATGTACATAAGGTGATGTGCAACCATACATCGGTGAATATTTGAATCGTTTTAGTTACACGTTTATATTATTTCATCTTGGAAGAATACATAACTAGTTTATCAAGCTTCTAATTTCAAGGAGACAATTGCATAAGGGTAGGCCAAGAGAAAAAAATATGAGTTGCTTTAAAGAAAAATATTAAGTCAATAACTGTACGTGTGTTAAGCTTATGTGGCAAAATTTGAGATTAGGGTACATGAGTAGAATTGGAGAAATATTGTTCAAAGGCCCTACTCTCCTGGAGTTTATAATCTAGTGGGTGCAGAAAAATACTTAGGGATGTAAAAAGAATTTCATGCTGTAATAAAAAATTTGAAAAAAAGGGTTACTAAACATTTATTAAGAACAATGTCATCTTTTGTGTAAGTACATACAAAATGTCATTTTTTGTAGTCGTACATGGACAACCAAGGAGAAAGATATAAAATGTTAATACTGGTTAACTTCTGCATAAGATTATGGGTGATTTTTATTAAGGTTACTTGCCTTCTCCCATATTTTATAGAAGACATATATATTAATTTGCAATGAGATTTTCTTTATAAGGTTTTTTTTTAAGGTCATAATTTTACCTAGGAGACGAATATTTGCTTATCTCACGATTTACACATAGCGATCTGAGAATAGCAGTATATCATCATGACCACCGACAATATGATAACAGAAAAATAGTTTTTGAGGTTCATTTTTTTGCACTCCTTTTTGATCTTAGGGCATATATGCCCTACCAAAGATATGTCGTCAAATTATTGTTTTAAGTCTCTTGAAATCTTTTCTTTGTGTAGTTATGCTACCGAGTAAAGATATAATTAGGTTCATTCTTTTCATTTTGTTTTCAAATTTTATTTATTTTATTTTTGTTTTCAAATTTCAGAGATTCCTTTTTTGAAAGTGAAATTTAAGTTTTTATTATGTAAAATACTTAGATGGGACCAAAATAAAATTTCCCAAAGTAGTTTTTAAAGAAGATTCGGGCCCGACCTCTCTGCTCTTTTTTCTCCCTTACTGGTAAGTAGTTTTTAAAAGTTTTTGGTTCCTCTTTCCATTATTTATTTTTTAATATAAGCAAATAGGTACATGAATTTATGAAAGCCCCCATTATTAGATATATACTACATACACTAAAAGTATATATATACTACATATACTTTTCCTAGGTTTTTCACCCAACAACATGCTTTGGTGATCCCTCTGTAGTGGGACATAAAAATCGATGTCCCTCACTATTTTCGATGGCTGTGCAGCACTCTCTGTGCGGGGTGCATGGCTGGTCGACCCTGTCCACTACCGATGACTGTGTCCTTTGTTAAGATGGAGGACAACTTTCCTGAAGCACCTGGCATTTTTGCTCTCATATCTCATGGACCAGAACGATCTCAAGCCCGCAACAGCACCCCTCGCCTGTAAGGATGCACAGGAGCACCCTGGAAGCATCCCGTGGCTCTGCACAGAGGCCGCCTCCGCGGGGATGGGGCTACTCCAGGAAGAGCCAGCGATAAAGTGGGCCGGGCAGTGGTGGGCACAAGCCACTTCCTTTCTGGACCTCAGTTTTCTCATGTGCACAGGAAGGATTTGAAAGAGACTGGTGTTTCCCAATTTCAGTCCTCTAAGTACTCCTGTCCTGGTACTGAGCTTATCTGTGAGTCGCTTGTACAATCATTTACTAAGATTTTCCTTTAAGCCGTCTTTATGTGAAGTCACTTTTTTATACTCGGCCTCACCCTTGGAAATAATGTCTGCAGAGGGTCTTATTGTCTTGTTATGTATTTTTCTAAAAGCCATTAAAATATATACATAATGATTTAAATATGAAATGTTCACTGGTGTACCACTTAAAATTATCTTGTGTACCGCCAGTGGGATGGGTATCACCACTTAGAAAATACTGAAATAAATACACTCATGGGTTCCTTTAAGAAGATTTACTTTACCATGATTGTAAATGGAATGGTGGAAGGAAGGAAGGTAGGAAGGAAGGAAGGAAGGGAGGGAGGAAAAAATAACCGATGCTGTGACAAGATCAATGGGATGAAAACAAAATTTTTTAAAAATCACTAAAAATGCAACGTAGTATCTTGGATTGGACCCTGGAACGGAAACAGGACATAAGTGGAAAAACTGATGAAATCATACAGCCTGGAGTTTAGTTAATAGTATTTTACTAATGTTAACTTCTCAATTTTGACAAATGTACCTTGGTATTTAAGATGTCAAAATGAGACGAAGAGCATGTGGAAACTCTCACTGCAATCTGTCTGGAAAATTAAAATTATTCCCAAATAAGACATTTGTTTTAAAAAGGTAAGGTTACAGGTTGGAGTGATCTTTTTGCTTTTACGTTTCTCTTGCTGTCATTAGCAAACGCCACCGAAATGACTACATTTAAAGTTTTCAAAAACAGCAGAATAGCATAGGGATTAGTCAACTCTTGAAACGTTAAGTTTAGGGAGTCCCAAAACAGAAGACGGAGATTCTCAAATTCAAAAGAGGGGATTTTGATCCCACCCCCACCGCCCCTCCCCATGCCGCCCCATCTTAGTGGTCTGCTAAAGCTTACAGTGACCTCGAGAAATTCTCCTCGGGGTACCCTTAGCTTCCAGGGCTGCATTGAGGGCCCCTGAACCACGGGATGCTCTCGTGATCCAAGCCATGCATATGGATCAGGGGCCAGCTCTTCTACTGTGTTTCTAGAAATATGAGGGGGAGTCCGTCCTAGGAGAGGATGCAGTCTCTTTGAAATCTGACCCTTTGTAAGTTGGGCTGGTGGACATTAATAAGGAAGAATGCAAAGTGCAGATCAATAAAACCTGCTGAAAATAAAACACACATTAGCATAGAGTATCCCCCATAACTAAGATTAATGCCTTTTTAAACCAAACCAGAGCACAAGGGTCCATCTTTTAGGCTAATTGCCACTAGCAGATTGCAGAAAGACACAGGCTTGGGAGTGGCGGGGGTCGGTGGACGAAACTCAATTGCAGAACTCCAAAGAGACAGAGCGAAATGAAATCACCCCTCGAGTTATGTAGAGAATTTTGCCAGCCCTGGGCTTAGGTTTATTAGGCATGCAATTGAAATTTAAATATGTTCTGGGGACAATGCCTTTCTTTTTACAGCATGGCCAGGAGCTTGGCCAATAGGAGGTCTGCTCATTTATTAGCAGGAGGACATGATCAAACATAAAATAGCAGGCTAAGAGCTCCCTTTTCTGAAAAGACTTCTGTGGAATTCCAATCCTTTACTGACACACCCCGTGTCTAAGGCTATATTTACTCAAACAGCCACCCTCCTCTCCTTTAAAATTTTTTATTGTAATTAGCGATTACTCATTGCAAAGCCACTCTGGGAGATTTGAATTTCCCTGTCTATGGTGCTATTTTTAAGAATTGCAATACTGATGTTTTTGTTGGTGCAATCTTTCAGTATTAAAAAATATAAAAATCAGAAGAGTTGGTGGCTTGAGATATTATTCCCAGATGCATACGTATTTTGAATCAAAGGCTCACGTCTTTAAAACGCTTTCTAATGATGCCCCTCACCTGTTGACAACCCTTTCGCTGGATTGCGTAGTGGTTAAGCTGGTGAAAGCAGGAACACGGTTGTCTGGGTGCAAACCAAGGCCTCTCCCTCCTTGACCTTGGCCAAGTTCTTTAACTTCTCTGTACCTTAGTTCTTCATTTATAAAATGGGGCCAAGGCAATGCCCACCTCACTGGGTGGTTTTAAGAGTATATACGTGTGTGTGTATATATGTATATATATGTGTATATACACGCACACACATACATATACATATATGCACATACATATGCGATGGTTTATATATGTATATATAGCACATGGAAGAAAATTCTCAATAAATGGGAGCTACAGTTGTTTCAGCTTTTTCTCGTATAGTGACCAGTGAGGCTCAGCTGTGTTCTTGTCGTCCCCAGAGCTGGTCTGGCCATGGAGAAGAATGGAGTGGGAGGTGATGACGTGGAGACCAAGGAAAACAGGAGTGTGGTGGGAGAGGGAACGAAAGGCGGTCCAGTTTCAACTTCTGGCCCTTGTCCTGGAGCCTGCCCATCCCCTGGCCCTGGGGCTGGCCCCTCGGCTCTGCCCCCTTCCCCTCCAGCGCTGATCCATCCTCTGAACATCAACTCCCTTTCCAAATATAAATGTCTCGCAACCATGACCTTCTCCGTTGAGATCCTACCTGGGAAGACTCAGGCCAGCAGCTCAGAGGGACCTCGATCCCGGACCACAGTCCTCTCTTGGATGGAACCACATCTAAGGACAAAGCGTAAAAGGCAGTGTTAACCAGATTTCACGTTAAAGAGAAGAAAATATGGCTGTTAAGTAAGCAAAGTAGTACTGTAGGAGAGGTGAACCTCTCCCTCTACGCTCTTAGGGTCTCTGGCTGGGCCTGAGAATTAAGTTGATGTCAGATGAACAGGGGAAAAGCATACCAATTGCATTTAATAATGTTTTTAGGTGTACACAGGAGGAAAATGGAGATTCAAGAAGCAGTTAGGCCCAAATGCTTCTATACTAGGTCGAACAAAGTAAACGTGACAAATCTATGGAGAGGATAAAGGAAGGTAAGGGTTATTAGTTATTTTTTTAGAAGGGTTATTTCTAACGCGGTTTGTGCAGATTCTTGTTGGCCTTGACTTGCTGTGTCTGGTGATAAGAATGTTCTTTTTCTCCAGCCGCAGGGAGGGCATCGTTCACGTGGGACCCTATCTCCCGCTTTCAGGAGGAACGGCGGGGGCGGGGCACAGAGCCCTTCTTGCCTCTGCTGTTTGTTCAAGTGCCTGTAACTCAAAATCGTCAACAGGCCAAACTGGCATATAGGGAGGTGGCATGTTCTGAACCCCCTCCATATCGAGAGCTCAGTATTGTTTTGCATCCGGCATAGGATGCACTGTGCGCTCTCAAATGGAGAAATCTGTCTTTCCCAGAATTCCTGCAGAGACCTTGGCTTCTTCAAGGGGCTACTCGAGCGTCCGCCCAACAGGCAGTAGCTTTCCGTAGAGCGAGCGATCTAGGGGAGTGAGGGCAGGCTGGCAGGCACGATGTCTTTTTATTTTTTTATTTTTAAGTAGACTAACTCATTTTATTTACATGCCACTGACATGACTGATCTGATTCATATGATCTCGATTACTTTTTCCATTATATATATATCATTTTTTCTTTTATTAAGATAAATTCACGTATCATAAAATCCACCCTTTTAAAGGATACAGTTCAGTGGTTTTAGTATACGTGCCAAGTTGTACAATCATCGCCACAATCTAATTCCAGACACGTGACTTTTATGACCTAGTCTTGGAAGTCACACACCTCCGTTTCTGCAACATCGGATTGGTTAACAGGTCAGCCCTCTTCCGTGTGGAGGGAGGACTTGCTGGGGACCATCTCGGAGACGGGCTGCCACAGAGCTTGATGTATTTTGAGTGAATGAATGAATGATTTTGTTAAGGGAAGGAGGGTGAAACCAGACAATAGGGGAAACTGACCTCTCTGCCTCGTTAAATTTAACAGTTAATTCCAGATCGTTTTTCTTATCCTACGAGCAACGTTCAACACAGTTCATCCTCCTTGAAACACATTCTGGGGTCCGGAACACGACATTTGCCTGGTTTCCCTCCTAATTCACAGGAAACTCCTCAGCCTCTCCCGCTGATTCTCCCTCATCTTCCCGCCCTTTTCACGCCGCAGTGCTTGGAGCTCGGTCCTGGCCCTTCCTCTCTCCTCTGTGGACTTTCCCTCTGTTCACGGTCTTCAGCCTCTATGGCTGTAAACACCACCTGTCCGGTAATGACGCACCAGCTCCCACCCGTCCCCATACTCCAGGTACAAACAGCCACTGACTTCTGGACACCTCCTCTTGGGCCAGAGCGGCTCTCGAAAGCACCACGTTCAAAATCGAACTCCTGGTCTCCCTCCCCTGCTGTTCTTACAGGATCCTCCGGCTTGCTTCATAGCAAATCCGTCTTGCTACTTGGCAAAAACAAACAAACAAATAAACAAACAAACAAACAAAACAGGGGACTTCCTTACTGCTTTCTTCCTCTGCTGTCCCCACGCAATCAAGCCATCCATTTCTACCCTCGAACTGCGAGCAGAGCCGGACCACTCTCCCCCTCTCCGCTGCTCTCACTGCTTTTCTTCCGGGGATGGTGGTGGCTTCCCCGCTGCTCTCCTGCTCCCTTCTCCCCGCCATGTCGCTCTGTACAGTGTGGGAAGAGGGGTCCTGGGAAAACGCAGTTTGGATGACATGCTGCCCAAGTCAGAAGGCTGGATCCCCACAACCTCCCTGCCCAAAGCCCTTCGTACTCTCTCCCTTGCCAGTTCCTCCAGCCACACTGGCCCCCTTGCCCCACAAGTACCCGAGGCGTAACCCCTCCCCTGGGCGTTGGCACTGGCTGTTCCGTCAGCCTGAACCACTTTCCTCCATGTATTTCCATACCCGCTTCCCTCCCTCCCTCGTTCTTCCTTCGAGTCATCTTCTCTGTGACGTTCGTTGACATCTGGAAATGAAATAGCAGCCCCGACCATCGATCCTGGTTTCCCTCTCTACTATTTTTATCCATAGATCTTACCATGATCTAACAGATACGTTTCTCGTAGATCATTTTGTTTGCTGTCCGTCCCCTTTCCCTCCCCCTCCCCCCTCCCCACCGTAAGTGCCAGGACACTGGGGACTGTGCCTCATCTGCTACTCTGTCTCGTGCTAGCATAGTGCCTGCCTCAACGTCTGCTGAGTGAGGAATATCTGTCCTCTTGACTACTATCTATTTCGTCTTCGACAATACTCAAAGGAAAGAACTGTGTCTGTTTCTGCTGCTCCTGTGCCTGGCGCCTAGCAGCTGTCCAGCACATTTTCTCGGGTGACTCTGCGTGGCCTCCACGGGCTTCTGCTTCCCTCTCTGCAACATGGGAGTGGCCGACTAGAAAGTGCAGTCCTGCCGACAGCGACAGCATGTCTTTGGCCCAGCCAGTTACCTGGAGCCATGTGGGAAAGCAGGCCCAGTACGGCCAGACCGTCCCATTTGTTAAAATAACCAGTGACCTGAATCCTTATGTGAGCACACCCAAGTTTTACATGCTAGCAATTCATTTGACATTTTCAAAACTCAGCTCTGTTTCCTTTGTAACAATACTTAGTGGCTTCGTGCCGCCACCGCTTACGTGGCTCCCATCTTCCCATCTCAGGTGGCTCCACTGACCTCTCCAAGTCTCCAAATAATCCTTCCAGGCGACATGGATTAGAGCCACACCACTGGCAAGCAGAGGGCTTTTGTACTGAAGGAGGAAAGTGCTCCCATCTTAGAAAAGGTTGGCATGAAATTAAGGTGACAAGGGAAAAAAAGAGTCATGAGCTGATGGCCAAATAATTCAGCTTAATCTCCAGGAAATGACTGTCGAAGAATTAGGAAGGGGCCCGTGCAGACAGCGGGCAGCCCGGCCAGCAGCCTGGCAGTGTTGGAAGCAAATCTGTATTGCAGGTGACACGCGCCAAGGCTGCCAGCTCTGCACTCAACGCGGATGTATTATATGACTGGGAAGAAATGTTGATTTGGGAGTAGAGGGACATCTAATGATGAATAGAGTGAACAAGCACCCCCAAATTAGGATGAACCCACAGTTACTTTTGAGCATATAATCAGTGGCCATCAGGATCACAAGTCACTTCTATCTTTTTTGAAATTCTCTCTATATAAACATTCTATATATACAAAGAATAACATATATACATTTTCCATAAATTATATACAGAATATGATATATTATGTATATATATTGCAGAACAGTCATATATAATTATAATCATGATTACCAGTATGATTATAATTATATGTATAATTATATAATATATATTCTGCATATATACACAGAAAAAAAGCGGGGTATTTTAACTCAGCTGTGTGATAAGTTAAATGTATGCAGTTATGAATTATAGCGCCTAATAGACCAAAAAAAAAAAAAAAAAGAAAGAAAGAAAGAAAAAAGAAGCCTAAAAAGGAACGTGATATAATCGTGCTAGTCAGAAGCTAATTTAAAAAACACAAATTCATCTGTACTGAACACTGTGGTCCAGTGATGAGACACAAGTTTAAAGTTGTATGAAATCTTCCTGAAGGAGGAATATTGAACAGGACAACTAGCTTGGACTCTTCAAAAAATTGACGTCATGGTAGAAAAAAAAAAAGGTGGGGTAGGAGGGAGGGTTATCCTGGATTTTAAAAGGGACACAGAATATGTGACAACCACATGAAATACATGGCCTGGCCCTTCATTGGATCCTGGTTTGAATGAACCAGCCGGAAAGGACACTTTGGGGGAAATTGTGATTATAAATAAAATGAAAACTCTCTCTATTGTTTTAGAGATACAGTTTGAGAGATCTAGGGACAAAAGTCCACAATATCTATAATTTAAAATATTAGAAGAAAAAGAAATGATTGATGAAGGAAACATGGCAAAATGTCAACACCGATTATATGTAGACAATGGGCATAGGTGGTGATAGACGTGAACTATTGTCTGTACCTCTCTGTGCACTTGAAACTTTTCATAATAAGAAGTAAAAATAGAACAAAGAAAGCTCAGGAACTTGTGAGGAATATTAAATAATACATTTATACCTAATAGATACATTTGTATTATAAATAAGAGCGATTAAAAGAGCATAGGAATATTTTGGGGAAATAAAAGTATATAAGGAACATTATGGTGCTTCTGTCTTGCCAGTGTTTCTCCCAAATACGACTTCATTTGAAATTAATGTCAAAAGTCCCCATTTGAAACTCTCTGTGACGGTGAAGACAGAGCTGAACGGCTTCCTCGATGCCCCAGGGATTATTGTCTGTTTCATCCTTCATTTTACCCTGACGATGATTCTTCCAGAACACAGATATTAGAATGGCCCCAGGGACCCACCCGACTTCTCATAAATCCTCTGTTTATTTGTCAGAATAGGAGAGGGAAGGTGAGTTTGGAGATAAGAGATGAGGCTGATTAACCAGCTAAACCATTTCTGTTAGTTCAAGTGATCGAATTTCACTGTAGTATCTGAAATGGGAATAGTTAACTTTCCAGGGGGGGAGTCATCCAGAAGGGAGATGAATTGAAAGTAAAAGTATAACCATAGTATTTTTTTTTTTTCTCTTTGCCTTTCTTCTAAGTTTTCTAATTGCCCTCTGAAACGTAATATTTGAAGCTATGACTTAATGTTGAAGCTAGGAAGACAGCGTTGGTCATGAAAGCATGTGAAACGCAAACATCGAATTAATTTCCTTTGTGATGAAGCAATTTCTGCAGTCCAGAAATCCACAGATGCAACACTTCACAAGGTTCCATACCATAAAAGATCTTAGTAGATGATCAAACATTCCAACTTATCGGTCAGATCTGGGACTCACCATTAACCGGGAAAAACTCAAATTTCTAAATGCAAACATAGTACCTTAAAACACCCCCCAAAAATCAAAAAGCTTCTAAGATTGGCTCTATTCTCAGACTTGCCAAAACTCACCCAGGGAGAAAAGAACGCTTGGTTATGGATATTGACAAGGAAACTTGGTGCTGACAATTTTAATTCTAGAGGAATTTTAAGAGCTGACACAGATGGGTGGAATTAAACATTACCATGAAGAGGCCATATTGATTAGCAATCTAATGTCTGACCCATCTCTGTTTATCTAGTTTCAGCAGGCTGGCAGGTTAGCCCTGTCAATCAAGATAGCATTGCCTAACTTATAGCAGTGCTGTTTTAAAATATACGCATTAATGAAAATGTACAGAATGCATGTCTACGTATTTCCTTGTAGAGTCAAAACAAACAGCAACGAATTTCATCATAAGGGAGATGAATGAAGTTAATAATTTCCAGCCTGACATTGCATGCCCTAAGTAGTCATGCACTCTTCACTCTGCTGATGTGAAATTCAAACATGGCAGAAGCAGAAAGAAATTCATGTCACAGAAACAATTCTTTCCAGAGCAGCTAAAGCCTGGAAATCAATTATCATTGTAGGCTTTTGTTCTATAGCAGCTGATAGCTGAGGTTGGCAAACTAAGGCCAAAGGGCCAAATCTGGCCCTCCACCTGCTTTTGTAAATAAAGCTTTATTGGAAAACAGCCCAAACCATTTCTTTATGTATTGTCTATGGCTGCTTTCACATTGCATAGGCAAAGTTGAGTAGTTATGTTAAAGACAGTCTATTATGCAAAGCCTAAAATATTTTGGAGTAAGTAAGGCCCAGACTGAGGCTCCAGCCCTGCCTAGCTCTATGGCCTTGAGCACACTGCTTCAGATCTGTGAGTTTCAGTTTTCCTGCTTCTTAAATGCGGATAATAAAAACAATAGCAGCTAAGTTTACCAAATGTTTACAATATGTCCAGCAATGTTTTAGGTGCTTTGAATGTATTAATTCATTTAAACCCACAACAACTCTATGACGTACATACTATGATTGTCCCCATTTTATAGGTAAGGAGTCAGAGCTCAGAGAGATGAAGTAAGTTGCCTAAGGTCTCACATCCCGGAGTTAGTGGAGCTGCTGCCTCACTTGGTAATTCTGAGGGCAAATGAGTTAAGGCAGGTAGGTGAGGTTCTTATCCTGGTGCCCAGAATACAGACAGCAAGCCCTTGAAAAATTATGAGTTGAGGGTAGCTCCATAGTGTAGTGGTTAGCATGTCTGCTTTACATGCAGAAGGTCTGGGGTTCAAGCCCCAGGTGGAGCCACGGACAAGGCCCTGTGTGCATAGGTGCACGCCACGAGTGTGTGGGAAGAGATGCCCTGCCCTTAGAGATCCAGCTCTCAAGGGGAGATGGCAACATCCATAAGTCAGGCGTGGAAGTCTGGGGGGGAATTAAAGAGGGGAAAAGAAAAGAAAAATGACAAGTGCTGTTATTATTAATTTTGATCATAAGCCATCAGAAGTGAACATACTAGTTGGCACCTGAGCCGACCCTTCAAATCTCAACTTTATGGAGTGTTTATTTAACTGACATCTTCAGCAAAGGCTGCTACCATATCAAATGTATTGGGTGTTCTGGGGAATGTGACAGATTATGCAGGGTTTACGTTCCTTGGTTTCTGGTTTGTCAGTTTTTCAAACAGGATTTTGATGTCTTAAGATTTTCCAGAAAGTATGACAACTAATAATGCCATTAAAAAGAAGAAGAAGAAGGTGGGGATGGGGGATGGGAGGGAAAGAACTTTCCAACCAGAAGCTTAGTGTGTACACCTCACGACTGCAGTTTGCTGCTCAGTTATGGTTCTGAGTTGGTTCAGGCACAAACCACAACAAACACATGCATATCATGGATTAAATTGGGGTTTGGAACCCATTTGCCTTCTTTATGACTTCAAAAAAAAAAAAAAACATCAACAACCCCACACAAGTCACACCTTTGTTGTAGAAAATGCAGATAAACAATGGAAAATAGAAAAACAATTTCCCATAACCTCGCTGTCTGAAAGTAACCACCTCTACCATGCTGGTGTTCTAGTTTAAATATAGTTTTTATGTTTTTTCTTTTTTTGTTTTTTTGCTGCTGCTGCAAAAATGGTTTCAATAGGTCACAATGTAAACATTCGAATAAAGAATGGCAACGGTGGTTACTTGGGGAGTGGCTGAGAGATCGCCACTCTCTACATTGTGTATTTCTGTACTCTTTCCTCTTGATTTTCACCAAGCGCAAATCTCTTTTTTAAGATGAGGAAAAACCCAATAAGGATCAGTTTTTAAGTAAAAAAATGCAACGGTTAACAGTGAATTCAGAGCAAGTATTTAAAGCGTTCGTATCAGTTCCAAAGATCTCTCAGTAGAAGGCAGAGCCAGGGCCAGCATAAGCATACACACACTCCTCGGCTACCTGTGAAGACCCATCATTAACTGAGTTTTCCCATGAGGTGAAGTGGTTAGTCAGACAGTGTCCACACGCCGTCAGAACGAATTGCCAGTTTGGCAGGGAAAAAGGAATCCCAATGTCAATTATCTAGTCAATTCAGGGGAAAATTCTCGGTCCACCATTTGTCATGTAATCCATACAAATGGTTGACTAAGTCTACTTTTTAATTAGTTATGCTTATATTGCATAGACGCTGTGGCAGGTAATACTTTTGGTAGCAGAGCAAAAGTGTGTGAAGATTTTAAAGAAGATATCTCCATTTAATCCTCTTTGAAAGCCACCTAGGGGTGATAACAACCTGTTATGTATTTAACTTAGTCCATGATTATTGGAAGAAAGAAGAAATTAAATGTCTATAGGTGCAGGAGTCTCTCTGGGAAAAGAAAAAAGACGCTGAAGCCTTTCTCACAAAGGGTTCAGGTGCAACACGCTGGCCCTTCGGTAACAAATCAGGCAAAGATGCTCATTTGAAAACAAAACAGAAAAGAAAACCTACATCATGTTAGCAGGGGCTCAATCTGGGCAGTGGGATTATGAGCAATCTTTGTTTTCATTCTGCTTCTTGGTCAGTTTGATTGTCCTATGATGATCATGTAGATTATAACTACCTGCATAAGAACAAAAAACAAAACAGACTCCCATAGGTACTGGACTCGAACTTGGTGTATGGGCAAGCCCAGTATGCAACGGGCCAGTCGACACCAGTGCGTCCCTAGGAATTAGGAGCAGGGGTATTGTTGGCATTTAAAAAATATATAAATTTAGAGATAAAATCAGGGTGCTAACAACAGTGAAACACACTGTGGATTCGATTCCTGTCAGGGTCTCGTTAAAGCAAAGTGGCAGTTGTGTAATAATTATGAGCAAAGCCATTATTTATTGAGCAGCTACTCTTGGCGTGTGCATGATCTCATTTAGCCAGGAAGGTGTGTTCTATTTTCATCTCCATTTTACAGATGAGGAAACTGAGACACAGAGAGGTTAAGCAGTGGGTACCAGGTCACACAGAATGTAGGCGGCAGGGCCAGGATTCGAACCTGGCACTTTCTGCTGAGCCGATTCATTCTTGCCGTCCACATTTCTCTCCATATTAACGTTTTGTTCCCTTTGCCAAATCCATCTCATTTTGCTAACCTTTTCAAAAGGCTTTGGTCTAAAAGGATAAAGTAGCAGTAATTCTACTTCTGGGAGCTGATCCTCAGAAATAATCAGAGATATGGACAAAGATTTACGTTCAAAGGTTTCAACTGACATTATGTATAATGGTTTGAAAAAACAGTGAGAGATTAAAAATGAACACTATACATTTCTTATGGGAAAATATTATGCGAGCATCAAAATGGAATTGTTAAGTAACTTATTCTATGGAAATGTTCATAATAAATGGTTTTAAAAAGATGGATTAAAATCTGTGTATATATAGCATTAGCCTCTTTTTGGAAATAAAATACATACGTGCACATATGCATGTGCCAGGAGTTAGCGACCTGGAGCCTGCCTGCCACATCAGGCCCTCTGCTGGTTTTCCTACAACCTATGGGCTAAGAACGGTTTTTACACAAAAAATATAAAGAGTAAAAAAAGACTACTCAGTCTTTTGGCAAGAATGTCGCTTGAGAAGTCGAGGACCCTGCCTCTTGGCTTACAAAGACTAAAATATTTACTATCTGGCCCTTTACAGAAAAAATTCGCTGACCCCTGGTATATACTTAACAAATAAACACGCTTTTGTGGTTGCATTGTGCCCACTGGAAAAATCCAGGATAACCTTGCCATCTCAAGGTCATGCTAGGAGCAAACTTAATTCTTTCTGCTATCTTAATTCCCCTTCGTCATGGGATGTGACACAGTCACAGGCTCTGTGGCTTAGGACGTGTGCATCTTTGGGGGGCCTGGTGGCCTTGTGAGAGAGCCGTGTCTTCGTATCCAATAGGATGTAGATTTTTTTTACAGATATTTTTATTCAGTCCTATGAGGATCCAAAACGTGCATACCATTATCTCCATTTTGCATATGAGGACCCTAAGCTTCAGACAGGTGAAGTGGTTTGCCCAGGATCACACAGCTATAGTGTCAGAGTTGGGGGTGAGCCCAAGACTGTGGGGCTCCAAAGTCTGTGGGTTTCCAACCAGGCTAAGCTTGGCTCTCGATGACACACAAAGAGCAACAACCTTTTCTACTCACTGGCTTCACTAGAAAGGGTACAGAAACCTCATTCATTCAAGTGCTCAGCCATGTCTGTTTAGGAGTGGAGAAGGGTAAGGCAAGGCAAGCTTCTAGAGACCTGGTTCAAATGCCACCTTAGATAAATGATGTCAGCTCCCTGGGCCTCCACCAGCCTCTCATGGGGGTAACGAACCAGCTTCCCATCTCACCATCTGGGAGTGTCTGCATTGTTCATACTGTAAAAGTTTGTTGAGCTCTTCAATGTTCCAGACTCCATTCCAGAAATTTCTAAGGCATTCCAAAAAGGCAGGGTAAGGTTACTGTGTTTGAACCATGCAGATAATTTTGCCATCAATCCATGTTAATCATAAAAATAATGGCCAACGTTACCAAGGGTTTCCTGTGTGCCCGCCACTGACCTCTGAGCTGTGCAAATATGGACAGTTCTGGGTCACGATTCGTTCTAACAGCTGGACTTCAAAAGAAACTGCAAACTTTCATTTCCCTTATTCAAGGGTGGAGATGTCCTTAACGAAACCCCAAATTAAGAGCCAAAGAGCTCATGATCATAAGCACTACCAGGCTACCAGAGGGTGAGAGGCTCCTAGTGGGACACTAATTCTCCCCATTTCCCGTCCTGGAGCCGAGCCTTTGATCTTTCAGCTCACAGATGACAGGGCTGCCCGCGCGTTGTCAGGAATTGCTAAAGTGACTTTCTGTCCCATGGAGTATGAAGGCATGCGGACACTCAGAGTCTTCCACCTCGCTATCGAATTTTGTGGGCGTTGAACTGTGGGTTTTGAAGGCCCCCGTTTCATTTCAGATCGATCTCCTTTCTCGAAATACAAGCGTTTTGCCTCTGCTCTGGGCTCATGGCAAAAGGGGAGGGGGGAACCAGGAATGTGGAAGACCAAGCGTGTTTTGGGGAACAAGCCCCGCTTAAAACTTATGCAGTCTCTCCTGGTTTCCACTGCGGGCCATTGCTGGGACTCGCCATTTGGCGTGTGTGCTGCTTCTCAGAATGAATTTATGACCTCAGTCCACCCCCCCGCCCAAAAACCCAAAATACTTAATTTCAGAATTTTCTGGAACTTGCTAACAAAATGGAGATGAAATGAGAAAAAGCAGAGATTTGTACCCTACAAATAGTTTCCCCATAAATTTGGGAAAACTATCCCACCTTTGGTGGGGGCAGGGAGTGGGGGCAGGGGAGAACCAGCAGAAAATGCTGTTAATTCAGACTCTTAGAAAATGAGTTTTCTCTATCTGACCATCCATCTGTCCATCCACTCTCTAAAGAAATGACAACTTTAGCTAAAAACAGCCTGCCCCAAACAGGAAGAATAAATATCAAGCGTAAACAATTTGGCAGTGATACACTTCAACATGAAAAAGGTGCCTGGCCTTAGGCAACACCACACCTAGCATTTAAGCCTACAAAAATAATAACAGGGTCTGTAAAAATAGCTGTGTAAGGACACGGACCACTGCACTGTGATAGATGTGCAAGAAAACAACCTTTTTATTAACAGGGCTGTTGTTAATTATGCCTCAGCCACTTAACTGCTGAGTTCCTCAGTTTCCCCATCTGCAGAACAAGAATATTAAAAATACTTACTGGTTGATGGTTGAGGACTAACTAACCGAGTTAATGCTCAGGTAGGGCTCAGAACTAGCGTGAGCACACAATACATGCTCAATAATTTTAGCCATTATTATCATCATCATTATTATTACTGAATAATAGAAATCAACATATGTTTTAAAAGACTGGAGTTGATCTATAGATACTAAAATGTCCATATTTGTGGTTTAGTAAAAAAACAAACAAACCCACAAATGACAGAATACGTAGACTATGATCGATCACTTGTGTGCTTTTTAACCAAAGACATGCCTCATTTTTAACATGTATGTTATTTGAAGATAGGATATTTAAGGAAGGATATACAAGGATTGGTGGTCTATAAAAATATTTCCGTCTCAACTTTAGAGGGTTAACATTAAAACATAGCAGAGAAATCTGCCTATGTTGTTTTAAAAACATCTGTCATCTTCCAAAAATTCTCATTTATGATTTATGACGTATATGACATGCAACAATTTGAGTGACAACTGTCTAATATGGCTTGGTTTGAAACTAGTGGGTTTAAATAATATATAATTTGAACCAGTGACTAAGAAGCACTAATAAGATGTTTTAAGAAAAAAGCTATATATTATATCTATCTATCTATCTATCTATCTATCTATCTATCTATATATATATAGAGAGAGAGAGAGAGAGAGAGAGGGAGAGAGAGAGAGAGAGAGAGGAGAGCAGAGCTCTGCTGGATACAAATATTAAGTTTAAAAATGATTACTGTCAATCAAAATTTATAAAATGTAAATTTGGGGGATTAAAAAAACGATGAAACCTTTGAATTACATTTTAAATTCTCTTCAGAGTCTAATACTAAGGATAAATTAATGATAGAAAATTAAAGAGTTTTTGTATAAGATACTATAAGATGGATTACGAATTGGCATAAGTTAGGCAATTATTGCTTAAATGCTTTATTTCATACAAATAACACCATTGTGAAATTAAGTAGAGCCTATATTTAATATCGGCTATCCATGCTTTTGTATTTTGCAGTTCAGGCTCATCGATGGGTGTAAGATATTATTTGCGTAAAATCTGGGTCGTTTTACAAACACGACTCCTGTGTCCATCTGAGGGGACAGCAGGTTTCCACAGATCTTGCCTTCCCTGACCAAACGCTGCTCCTTTTCTGAAATGTCTTTTGAATGCTGTTTGCCGTAACGTTATCATCTTTAATGAAAAAATGCCTGCTGAGGCGACCACTAGCCATTTGGTTCCCTCCTGTCCAGGGAGGAAAAGAATAACACTGAGTGAGGCTGAAGGTTTTTATTATCACATCGTAAATGAGCAATGGCCTCTGTCAATACAAAGAGACTCAGAAGGTCCTGGAAGAGGAAGCTGCTGCAGGGGGAGGCTGTCGAGTGACAAAACGGATTTTTATTAACCTCCTGGTCCAACATCTCTTTTCCTATTTTATTTTGCCTCATTTACTTCGCAACATAATAATGCTATAAAAACACCCAAACAGGAAGCTGATAACCCATTAGAAACCACACGGCCGCCCCATTACTGAAAAGCAGTAAGACTTTGGAGTCATAGGTGACCTTTAGAATTTTAAGCATAGGTATGCCAGCCACATTTGGATTTTCTCCGACTGGCTCTGCCTGCTTTGGGTCTTCTTTAGAAGGTATTTCTTTCCAAGAATAACATAGCCTGCTCACCTACACGCCAATTCTCACAAAGTTTTCATATTTGGGTCATAAACATCTTTCATGACACTGGTAAAATGGCCAAGGTGTTTATGAGCTGCAAGAAATGTTTATGCCAAATGCATAAAAGCAGAAATGGAACCGTTCACATCAAACCTAGAATGAGGTGCCCAGGCGTGGGGGGAAGGGGAGCTGGGCTGTGGGGGTGGGGGGCCCCCAGAATGATTTCGCTGGAAGTTGTTAAGGTGCAGGTCTCATAAAAATGTTTAGTAAACGTTAACAGTTCTTCGGGCCTGAGCAGGTGTGATGCGACCCTGCCAGCCCAACGAGGGCGCCTGGCGGCGCAAGAAGCAGAAGCAACGCTTCCTTTTGTTTGTGCCAGCGAAGGGCACAGACCCAGCTCCGGAAAACGCCAGGATTCAGGTCCTGAAACCCTGACGGTTGGAGCACAACACGTTTTCCGAAGAGACTTAGAGCTTGGACATAAATGGGTTTTTACTACCTCCGTGGAAAGTCAACAGCTACCGTCCAGATGTTTCATCCTCAAAACATTCACACTGCGGCGGATCTACATTTGTTCCCACAAGGGAAGATGTCCACGACTTTTCTAAAAGGCAAATTTTAAAACCATATACAACTGAGAAGATCCTTTTTGTTGTTGTTGTGGTCGTCGTTGTTGTTGTTAAAAAAAAACAACACATACACAGAGAAAATGATTTGGGGAACATCTCAGACTTCACAGTGGGTTGGAATATGCTGTGCTTTATATTTCTGTTCTGATGGCGTTTATACAAAAAGGGCAGTTAGAAATAAAACGTCATACATCTACACATCAAAACATTAAAAACCAAAAAGGAATGCACGTAAAGACTGGTGTTTTCTTAACTGTATTGTGCCAATGTCAATTTCCTGGTTTTCATAATGTTCTGTAGTCATCATATGGGATGTCACCATTCGGGGGTGGGTGCACGGGACCTTTCTGCACTATTTTTACACTTCTTGTGATCTATAATTACCTCAAAATAAAAAGTTTTAGAAGGTTATCTATTAGTTTAAAAACGAAAACAAAACAAAACAAAAAAGTCAAGTGATTAGTGAGCTAGATGCCCAGGACATAGTGCTGGAATCTAAAGCTGCAGACGAGAGAGCAGGAGCCGGCAGAACGGTCCACGCATGCTCAGAGAATCGTGCGCCTGCCGGCTGCCAAAACGCCAACGTTGTTACCATTGGACGGAAGATTTCCTTTGCGGAGGGTACTTTCTGGTATGTAACTTTTTAAAACAAATTGTGCTGTACATCACTTCGAACAGTCTTTGCCATTTCATTCACTGTACACTTCTGAAGCTTCCCACCTCCCCCAAACTTATACATATAAACATCCGCACATGCATATGTGTGTGTGTATCAGTACTTAATTTTTACCCTTGTCAAGTTCTTCACTCCCTGCTTACTCCTCTGGGTAAATAATCATGAGTCCTTTCATCTGGGAACGTGGAAATAAAGACTACTATCTCATCGTTAGGAACTGGCTACTAGCAAGGTCGGAGAAATCTTGGCCTGATATATGCTCTATGTGACCTCTAAGGAGAAGGGAATTAAAATATGCTGTGGACCTACTATGTGCCAGACACGTTACATCCTTTATCTTGTTTATTCCTCAAAACAACCCAATCAGGTAGCAATTTTCTGACCGCCTTTGAGCAGGTGAGGAAACGGATACCGAGAGCTTAGCAGAGGCCCCACATCCGGTGAGTCGGGGAGCTGGGCTTCAATCCAAGAGTGTAGCTTCGGTATCTGGCTCTCAACCACTACTTGATACTGCTTCAGGATGCAAACTTAAGGCGTCACTGTCACTACCATCAATAAAATGACTTATAAGGAACAAACCTACTTCTGCTTTTGGATTATTAACCAATAACATAATCAATAAGTAATAAAAGCCTCAGCATCACACGTGGAGAATGCACTGAATAGCTTCGCGCCAGACAACCTGAATGACTATTGTGCTTAGGATTTTCTACAAGAAAAGCAGCCGGGTCAGGAGAACCGCTGTGCCCTGCAGTGGGCTGTGTGTGCGAGGGGAAGGGAGGATCCTGGCGGGCAGAAGCTGCCAGGTCCTCTGCTGGAAACAGAGCTCCGGGCGAGACTGGTGGCCAAGAGCCGAAGTCTCACGGGATCTTTTGAGAGGAAGGAGGAGCGGAGTGTGGGGAAGAAGTTAACATTGCTTGGCAGAGCAGGGGGCTCCAGAGAAAGCAGAGGGACTGTGATTAGCTGAAAAACACTGCCCGCAACCCCCAAAGATGACCACAGCCTAATCGCTGAAACTTGTGAATATTCTACCTTACGTGGCAAAAGGGACTATGCAGATGTGCTTAACTGATCATCGAAGATTGTTCTGGTTTACTCCAGTGGACTCCACAGAATCACAAGGGTCCTTACTTATTTGGGGGAGGCAACACACCAAAGGAGCAGGCAGGAGATGTAACGACAGATGCCGGAGATTAGGTAATGGGCAGAGGGTTCCAGAAGCTAAGGGATGTAGGTGCCCTGCAGTAGCTAGAAGAAGAAAAGAGACTGGATTTTCTGTTAGAAACTCTGGAAAGAACAGGCCCTGTCGACATCTTGAGGCCAGTGGCCCTAATTTTGGACTTCCGGTCTCCAGAACCGTAAGAGAATAAATGAGTGTGGTTTTAACCCTCTAAATTTGTGAATATTTGTCATAGCAGCTACAGGGACTACAGATAGAAAATGAATACAGGGGCTTTGAATGAGCTAGGAGGAAGAGAAAAAGGAGACTTTTATAAGTAATGCTGCTGGTTTTCAATTGAGCCCTCTTCAATATTTTTTAGATAGGGAAAAAAGATAAGAATTCTTTGTAAAGTAATTTTCGTTGCCTTATTGTGCTTCTTTGAATGTGTCTCCTTGCATTCACTGGGCTGCACCGAGGCCCTGGTTTTACTTGGGTGATGCGATTGTTAATTAATTGTGGACAGTTAATTAATCTGTAACAACCTAAGAGCTGAATCCACTTCACAGAACTTGAAAACAATGGTGCAGGCAGATTCATGCTTCTCTAAAGGCCCAGAGTCTGAAGCTGTATTCTCATCCGGAAATTTCACCCTCTCTGTTATGTTAATGAATACAGAGTCCAAATTCTAAAGTCTGTTAACAATGCAAGAACAAAAATCAGGATTTTTTATAGGTAGAAGAGGGCGAAAGTGAAATATAAGGGCTTTCTTTTTTATTAAAAAAAGAAATAACTTTATACAAATAATACATACTCATAGACAAAATTTAAAATACAGATTAAAAAATAAAAGAAAAAGAAATTCACTCGTTAGAATATGAAACAGATAAAACTACTGTTGGTATAAATGACACCGGTGTATTTTGTATGCCTAAATATATTCCATATTTTCACAAAAGAAGTGATCATTCCGCGCAAACCATTTTGTGACTACTTTGTGCACTGAATCATCATGAACATCTTTCTGTGTCAAAAAATAAATTTCCTTAAAAGTGTTTCCCACAGTAGTTTCCAGAGGACATTAACAGGTATCCAGAGAGGCTCTAGGAGGCAATCATCCTGAATACCTCTATCTTAGAGGAAGTTAGGAAACCTGACTGCAGGACTTCCCAGATGCTGCGATGTGACAAACACAACATATGGGTCTAAGAGGACTATGTGAGAGAATGTTTCTCTAACCTGTCTTCCCACGGAAACTTCCCCCTTTGTGTTTATTGGGGAGAAATTAACCAGACTAGAGGGAACAGTTCAGGGGTATTGAGAGCATTTAACATTCTGTGCAACCATCACCTCTGTCTAGCTCTAAAATAAAACCCTGTGCTCCTCAAATGCTGAATCTTCCTTATCCAGAGATTGCGAGCACCTGGCTCTTCCAGCTGTTTGTTGAATGAATGAACGAAGATATGGTTTAAGATTACAGTAACAGCTCCTGAGACTTTGATCTGTCCGAGCTGCAAGAACACAAAAGCCCACGATATAAATCCACGCTCAGTGATAGCCCAAGAGGGTCATCGCTCAAGCCCTAGAGAAAAAAAGAATCCACTGAGATCTGGTTCGTAACTGCCATAGCTCCACCAGACGATTTATTTATCGAAATTATTTAAGCACGAGAAGAGGTGACTTTTTTCCCCCCCAAAGCATTTTGGCAGATCATAAACATTTGATAGAGGACTCTTTTCATTCAACATACTAATCATCCTCAGCTCCTAACCTACCAGCAAACAGTCATCTTGGGTTTCCCCCCAAAAAGATATTCTAGGAATAAACAAGAAACAATGATATACCTCTATCTCAGGTGGGGGTTTGGGAGGGAGAAAGACGAGGTAAGGGCTCCACAGAGTGAAGTCATCATCTTCAGCCGGAAGTTCAGAGATGAAATTCCTCAGTCCATATTCCATACCCACTGGTGTAAACCTAACAGATTCCAGGAGTAAGAGCTAGAAAAACTACTACCAGAAAGAGTTAAAAGTGGTCTCCTAGAGGAATGAGCCTGGGGGCGGGAGGGGGGTGGGGCGGGTATTAGCCCTTCTGCAGTTGATTAATTTTTAACCACCAGCCAAGGAATTCTTTCATTTAAAATCTTTTTTTTTTTTTTTTAAGAAAGAGGTGCTTCTGGAGGATAACAATGAGAATAAGTAATTTGACATGTGATCTAGCCAAATTTAGCTCCAGGGGGAAGACAAGACAGCATAAGATATCTCCAGGATGACACACAAGAAACAATTAGGCTGGTTTCTTCCAGGAAGGGGACAGTATGGCTGGAGAAGGAGAGTGAGGACTCTCACTATACACCCTTTTATGCTTTTTAAATTTTGAAAGATGTGAATATATTACCTGTTTTTTTTTTTTAAAGAATGTTTCTGGGAGGAGAAAAGGCCATGGGGCAAGTATTTTAATTTTTATTTGCAGTGATTCATTTTTATTGTTATAAATGTCCTAAAATGGATAAAAGTTACTATAATGAGTCATGAGAGTGAATTATTCAAAGCGAATATGGCCAAATGTCAACCATCAGTGAATCTAAATGAAGCTCATTTTACTATTCATGAGGTTAAAATTTTTTTTAAATAAAAACTTGAAAAACATCACAAAATAAAATGATATATACCGAGAGGCTTTCAAAAATCCTGGTGTTCAGGCCATATCCTGGAACAGTAAAAGCAGAATCTCTGGATTTAACTACTAGTCAGTAGTAGTTAAAAAAAAAAATTTTCCCAGATGATTTCAACATAAAGCAAGGTTGAAACCACAACTTTAGAGGATGTCAAAGTGTCCTTTTAGCTTTAACTTTTTATAATCTTAATTCCCTGTTTCTGCAAAAATACCTCTAAGACACTTCGAGTGGTTTCTAACCTATTATCTTAAAAAATCATCTTTGAAGTAATAAGAAAAAAATAATAAAATTATATTTTTCCCAGATGATTTCAACGTAAAGCAAGGTTGAAACCACAACTCTAGAGGATGTCAAAGTGTCCTTTTAGCTTTAACTTTTTATAATCTTAATTCCCTGTTTCTGCAAAAATAACTCTAAGACACTTCGAGTGGTTTCTAACCTATTATCTTAAAAAATCATCTTTGAAGTAATAAGAAAAAAATAATAAAATTATATATTAGGAGCAGGGAAGTATTGTATTGTTTAAGGAAACAAATAGTTTTTTTTTCTCCAAGAAGCCGCATGCTGCTAACGCGTGATACCAATGGGACGTTGTGTTCCTGCCATTTTATTTGACCTATTTCAAAGGGAGGTGGGGTCAGTTTCACTGGACAGGGAAGAAGAGAAAGTTCTAGATTTTTCAGTATCTTGGGGAAGCTGGAATGTTAGGATAGTTTAGCTGCAAATAATGGAAAACGCGACTCAGCAGGGCCTGAACAATAAAGTCATTGATTAGCTATCTATCAAGGAGTTTGGCACTAGGATGTCTCCAGGGGTGGTGATTTAGTCAGTTAATTTGGGAGCAAGTTTTCGTTTCTTTCTTTCTTTTTTTTCTTTCCAAGCTCTCATTCTCAGCTTGTTTTTCAGGCTGCCTCCCAACATGGCCCCAAGATGGCTGCAGAGTACTAAGAGTCACAGGAAGAGGGTGATATCCAGAGGCAAATAGAAAAGTCTCTGCCTTTCATCCCTCTTTAAAGCTGAGGAAAACCTTCCCGGAAGCTCTGTCAACAGACTCCCCCCGGCCCCCCGCCACCATGTCTTGTTGGTCAAACATTTGGCAAGAAAAATGAGACTATCATGGTGAGCTCACGCCCACAGACCCACAGAAGTGCTGTGCCTGTACACGCATCGAAAATTAATATAAAGGACTTTATTCCAATGTATTCTGATTTGCTAAGAAGTAACTGTTTCTGCAATTTTAAAGTAGTGAGTTAAAAAAAAGTACACACATACATATGCTCCTGCTTGGCCATATTAATTTCTATGATAATCTTAAAAATCCTACATAATAAATCCAAGTATATTTCGGAATTTAGTACGTGATAAAGATTGCCTTTCAAATCAGTAGGCGGAAAGATGAATTATACAAGAAATGGTAATGGGATAACTTATTGGCTGTCGAGAAAAAAAAACATGAAATCAGAGCTGTACTCCGATGAATTCAAAACGATTCAGAAATCGAAGCGTAAAAAAACAAAAATTATAAAAGCACTAGAAGAAACTTAGCAGAGAATATTAAAATAATCTTGGAGTCGGGGAGGTTTTTTTCACTAAGACACATAATTCGGAAGCTCTAAAATAAAAAAGATTCGCTTGGGAAAAACTACCATTAGCAAAGTCAAAAGACAAGAATCTAGGGGAAAAGTTGCAACTCATATAATAATAAAGTATGAATTTCCTACAAATCAATAAGAAACAGGCCAAGAGTCCAACGGAAAAACTGACAAAAGAAATATAGATGACAGTTCACAGAAAAAGAAGTACCGATGGCTTTTAAACATAAGAGAAGTGGTCTCTTATTATGAGAACCTCTCTCATAGTAAGAGACATGCAAAATAAAATATTCTGAGATGCTGTTTTGTTTTTTACCCATTAGATGACAAATGATCAAAGAGTTTGATAACATACTTGCATGGGCAAGAATGCAGTGAAACAGCCAATCTCACATCGATCAAATTTACAAATACATAGGCCCTTTGAACCAGTAACTACACTTCTAGGAATTTAAATACAGACATACTTGGCATGTGTAAAATAGCTAATCCCTTATGTGAAAGTATTGGCCAGTGAGCAAAAGATTGGAAGCCACCTAAGAGGTGGCTAAACGAATTTGGTCATCTGCACAAGAATAAAGAGACTTTATGTGCTGCTATGAAATGAACTTCATATATACAAAAATTGTAGTGTACGCTACCATTTGTATAGTAAAGAGAAGAAACGATACATATATCTATTAGATACGTAAAATATCTCTGGAAGCACAAATAAGACACTGGTAGAATTGGTGCTTCTAGGGGCGCTGGTTGGCGGGGGCCTCCATTCCCTTCTGTACCTTGTGTACCTTTTGATTTTGAACCACATGAATTTTTAACCTATCCGAAACAATTTACACACATCCTCACTCAAATTTGTACTTGGAATTCTTGGTTTGCAAGTACAAATTTGATATGCGGTAATATGTACTATGCCACAGAATAATAATCTATACTGATGGCTACTGGTTATCATCACGTGTCGGTTGGCTTGCACCTGTCATCCCACCTAATTGGCACCAGATCGGTAATGGCATCAGGGGTGTCTTAGAGGGACTTTACGACATGCTCCCCTTTTTCTATCACCCTTTTATCTCTTGACCCTCCTACGAGCTACTCCAAATACACCTACAATTTAAGTATAAAGAGAGAACTTATTATGAAAACAGTTTCAAAACGAGTCCCCTAATGTCCCTTCCTCCTCCCAACCACACTGCAACCCTGGGCCCTTTCTATATAAAACTCTTTGATCATTATCCCCCTTGTACAGGTGAAGAACTTGGGGCTCAGACAGGTCGTGTGGTGTGGCCAACATCATGTAATTTGTGACAGTGGGGTTCTAGCCCAGGTGTGTGGCCTCAAAGGTCAGGATTTCTTTAAAGGTCTCATTGAAATGTCATAAAAAATCATCTGATTTTTCTTTAAGAGAACATAACTTATTCTATAAAGAGAATCAAGGGAAAGCCGGGGCCGATGCACAGAAACTATTCTTGTCCAGTTCCTTGGTAACTCAATCATTCCCCTTAGGTGAGAGTAGCAGCAGTCTTAACATGTAATGACGGTAAGACGCCCTGAGAAAGGTGATTCATTTCAAAGTTGACACGCTTGTTCTAACATTTGGAAACTGGCATGTATGCCAGTTTCTCTCTCTCTCTCTCTCTCTCTCTCTCTCTGCCTCTCTCTCTGTCTCTCTGTCTCTGTCTCTGTCTCTCTCTCTCTCTCTCTCTCTCACACACACACACACACACACACACACACGTGAACTTTCCCCCTTGCTTTCAGATTTAAATGGAAGTTAAAATAAGAATTACCGCCCAAATTAGTGACATTTGATGAGAGTATTAAGGAACCTTCAAGTTTAGAAAATCTTCCTCCACTTGACCACATAAGGCTTCAGTCTCTGCAACTGCTTGAGAGAGAACTCTAGTTACTCAGAGATTTATAGGTCTCTATTCTACTAGGAAACTAGTCCTTGTACTTCTCTCTCCCCCATTTAGGAATCAAAGACGGTGGAAGACTTTTACAAAGGGGGAAGCGGAAAAGCTCACGGATAAAAGTGTTAAAATGCTCCAACTTTAAGCGAAACACATTTGCTCTGAAGTTGAATCTAAGTCTTTCCAAAAGTTCAAGTCAAATTCTCTGTCATGGCTTATTTCTCCTGTGGCAAAGAATCCAGCCCCTCTCTTTCTATTTAGATTATTCTTCCCAAGAGAAGAAGTTTTAGATAAGGAGAAGAAAGCCAAGGTTTGTAATTTAATGGTGTATTTTCCTTCATCTTTTTCCATTTCAAAAGACATTTTTCCATCAATACGAAAAGTGTCCTTATTCAAGCCAGGTGTCTTTATGAAGTGATAAATTCACTTAAAGTAACGAAGAGTCAATTTCATTATAAAAATATCAACGATAAAGTTAATTCATGTCCTCTGAGGAAAATTGGAAAAATATAGGGCAGTATAACGAAAAACCTACCCAGAATTCCACCTTCTAAGATAATTACAGAGAACGTTTTAGTCCATTTTCTTCCAGTCTTTTTTTTTCACTGTGGAGAGGAAATGAGGGGAATTTTCAAGACTTTATTAACCAAGTCTCCACACCTGGATTGAGAAGCAAACTATATCGTAAGGTGAAAATACATGTTGACTATGTTCCTGTCTGAGGCCAGGTGTTTTAGACCAGCGTTGAATCACTTGTAGTGTGAAAATGCAGATCTTACAAAGAATGCCAGATTTCATGAAGTCAGTCAAAGTGATGTTGGGATTCATTCCAATTCCTGGCAAAGCCATTTAAAGATGATGCCCTGGCCTCATCTGTGGGACAAAGAAAAGGGAATACAACAAGAATAACAAGGAAGACACTGGCAAAGCCATTTAAAGATGATGCCCTGGCCTGTGGGACCAAGAAAAGGGAATACAACAAGAATAACAAGGAAGACAAGGATGAGTTTTGTCTTCAATAAAGACATTCCAAGAACAACAACAACAAAAAGAGATAAAGGGTGAACTAGAAGATTTCAGAAAGTTAAACTAGCAATTGTTTGGACCTTGTTTGGATCCTGTTTCAAATAAGCAAAATGTAAAAAAATCATTATGACATTTAAAAGACAGACATTTGAACACTGGGTCTTTTATGACATGAAGGAATTATCGTGTAATGCTGGTGTTATGGTTGTATAAAAGAAATCATTCTTTTAGAGATATATACTGAAATGTGTAAAAGATCAAATGCTATAATATCTGGGGTTTGTTTCAAGCAGTATGGGGGCTGGAGTGGAAATTGCGTTGGCACAGAGATGCAGTGAGTCTGACATGAGTTCGTAATTATTGAATTTGAGGGGTCCATGGGGATTCATACACTTGGCTGTCTACTTTTGTATGTGTTTGAAATTTTCCATAATAAAGTTTAAAAAAAAGATAAAGAAAACATAGTAAGAGCATAAGAGTCCCTTGAGAAAATGATTTAGGCCTTTGAATGATTCTTTCTATATATATATATCTCTTCATGATCTAGCACAAAGTTAAATATAAAGTAAATAATATCCCTACCATACTAGAAAATTTTGTCAGGAAAATTAGCCAACCCTCCCAAACAAAAGAACACTTTTTTCATTCTTAGGGATATCCTCAGAATTAATGCAGGCTGCGTTTGGTTAAAAATAATATAAAAGGAGCTTATTTTTATAGCTTTTAATACTAGTTTTTAAGATAAAGCTCCAATCAAACATTCCCGCCCCCCCTATATATTGTAGAATTTCAGTCACCATTCAAAGTGGATTAATTTGAACAATTATTTTCTAGAAGAGAGACAAGGCATCTGACAGCTTTTTCCCCTCTTTCTTTTCTAATATAAATATAAAATCTAAATATAAAATCACAACTTTTGATGCCTAGTTCTTTTGATATAAAAGTCGATAAAGCCCATAATCATATACTTGAGCCCATAAGAAAATGCCACTCAAACACCAGTGGAGTTTCTTATTGTGTTTACTGCTTTAACCCGCCCTGGCTTTCATTTCGTTGTGTATGTTTTATGTTGAAGGAACAGGAGTAACAGCTAACATTTCAACAAAGTTACCTCCTTGGACTCTGTCTCCATCCTGTCTTCTTCCTGTGACCTAATGAACATAACCAAACACAGCACAGTAATGGTTACAAGCCCGTGCACAGGGAGATGGCCACTTTGCAGGATTTCTTACTTTATCTCTGCAAAGATGGGATATTAAATTCCATTTATTCCTGTCAAATATTGACATCCAGCCATGGACACAAAATAATCGTTTTTTCTCTCCCACTGTCTATACTCCCCTACCCAACTTTTTGCATTAAGAAAGCAATTGACGAACTAATGTATGGAAAGCAAATCTTTTGTGCTCTCTATAATGACCAATTTTTCCTTTGGGCTCACCAAAGCTGTTCAAACAAGAGCTCCATTGTCCCTTTGAGAAGAGAATAATAGAAAACTTAAATGAAATCTGGAGGTCATTTGACCTCTTAGGAAACACGGAGGTAGACTTTTCAGCTCAAAAACCCGGAGCCTGTTAACATGTGACACGTTATACACACTCATATTTCTAGAGGGGCGGGGAGGGTTTCCTCATTTCGGGGTTCTGACTCTGCCACATCAGAGAACCTCCCAGATACACTTGATCCAAAGTAAAGATTAAAGTAATAATGACTATCGTAATAATAGCAAGCATAATGGCAGCTGCCATTTACTGAATGCTCAATATTTCACCCCCACTGTGACCCTGTGAACTGGGCATGACTATTGTACCCATTCATAGATGAGCAAACTGAGCCTCAGAGAGGGAAAGTGGCTTATCCAGGAACTCTTTCTTTTTTTTTTTAAATCCAAGAAGATTCATTTATTTTCCAGGAAGTCTTATGGTTTTCAAATCTAAATTATTTTGGGAGCTTCTTTCTTAAATAGCATGCTATTCCATCATCTATCATAGACTCTTTTTCTTTGAAATGTTTAAAAATTTACATAAATATTACTACAAAATATAAACATACTGAATTTTTCACCACAGTGAGACTATCTGTTAGATCAACTTCTAGAAATGGAAGCGCTGGATCAAAGGTCAAATATACAAGGTTAATTTTGGCAAATATTGCCAAATTCCCTGTCCACCAATAGGAGGCTAGTCAAAGAAACTGTGAAATAGTCATACTTGAGAATATTATGCGGCCATCAAAAAGAATGAAGAAGCATTTCATGAGCTGATGTGGATGCCCTCTGTCACGTGCAAGTGAGTCCAAAAGCAAGGTATAAACCGGTGTCACGGTATTCATCATCGTTTAGGTTTTATTGATGTTTATTTTCTTACATATGCAAGGCATTGCTCTATAAGGATACACAAAGTATTAAACCAATTGACTTCAGGGAGGGAAATTGGGGGGCTGCGGGGGCAACGGGGAAAGAAAAATTTACTTTTTTTTTATTATATAGTCTTTTGCACTTTCTGAATTTGTAGCATGTGAATAAATAACCTACTCGACTAAAAAATCCATCCTACAAATTTACAAAGTATGAGTATCTTGCCACCAGCCCAGTTATTTTACAGATGAGAAAACTGTAAAGCCAGCAGAGCCAGCTGACACAGGGTGGGACAATGCCGTCTCGGGCATCTTCACTGCCGACCCCTCTGCTCTGAGCTGCTCCGAACTGCCTCTCGGGGATTCGGAAGCAGACAGTGTGGGACTGAGTGTTGGGAAAAAAACGCATCCCAAAGGCCACAGGGGTCCTTTCCAGAGAGCTGGCTAGAGGGTCAGGGACAGTTCAGATCATACCAGCCATCACACGGTTGGGAACATCACCCAGAAACTAAATAGTCACGACACCTTTGTCGAGTATGAGCCACACTTGCCTCCCGTAATCCTGAACTCAGCCCCTAGATTCCAACGCTGCGGCCGCCTCCTTAGGCTCTATCGACTCCGACCTGGACTACTCACCGCAGTGGTCTCCAAATCGTTTCCTCTGCTTCCATTTTCGACACCCCCACATCCCCCCTCCCCACTCTTTCTAAACATCGGTCAGATCATGTCCTCTTCTGCTTAAACCCTCCAATGGCTGCTCGTGGCAGAGTCCCAGGGGATGGACCGGGCAGCTCTGACACTGCCTCTGGACAGACACGAGGAGAGGGAGTTGGGGCTTGAAGAAGCAAAAAGGGGCAATGCCAACCCAAACCAGGAGCCCTCCCTCTGCAGAGGCACCTGCTGAAGATGACTCAGTGGGCAGGAGACCATCCCTCGGGCAGCCCTGGGGACCATAAGCTGAGGAAGGCAGGGCCACATTTGGGAAGGATCTTGGGTCCCTGAGTCACCCCCAGTGAGGAACACTTGGTTCGAATGGGGGCAAACTGGCGTCATGGAAAATCCATGAACTTATAAGTCCTGCCAATTGTGACAGGTTTCTCCTGAGTTCTCCCAGTGGAATCCAGGTCTCTTAGTCCATTGGGAAGACACTTTGTCCCTCTGTTCCTGCCCAAATACAAGGACAGAGGACCTCTATAGACAGGATCAGCCTTTCCTGTGGCAAAAGGAAACTCGAAATCAGGAGACTGAGCCTCACGCAGGGGCAAGGGCCTCAACCCTCAGCTCCGGCACGCGCGTGTGCAGAGAGGGGCTACGGCATGGCACTGCTTTGACACTAGGTTTGCTCTGCGGCCCCATATAGCTCCAGGCTGCGATCAGCCCTTGGCACTTCCCAAAAGTACTGCGCAGGTGATGTCACTTCCTACATGTGCAGCGAGCAGGGCAGTCAGCACTGTTTCCCAGAAGCTGGCTGGCTCTAATGGCGGTGTGTGCCCTGGCAATTGTTTGTGTTAGAGACCGAACGCTCTGCAGTGGCCCCTAGGACACTGACGATCCAAGGCAAAGCTGCAGTGCCTGTGGAGCCAGTGGGGGGCGGGGGGAGCGGCTGCTGCCTGCCACTGACATGTCCTCTCAGTTAGTCCTGCGGCAGCTGTGGGATGTCCTGCTGGTGGTGTCTGACACTTTGCGAGGAGTCCCAGGTCTGTTGAGATTTCCCTGGGAGATACTGTTCTGGGCTGCTATAGTGGTGTTTATAGTAAAGAGCCAACATATTTTAAGAGCTAGCCTGGAGGCATTTGGCCCGGAATGAAGTCTATGGAAAAGTCCAGAAGACTGGATTGATGGTGCAAACCCACAAAGCCCTCAAGCCCTGTGCAGTGGAGGCCAGTGTTCCTGTTACAGACCCAGTGCTCCCCTTACAGACCCAATGCTCCCCTTACAGACTCAATGCTCCCGTTACAGATTCAGTGCTCCCGTTACAGACCCAATGCTCCCGTTACAGATCCAGTGCTCCTGTTATAGAGTCTGTGCTCCCGTTACAGACCCAGTGCTCCCATTACAGACCCAGTGCTCCCGTTACAGACCCAGTGCTCCCCTTACAGATGCAGTGCTCCTGTTACAGACCCTGTGCTCCCGTTACAGATCCAGTGCTCCTGTTACAGACCCAGTGCTGCCGTTACAGACCCAATGCTCCCGTTACAGATCCAGTGCTCCCGTTACAAACTCAGTGCTCCTGTTACAGGCTCAGTGCTCCCATCACAGACCCTGTGCTTGGTGACACCTAATGAAAATCTGAACAGGTCGTCTTACAGATGCAGTGCTCCCGTTATAGACCCAGTGCTGCCGTTACAGACCCTGTGCTTCTGTTACAGACCCAGTGCTCCCGTTACAGACCCAGTGCTCCCCTTACAGATGCAGTGCTCCCGTTACAGATCCAGTGCTCCTGTTACAGACCCAGTGCTGCCGTTACAGACCCTGTGCTCCTGTTACAGACCCTGTGCTCCCGTTACAGATCCAGTGCTCCTGTTACAGACCCAGTGCTGCCGTTACAGACCCAATGCTCCCGTTACAGATCCAGTGCTCCCGTTACAAACTCAGTGCTCCTGTTACAGGCTCAGTGCTCCCATCACAGACCCTGTATGCTGGATGGGCCATAGCTCACAGACAGCAAAGGCCATGGTGCTTCCGCCTGGTCCTGGACGGCCTTGTCCACCTCCTACCCAGGGCTCTGGCCACATTGGATCACTCACCCCCGTTACAGACCCAGTGCTCCCGTTACAGATCTAGTGCTCCCGTTACAAACTCAGTGCTCCTGTTACAGGCTCAGTGCTCCCATCACAGACCCTGTGCTTGGTGACACCTAATGAAAATCTGAACAGGTCGTCATTTGAGGATGTGGAAGACTTCCTTGAAAAGGGACAGGAAAGAGAGCCCCCTTGACTTTCATTTCATGGGCCGACGATGGCTCGCCTTCAAAAGGACATACAGTCTCTTGGAGAGGCATCTGACTCCCACCAATCCCAAGTGACCGAGGCAAAACACATCCCGAAAACATCTCAGAACAACGCTCAACACCTTCGGAAGAAAATAACGGGTAGTCTGAATGAAGACACTCATCTTCGGCAAAGTCTGGAACTGCTCTTCCAAGAAACTGAGGGATGGGAGCAAAGAATGCAGGGGCTGGAGGGACAAGGTGATTTGCTGGAACACTCGAACACAAATGCGACAGGTCCCGAGCCATAAAGGAAGCCAACTAAATTCCCTCGTCGAAACCACACTGAAGGCCACACGTTTGCCTGATCTCTTCCTTCTAGAAGGTCCTGTAGAGGCCGGCAACTTGGAAGCCAAGGAAAAGAGAGAGGTGGACACAGACATCACCCAGCCTCCCCCTTGAAAGCTGAGGTAAAGAGTCTCATTTTTGCAGCCAACTTGTAAAAGTGTCCTGGAAAAGGTATGAAGAAGAAAAAGAAGAAATATCCAGGAAACTGTGTGATGAAAATCAAACGCATGAAGCGCTCACGGGACAAATAAGTCCCCAAACCGAGCAAGCATCCTTCCAGTCTGAAAAGTCACAGGCAAAAGTGAGAACTCAGGAGCTTTGGCTGCAACTTCACATGCTGCCTGAATTACATCAAGAGCGTGCAGAGCAGCTTCTGAGAAAATCGGTTGCTGGGAAATTGAGGAGAAACATCTCAAAGCATACACATCAGAATAGCAGCCTCCAAAGAAGATGGCGGAAGATGTGGCAAAAGAATGGGAGAGAAGCACCTTTTTGCGTCAAAATGAGATTCTCTTTTTTTTTTTCCATGGAAAAATTGCTCAAGAAAGGTGGATGGCAGGTCTGTCAAAAGAGAGACGCTTTCCCTGACAGAATATCTTCTCGTTCATTTTGGTGGTATTACTCCATGTGTCATAATTTTTCAAAGAACCCCTAAATGGGTATTTAGGCATCTGTATTCATTCTACTGCTACAAATAATACCACGATATAGATCCTTATGTTGATAGGATTTAGACCGCTATCATTTTTATGATGAAATTAATTTTGCAGATCATTACCTCATTGTTTGTTTATTTACTGAACAGGAGGGCTAGCAATATCTTTTTAAACTTTAGATAGCCTCACAGCCAGATTGAAGACTCAGCTAACATTCAAAAAGATCCCTATGCAAAAATGGCTTCAGAAGTCATTTGAGTCAACTATAGAACTTGGCTTAGGAGCTCATGAACAAAAGTGAATCTAAATGCTCTCAGAACGATTTACATTCCATTGTTCTCTGAAATCTTAAGTCTAAAGAGAAAATAAGAGACTGATTTCTAATTTATTTTAGACTTAAGATGCGTAACTTTTTCCAGCTACTAAAAGAAAAAAAAAATTTTCAGACAACAGAGAAAATGAATCAAAAATTATGTGCTAAAGGAACAGAAGACGGGCCCAAAAAAGTATACGAGTGAGGGTATTTACTGCATCGTTGTTTGCCATGGGTAAAACTGGATGACACTTAAATGGCCACCAAAAGGGAAGTGGTTATGTACCTAATGGCACATCCAACTCATGGACTACTATGTATAAATGAAAAAGAAGGAGCCCACTTGTTTTAGAAAGACTAGCAAATCTAATTGCTAAGTGAGATAAAGTAAGCACACACATGGCATGGCAGCATTCATTTAAAAAACAACACTGAATATATATGTACGTGAATCGGCACCTTTAGGCGTGTATGTGTGTAGCTCTGTGCATCTAAGTGTGGAAATCCTATCAGGGAGACAGAGAGACTCGTGCTGTTGGAAGGAGTGACTTAACATTGAAGGAAAGGAACAGTGAATAACTTTTAGATTTACATCACAAATTATTAGAGCGCTGGCTCTTTTTTTACACATATGCGTGGCTGGCGTGTTACTAAGCATATTTTCAAATGCAGAAGCAGAACGGATGGCATTGAAATCGGATGCTTTCAATGTAAACATAATTCACTCTTCTAAAAAATAGTTTCGTGATTCCAAATTCATCCTTAAATCGAACAGCTAGCCGGCCCGTTTGTGGCTCATTCATTTCCCCCAGAAAACAGTGAATAAACACAGCGGGGTATAAATGCATACGTCTGGAGAAGATGAACTTTTACACGAGTTCTGTCTTTTCCGCTTTCTAAAGTGTGGACCTTACCAATTTCTTTGACCTGCCTTTTTTTTTTTTTCCCCCCTCCTCCCATTCCAATGCACGGCGGTGACAAGGCATTGAATTACTAGTTTGTCACTAACGCCATAGGCTTTATTATTCCTTTGAACAGAAGCTCAGCTTAAAAAGAAAAGTTTTTCTTAATAAGTAGCTGTTCATCCTTTGATATGCACATCTGGATCCCTGGTCTTATCTGCCGCATGCTAATGCTGCTTCCTGCAGATAATGATAAAAGAACAACTCAAAATAACAAAAAAGGAATAAAACGTGCCAGATGCCTAAAAAATAAGGACAATGCATATAAAAGAAACTGGATTTTCGACTCGGGAGAATAAACTCTATCAACAATTGAAGTAATCATTTTAGTGCTCAACTGATGCAAGAATTTTTTTTTTAAGGGATTAGGGGGAGGGGGGGGGAAGCAAACATCAGCTGACAACCACCACCACATTCTGTTAGAAATTAAGAGGGAAATAAAGCTAAGTATGCTATAAATCACTTTGGGGTTTAATTTTGCATCTGCCCTGCTACATTGCTTCTTTTCCTCATTTGGCTGTGACTTAAACACTGCTAATTAAAGACTTACATTCATACCTTTTTTTAGAAATTATAAAATATTTCAAACGTACAGAAAAGTACCAAGGATAATGTAAGAAATGCCATGTATTCACCATCTGCACTGAACGACTTTTCAATTTTTCCTTCATGTCCATATTTTTAAGAATACATTTCCTTCCTTCCAAGAAAGAGTCCTTCCGAACGTGATTTTTCTTAATTTCTACATCCCCTTTGTTTATTAAAAGAAGGTGCTCTTCTTATAAAATTATTATGATTTTCCCCAGTTTTAGTAATTCTCAGACGCTTTCTTCCTCTCCTCAGCGTGTAAACGGGTCGGATGTTTTGAAAGTTAGGTTAACAGTCAGGATGCATGTGTAGAATTGTTATATATTTAATATATACGTATGAGTTACAGATATTGCATAGGGTTACCATCTAGATGATGTTCGTTCTTTACAATTTCTTTTCAAAAGAGGCGACGGTCAACCTGCTTTGGCGATTTGTGGATAGAGCATCAAATCAGCAGTTCTGTGGCAGATCGTCATAACTGACACATTAATAGACCGGCGAATAAGAACTTCTGCTGTCCGTAACACGCTCTATCAGCTGGGAGCTGAGGATGGCGGGAAGGGCGAAAGGCAGCAGTAGCCCCTACATCTCCAGCATGCCTGCAGTTGGAGGTTTGGGTCCCTTTCTTCCCTAACCAGATAAATGTTCGGGAATTGATTCCGCATTAGCATGCAACAGGCATGGGAAAATGATAAACTCCTATTACCACTGCCATGGCAACTGAAAAAATGGCTGCTTTGGGGGAGCAAGGTCCGCAGGAGAAGAAAAGCGAAGACCTCGTCCCTTTCTTCTGTTTGACATCTGTTGTTTAACATACAAAATTGTATTATCATGACGCAAGCGAGTCAGCCAGGACTAAAGGCTGCCTAGGAACTGTTAAAACCGGCCCCTCCCAGGCCCTGCTCCCTTCTCTTTACCGTAAGAGTGTATAATTCGACCCTGAACATTTCCACCGAGGGCTGTTTCATCCCAGGTACAAAGTGTGAAGTGCCTTGGAAAGGTGGAACGTGGAGAAGAGAGTCTGGGGAGAGAGGCAGATGGTCGATCAGAAAGCAAGAACAACGAAAAAATTCCTTGTGTAGCTGCTTTTCTAAATGATCCATTCCTCTCTCCTCCTGCCCCTCAGCCCCTTACCCTCACTATTTGGGTTTTTCTGAGACAGCCATTTGAGCAGAACTTGTGAACCTGAGTAGACAGAAGGCCAGCAGGAACAGTAAACGGAAGTCGGAGCTAAAGGTTTAAAATGGTTATGGCAGGTCACCTGGACAAAGGCTGGGAGCAGCACACCTTGATGCTGAAGCGTAATTTGAGAAAAGGTGCTCTATTTCCTTCTTTACACTGCCCTCTTCCAAAACATTTTTATAAAGTGTCTCTATATAGCCAATAAGTGTTTCAAAGGGGGCTACGGTAATGGATCTTCAGCCAATACTTATACAAAGGTTCCATATTATCCAAATGTACCACTTGAAGCAAGTCCTTTGTTCATATATAAAATATTTTATATATTTTAATACATATTTATACGTGCATTTTAATACATAGTATATGTGTATTAAAATACACATTATGTGTATTTAATGATGCGTATTCTAATACACATATACCTTTTGCAATGAGGACATTTAAATGAAATGACTTTCACCACTTCGCAGCTGTGTAAGTAAAACAAACTGGTATCATTTGGGGTTGTTTTTTCTCAACACCGCCTTGAAACAGTTGTTATTCAAGGTTCGTTGGAGGCCATAGTGAAATGGACTAAATCGGAATTTTCAGTAAGATCAGATAAGTGCTTACAAAAGAAAGCACGTTTCTATCCTTCCCCTTGGTTATTAGCGAACTTGGTAAATAAAGGCAGTGAAGCCAAAAAGAGCCTGCTGATCAAACCCAAGCCACTTCTAGGCATTGGGAGCTTCTTCACAGTCTAATAACGATTTGTAACAAACTTGCAGCCTTGATCGCAGATGCAAAAGCAAAGGCAACGGAAAACATCCCATCCGCTCTGTTGTTTTTTTCCCAAATGGTCAGAGTAAATTTACAATACGCCACCTGGGTGAGACCAATAGCTAAGAACCTAGACGATGTACACAGTAACGACGGGGATTTCTCAGACTCGCTGGATACACTGGAGGTGGAATTCGCTTGGGGAAAGAGCGCCCAGGGCTGCCCATGTGCTTCACATAACAAAGGTCTTATTTTTAATCCCGAAAGACATTTATCAGATATTTCAGTATCAGGTTATTTCTGCTCCTGTTTTCAGCTTTCAGTTCCATCAGCATAATCTTTGTCACACACAGGGTGGCAGTTTTACATTTGCAATTCTAGATTTTTCTTTCTGCCGGGTTCCGGGCACCCCCCTGCTGTTTTTACATAGCTACTGCACATCAAATGAGTCAAGCCCTAGAAATAGTCTGAGGATGTTTCCTGGGGATGGGGGTGAAGGGATCCTGGGGGATTTCTCTTTTTGCAGTTTAAGATTCTGAAAGGCATAACTTTCTGGGGGAAGGGGTCAGAGAAAGTTCTGCGAGCCAAGCTTTTTGATTCAAACCCCTAGATGTTTGGGGGCTCGACCCTGTTTTCTGACAATTTTCAAATAAAGTCATCCCCAAATCTGGTGCGTTTTCCAAAAATAGGGATTCCTCGGGCTTTGCTTGAGATTTACAGGACCAGATTCTGAAGGGGTAGAAACTACAATGATTGCAAAAGTGCCCTCACTTGAGTCTCAAAGAACAGAAAGAACTACAGACACACTGAAATACATAAAAAATTAATATCGCAAGAATCGTTTTGATTACTGACCAAGTCACATCTCAGTGTAAATGTCGTCTGTTCAGAGAGAACTTCTCCAGCCCCCAGCTGGCCCTCTTCAACGTGTGGCATTGATACCCTTCACTTGTCTGTTTACCACGGGCTTCTCCACAGCAGGACATCGCCTTCTGAGCGCTGGAGCCTTCTCTGCCCGCTAGGTCAAGTCCTGTAGGTCAGTGCCTACATATCGCAGGTACTCAATTATTAGTTCGTGCTAGGTGACTGCATGAGCGAATGAAGGATTTAACTATAAAAGATTCGATGAGCAGAGAGGGATGCTGGTCCTTTTCTAATCTGACCCTCATATTGTGCAGTTGTTGGAAGGCAGCTCAGAGGAGACCTGGCTAGCTTAGCACACCTGCCCAGGTGGCCACTGTCAGCGGCCTTCTGCTCTGATGACACCTGAGACTTGTTTTTAATACTCAGAGATGTATATTGCAGCATTGTTAATGGTAGCAAAAAACTGGAAACAAAAGGAATAGGTATTGTTACATTCACAGCACGGAATATTATACAGCTGGTAAGTAAAATGAAATAAAACTAAGAATTGCATTGAAGGAAATTTCCATTAAGTATCGTTGAGTGACGAGTAAAAGGCGCTCAAGTATAAAATAATACCCCATATCGGTAAAACAAACTATACGCAATATTCTTGCCCAGGATTACTTGAACCTTGATAAAAATATGGGATGATATGAACTTAACTGTGAAGACAGGTTATGTGCAGGGGGCCAGGTGGGAGGCAGGAGGATTATGAGAGAGAAGGGAGAAGTTGGCAGAAATCAAGAAAAAGAAGAAAATCAAGTGATGGTGATATTTAAAAAATCATGTACGATATGTTGATGTTTATGTACTTATAAAAATTATGTAATTACGCATGCCTGTATGGAAACAGAAATTGTCTTTTTTAAAAATGGGGATGCATCTGAAGTGATAAAAGGAACATATATAGCCTTGAATGTATTTTTTAGGAAAGATTGAAAAAGATTTCCATGTAACTTAAAAATTTAGTAAAAAGAGAAACAGCGAAATTGCAAAGAAAGATGAAAATAAGAAGAAATAACTTTCTGAAATGAAAAACAGAAATGTCTTAAAGCTAAGACGAAATGTTGATATGTAGTTTATTATAGAGGGTACGAGGATCTCATTATATTATTATTATCTTTTTTTCCTTTTCTGGATTTTTAAACATTCGTGTTAGGGAAAAAAAATAGATCAAAAGACATATTCAGTAGCGCCCTGATGAGGGTCATTCTATTCCAGAAGCAGAAGGCTTGGCCCATGGGTGGGATGGGGCCGGCACTCCTCCCCATCCTGGGAGCAGTTACATCCCACGCGAGCCCTTCCTCATCAGTGGAGAATAAAAATTAACCAAAGGACACCTGATTTTGATTCTCTGCCTGACCTCTCCTCCTACTGCCCCCTTATGGAAAGCGTTGGCCTGTGTTTTGTCTCAAGTCCTTGTCTCGGGCGTTGAGAGCATTCTGGAGCCCACTTGGGTTCAAACTCGGGGCTGCTACAGACCGGCCGTGGGATTTTCTTAGAGGAGGAGAGGAGAGGAGGCAGGCAAAGCGCTCAGGGCAGCGCCTGGCCTGGAGAAGGGACCCTTCCTTCCTCCTGCCTCCCTAGCTAAGGACGCCTCACGGACTGTCCTCCCAGACCTGAGCAGACAATTCCAAAACCCGTCTCCATCTCCGTTTCGGGCAGGTTTTCGGCCTGGGGAGCTCTCATCCAGTCCACTCCTTGCTCTGACCACCAAACTGTGTGCCTCGTTGTGACCCAGGCACTGGGCACCGAGCACAGAAAATGAAAACTCACACTGGCTCCGGTGGGGAAGGTCGCCGCTGACTCGGCAGGCATCCAGGGCCTAAGTGTCAGGCTAGCATGTCCTCCACTCACTAGCTGGCTCATCTTGGGCCAATGACAACTCCTCTGAGACTCAGTTTCCTCTTGCGTAAAATCAGGATCACACACTGGGTATACATTCAGTATACAGAGAGTGTTGGGGCTTTTGGTTTGGGGTGTGTGTGTGTGTGTGTGTGTGTGTGTGTTTTCCTCCATCACGCTCACGAGAGCATAGTCTTTGATGGTGTCGTTTGTCCACCACAGTTTTCTTAAAACCTTGAATCGTGCCTGGCACATATAGGTATTCTGTAAACATTTGTTGAGTTAATTACGTTTGTCTTATATTTCAACTTTTGCATTTAAAAGAAACATCCCTTATTTTCCTAGGAGGAGTTATTTTTAAGAGTTTATCTAAAGAATATCACAAGACATAGAAAAGTTGGGTTGCGAGGAATTCACACCTTCAGCTTTCACTAGATGTCGCCAATTGTTTTAATTGTTCTCCAAAGGGTTGTATCAATTTTACACCCAAAGAGCTGTTTCTAAGGGTTCCCCTCCGCCCGCATCCGTTCTAGACCCAGAACTTTTAAGCGCTTTGCCATGTTTTTCTTTAAAGGGGAGAATGAAAATAAAGCCGCTAGCTTTAGAGTATATTGCACCTTTAAACATTTTTATTTTTACTATTATTGGGTTGACACAAGTTATCATCCCAGATCTCAGCTCCGATATCTCCTACTGAGAGGTCTTTCCTGAATCCCTGTTTAAGTCGGTTTTCTCTTTAGTCACCCTCTATCCCATCTCTCCTCATCGCCTCCCTGACGCATTGAAATCTGAAAGCATCTTTTTGACTGTACTTATTCACTGCGTTTCTCCCGTCTAGTCTGTAAAGGCTCTGTCAGTTTTGCTCATCACTATATCTCCAGGGCCTGGCACAGGATAGGAAGCTAAGAAATACTTATAGAATAAACGAAAGAACGGATGGCTTTTTTGAAAAGACAAAGTCAATTTAGACATCTGCTAAACATCAGACATTTCTTTTTTTAAATCTTGACTGTAATAGGCAAGTGCTACTATCAGATGATCTCCCTCATTTTGCCCTCATCATCTTTGAATCAGAGATTTTGTAATTTATTCAAAAAGTATTTCTTCACTACTCCTTATGTTCCAGTGACCATTTCATGAAACCACCCCTGGAACAAAGACAAAATGATGCGTTTGCAATTTTGCAGGAAGTGGGCTTAGATGGCGAAGACGGAACGAAATGTGAAATCTGGCTTGAGAATCTCTCGAAAGAAATTTTTTTCTTTAGAGCATAGTGGTGGTAATGATAAGTGCTAACATGAGTTCGATGCTTACTGCGTGCCAGACACTTAACTAGTTGCTTCACATGAATTATAGGTTTAATCATCAGAAAAAACATACGGGGTAGTTATTATTAAAACGCCACAACCTGTCGGTCTATTTAACCTACCTGAATTCTACCATCTCTGTGTGGCGAGAACAGAGAAAGAGAAGGCTGATATAAATTATACAGGCAATTGTTTGGGGGAAGAGATAAGGCATGCATTTCCTGGTCCTGAGTTCTGTCTCGTCCCCACCTGCCACATTAGAATAACAGAAAGGTAACCTTTGATCCTACTTGATTTCCCCCCCTGAACACACTGGCTTTTAGAACTAAGTCCTCTGAAGGCTTAAAGTTGCAAAAGGCTTAAAGTGTAAGTGTAAGTCTTCACACTTACACGCCTGGAGAAGCAGACTCAACCACTGTTGGGACCAGACTCCCTGATTTTGATACAACTCCTACATTTAACATATCACCTTGACCCAGGTACATGCTCGGAACACTTTACTGCATCATTTATTTTTTGTTATGACGATAGATCTTAGAACGACTTGGATGGGTTTGGTGGTTCTGTTTGGAGACGGGAAAGAAATCTGGACGTTTATTCCAAACCCAGGAGTCTATGACCATCTCATTGTTTCCCAAACTTTCTTGGTCACATAAATCACTTGCTAAAAAACAAAAACAAAAACAAAAATGCTCAAACAACAACAACAAAATGGTGCCTGGCACATAGTGGGTACTCAATACTTGTTGGATAAATGATTCAAGTAAAAGATTTACAAGTTGAAAACAAAATGAAAGATCTGATTTTTGTAAACAACCCCCCAACCACATGTATTTCTTCTGTCTTATGTATCTATAAACACACAGACACACAGACACACACACACACACACACACACACACACACTTTTTAATATATGTTTGTATAATCATAGGCAAAGTCTTTAAAGGTATTTAACAAACCATTGAAAGTAGTCCTCTTTGGGGAGAAACTGTTTTGGCTCCTAAGGTGCTTGAATTTCAATAATTTTCTAAAACCCCAACAGTTTTCATAGTTCATTTTAATAATTTAATGATAAAAATGGTTAATAATTTGATCGTTCTAATGATGGAATAAATCGAATTATTTTAACAATTGGAAAAGTGAAATAGTGAGCGACGTTCTTTTTTCTATAGTTATCTGCCACTGATTTTCTTTCTTTTTTTTTTATTATTTATTATAATTTATGCCTACAGCACCTGGTCTTCCTAGGTGGTCTCCCATCCAAGTACTAACCAGGCCCGACTCTATTCAGCTTCCGAGATCAGACATCGGGCTTGTTCAGGGTGGCATGGCCGTAGACCACGGACTATGGCTCCACTGGGGGGCGAACCCAGGACCTTCTGCACGTAAAGCAGACGTGCTAACCGCTACACTATGGAACCACAGCCAACCACTGATTTTCTTTTTCAAAAATATATTGTAAATGTATTCACCCAATGCCTGCCTTATACCGGGCCCAGTGCCAGGCATTCTCGGAACACGAAGAAACCTACTCTTGCTCTGTGGACACTGACGATTTGGCCAAAGACATATGCTCTTCCTGTGCGAACAGTTAACAGTATGAGACTGAAGTTACAGCTCGAGGTGACAATGCAAAGGAATTCTAGCTTACTGCCAGGAAGGGCTGGGGTGAAAGGCATTCAGGTGGTCCGTGGGGAGAGGTCCAGAAGGGCAGTGGGGGAGACAGGCATTAAAAAGGCTTAGTTCGATAATCCAATAGAAAAACGAGCAAAGTTTCCTAGAGAAGGAAATTCTAATAGCCCTCAGACATATGAAAAGACGCCTTGCTTCCACACAACAGAGCAAGACGAATGGAAAACGTCATGTTTTAGCATTTTCCACCTATCACATTGGCAGAGGGAAAACAAATGTTGACATGTCCTGTGAGAGGGAGGCTGTGAGGGAAACAGGCCTCCCCACCACGCTGCAGGTGGGACTGTCACCTGGTAAGGTCTCCTGGGAAGATAATTTGGCCGTGAAAGGCAAATTAAACACCCACAAACCCTCAGACCCAGACATTCCAATTCTGGGATTTATCATCTGATGTACTTGCACGTGGTCAAAATGACATTCGCACAAAGCTGCTCGTGGTGGCATTCTTTGAGAGAGCAAGAGATTGGGAGAAGAAAAGCAAATGAAATGTCTGTGACAGGGGACTGTTTCAGTCAGTCGGGGGAGGGCCATGCGACGAATAATCTTGTAGCTACTGGGAAAATAAAAAAGCTTAATATTTATTGCATGTGCCAGGCATTATTCTAAGTCTTGCGTGATTCCTCATTCATTCAGTCTCCTCAACAACCCTCTGGAGTAGGTATTTAGGTATTGTCACCTCCACTTCACAGATGAGGAAACTGAGTCACAGAGAAATGTAATAACTTGCCCAATGTTACACGACTAGCCAATAACGAAATGTTAAGTGAACAAAAATCAGGGTAAAGAACAGTCTGTATAGCTGCTCGCATTGCAGAAAAGAGAGCAAAAAATAAATATGTATATATATGTGTATATATTTCGGTATGTGTGTATATATAGTTGACCTTGAACAATGCAGGTTTGAATTGAGTGGGTCCACGTATATGCAGTTTCTTCAATAAATACGTACAGTACTGTAAATGTATTTTCCTTATGATTTTCTTAATACCATTTTCTTTTCTCCAGCTTATATTATTGCAAGAATGCAATATATAATACATATAACATACAAAATACGTGTTTATCGACTATGTTATTAGTAAGACTTCCAGTCAACAGTAGGCTATTAGTGGGTAAGTTTTGGAAGAGTCAAAAGTTATACTTGGATTTTCAACTGCACAGGGGGTCAGTGCCCTGAACCTCAGCATTTTTCAAGAGTCGACTGGACATGTGTGTATGTACTTATACATATATACATACATACATACATACATACATAAACTGTACATGTGTGTATGTACTTATACATATACACATACATACATACATACATATATACACACATGTATACATATATATGTCTGGAAGAAGACAGGAACACCTGAGACTATATTACCTGTGGCTGCCTCTGGGGACGGATGCTCAGTTTCAGGAAGACAGAGGACGGAGAGAGATTTACTTTACACCGTATAGAATTTATACCTACTGAACTTTTGTACCATGTATACGTGATACCAATTCAGCAACTTTAAATCTTTCAAGAATTTTAAATGGAAGGGGAAGGAGCTGAACTATCTTATAGATTCTCTTTTGATCTGTGCTCATACGGTGACCGCCAGCGACATGTGGCTACTGAGTGCCTGAAATGCGGCTGGTGAGGACTGACATGTGCCATTCGTGTAGAATATACATCAGATTTCAAAGACTTGGTACGAAAAATCATGTAAAATATCAAATTAATAATGTTTGTATTGATTACATGTTAAAATGATATTTTAGCTCTCTTGAATTAAATAGACTATGTTATTAAAATGAATTCTACCTGTTGCCTTTTATCTTTTTAAAAGAAAGCTACCAGCAAGTTTAAAATTACACATATAGTTAGCATCGTATTTCTACTGGATGGCTCCGGTCTGAACCTCTCTTAAACCCTATTGATAACATAAATGAGGTGGTGATTTACATTTAAAAAGGGCATCAGACTCCTTGAGTCTTAGGAACACTCCAGCCAGGCAGGAATTATTATTACTGCTCCCCAGTTACAGAGGAGGAAGTAATGTGCTCATTCAAAGTCCATTATACTTTCTTTCAATTCATATTTTTATCCCAGGGCCCTGAGCATGTGGGAAGGAATGAGAGGGTTGCAGGATTAAATGCATGGGGACCTATTTCATATAGTTTATTCGCAAGAGCTGTGAGTGATATAATAACTTGGTTAGCTGGGACTCGTGATGGAAATGATGCTCAATAAATTACCTATCATGTTTTGTTTTTTTTTTGTACTCGTTAATGATATGGTTGTCTTTTTATTTTTTTCTATCAAGGCTCTTTTTTTTATATCTAACATTCCAGTAAAAGGCTATATCTCAAAAGGTCCCAGTACTCCAAACGGATTGTCTTTTGGGGCCAGGGTAAGTGATGCTGGGAACAGTTTCACCAAAGCTATTTAGTGGAAATTTACTGACTTATTTGTTTGTTTCCATTCTCGGACCACCGAGTTAAGCTCACTTCGGTCACCTTTTGTTCACAAGCCTGCTCAGGCTTGATTTTCATGGTTTACTTCAAAGAGGCATGGGTTGAGTTAGCTTACTGGTTTTCTTTTGTTTTGCTTTGTCTTCGAATGAATGTCGGTTTTACAGAAGGAGCGCGCATCACTCACTCCTCAGCATTCTACCTTCCTTCAGGATAGCTTGGTGAGAGCAGCAAGCAGGAAAATGTCTACTATGGAAAAATTCAACCACAGAGAGGTTGGTCGTTCTGGCTAGAACTAAGTGACAAGTAAAATTTGAGTTAGGAATACATTCCAAACAGTAAAATTTGAGTTAGGAATACATTCCAAATATTTAGGGAGTGGATGAGGGAGGTGAAGACTGAAATGGTAATAATGATAACTGCTGATCTATATCATGGATTTAGATTTTGTGCCAAAGATCAGGGTCGGCATTCGAGGTGACAACTGCATATATCATGTCATGGTTTTATATACCATTACAGAGAAGAGAAAATGCTTTCAGTTAAACTATAACACTATTGATTATAGCTATATTCTGATTTCAGAGGTGTTAAAATGTGGCACAAATGTTTGAATTGTAACTGGTGAAATACAGGGTCAAAACTGCCTCTGGTAATGGGTTAGGAAGGCCCCAGGTGGAGGAAAGCTACGCAACACACGATTCTCTCTTTGGCTGAGGAGCCAGTGAGTGAGGGGCTCCCATCTGGAGAACAGGGCTCTGTTGTGAATCCCTGGATCCCTAGGGGTGAGATGCTGACACCTGGACCAGCAGCACAGTCAGAGGCTCCCGTCCGGTCTCACATCAGGGCCCCTCGAGCATCCCAGCCTGTGGAATCACTTCCGCCATGACCATTATTATTCTCTTCTGTTAACTTTCCCAGGTCCTGTGGTCGAATTTTCCCGTAAGTTAAATGCTCATGGGATGCAAATATTTACTCTGGGCCAGGCACTACGATAAATACTTCTTACATGGGTTAAATCGTTTGGTGTTCGCCGTACCCCTGTACGGTGGGGGTCATCATAATGCTCAGTTTACAGATGAGGACACTGAGGCACGGGGAGGTTAAGCGACAAACCAAACGTTACACTGTAGAGGATTTCAGAACAGGTGGGACAGGTCCAGACCCTGACGCGCCATTTAAGGAGGACATTTTCTAGTTTCTATGCCAGTTAATCAAAGTCCGAAAGGCAAAACTTGGAAAAATATCCTCTGCCCAATGCCCTTCACCGACAGCCGAAGAATTTGGGCAAACTTTAGAAAAGGATGACATTTAAAATGTTTTAAGCTGACCAACCTGAATGGCTACCTTTCGCCAGCCAGGAGGAAACACTGGTACAGAAAAGATGATTTTCAAATAACACGTTAAGATGCTGAGATAACACCCCCAAGGCTAAAGCGTAAATTAAATACAAGTTTTCCAGGAAAGTCTTTATAGCTGGGACTTTGACCTTGGTGATACAGCTACATCTGCGAGGTCACAGAAATGAAGATAATTTTAAGGATATGCTTTTTGGGGAACTCTGAGTCCAGGTTAAATCTATAGTCACGGCCAAGAGAATAACAAACGCAATCCGCCCTTTGCATTCCCAAGCAAGAATCATAAAAATAGCCAACAATGACTTATACAGCTCTTTATATTTCCCATAACGAATGGTGATTTTTTTCTAAAATACAACTTGAATTCATTTTTCATCTAATTAAGTGCATTTGTGTTTCAAACCTAAAGAATCGTGCTCACTGAGAGCATCCTGTTTGCCAGCCTCTGTGCTAAGTTCTTTACCAATCGTAGCTCTCTGATCCGTCCAGTACCCCAGAGGAGGTGGGGAGGACAGGTACAGCGTCATCTTTCTTTCATGGGTGGGAAGACTCTGACTCAGAGAAGCTAAATAACTTTCCCAAGGTCACACAGCTAATAAGTGGTAAAGCTGAGATTTGAACCCAAATCCACATGGCGGCAAAGACTTTTTTTTTTTTTTTTTAAAGCGCTCTCCTACATCATCTGCCTAGCATGTCACATAAACCACGCAATTCAATCTTTCCATTGGTTTGGAAAACGCAGCCTTTTCAATGCATATCTCAAGAGAAAAATTTTGAAAACTTTGAAAATTAGGAAATTCGTAACTGTTGCGGACTGTGTCCCTCTGAACTTCACGATGAAGCTCTGACACACGATGTGACTGTATTTGCAGTCTGGGCCTTTCAGGCCTTGAAGTCATCAGGGAAGGTCCTAATCCAATGGGACTGGTGTCTTTATGAGAAGAGGAAGAGACACCACGGGTCTCTCTCTTTCCACGCGCACGTGCACACACACACACACACACAGAAAAGGCCACGTGAGGACACAGTGAAAAGGTGCCATCTACTAGCGAAGGAGAGAGGTCTCACTAGTAGCCAACCTTGATCTTGGACTTCCGGCTTCCACTACAGAAGCCCAGGTGACTACAACAGTAATGAAAAAGAACGCGTGACCTACAGAAAGCAACGCGAATGGCCCCCCTCGGGTGTTATGGCCAGTTTCCAGGTCGAGTCACATGGTACACAGCTGAGTGGGGTTTTGAGCCCAGCAGAGTTGACTTCCCAAGGCTGTGTCCTTAACTGCCAGCATTGCGCGAATGCCTTAGGACTGCTCTACAATAATCTGCATTATTTAAAGTTTAAGGCAGCTCCATTACTCACTCCGTCAAGGGAGCCAGGAGAAGGAAACACTGCGTATCCCTTTATCAGGACGTTTTCAGCTGCAAGTCCCCACGTGTGGACTAAATTTGATGCAAACAGTAAGGCCATCCCTTACTATGCTTAACAAGAATCTGTTCAAGGACTGGTTCAGGAGAACACGAATACCATCGAGAAACAAGCCCTCTCCCTTATCTATCCCTTCATCATATTGGCTTGGTCCCTGAGCGAGCATCCTCACAGTCACAAGATAGCTGCTGCAGCCCCAGCCCTTCCACAACAATGTCAAAGGCAGGAAAAAGGAGATCTATCCTTGAGCATCTATCTTTCTAGAGGAGGAAAATCCTTCTGCAAAGTCCCCTCGTAGGTTTTCCCTTTTGTCTCTGTGGCTAAAACTGGGTTGCATGCCCACTTCTAGAACAATCTCTGGTAAAAGGGCTCAATAGATGGGTGGAAATGTAAAGGGAGCTTACTTTCGAATAAAAGTCAAGGTCTGATTGCAAGGAAGAAGGGAGACAGGGCAGTTGGATAAGGGATCGAGAACTTCAGCCACAATTTTGTTTCAGGAAAATGTCCCTTGTGAAGCCGGACAATTGACTTCACTTCAGAAACCCCTAGACTCTACTGCACTGTCCTACATCTCCACGTTTCAGCCTTTAAAATTACCTTGCTGTAGCAGGGTATATATTTTAACTGGTAACTCAGCTCGGTTATTAAAGATGGAAAGAGATAAATTTAAAGAGCCTTCAGCTTGACAAAGAAAAGGGCATGAAATCAATTTGTATGTAAATTGCTCCCAGTCAGAACTTTCCAGAAGGTGAGAGTTACACAGAACACATTTTCTTCTGGGTTAAAATTCTTCCCAAGACCATCCTGTCTGTTTAAAAGCAGCTGAACACTGATGTCAGGAGTTCAGAATCTAATTGTGGAAAAAGAAAAGAAATGCCATTTTTCTTGCTAGTTTGAAGGGAATGAAGGAAAAAGTACACAATATGCTTTCCTGTCGTTACTAATTACTTCTCTTTCCAAGGTAGACTGGCGGTTCCACCTCCTGTACGGGGAGAAATACTAATTAGAAGACAAAGGATTGAATTGTTGGTGTTACCATCTAGTTCACAGCTTGAGGCAGTCTTTCCAAAAAGATATTCTGTTTACTTAATTGAAGGAAAGAGCTAATGATAATAAAATGGATGATAATGATTACCATGGCAATAGCTCACATTCCTAGAGCACTTGCTATAAGCCAGGCATTGTGAAAAGGACTTTCTTGTGTAAAACTAGGATCACAAACTGGGTCACTATGCACCCAGTGAGGTAGATCCCTGAGTTAGAATTTTACAGACAAGGACATTGAAATTTAGAAAGGTTAATAAGTAATAATACTGGCTGTCAGAACATTTAACACCTTAGTTCCAGCCCTATTACCAACCAGCTATATATCTGTCCCGAGTTGAATTACGGTTCCCCCAAAGACAGGTCTAAATCCTAATCCCCAGTACTGATCCCTTATGAACGTGACCTTACTTAGAAAGAGGGTCTTCACACGTGCAATAGATTTAACCGTCTTGGGATAAGATGATCCTGGATTATTTGGCTGGGCCCTACATCCAATGACAAAGAGGAGAAGACAGATACAGAGCGGAAGGCCATGTGGGGACAGAGGCAGAGATGGGAGTGATGTGGCCACAAGCCAAGGAGCGCCTGGCACCCCCAGGAGCGGGAAGAAGCAAGGAAGGATGTCCCACTAGAGCCTGCAGAGGGAGCAGGGCCCTGCCGCCACCTCGATGTTGGACTTCTGCTCTCCACAGCTGTGAGAAAATACATTTCAGTCGTTTTAAGCCGTCCATCGTGGGGAAATTGGTCGAGGCAGCCCTCAGAAACTAATGCGGTAACGACGGGCAAATCGCTCTGGGCTTTGGTTCCCTCATCCGTAAAGTGAGAGGTCTGGACTAGACTAGTGGTTCTGAATGGGACGCTGTGGACCTGGACCAGTCTGGGGTGGGGGAGATGCAAACCAGAGGTTCTCCACTGAGAACAGTTTTGCCTCCCAGGGAACATCTGGTGATGTCGAAAGATGTTTTTCAGATTTCGGAGCTGGATGAGAAGGGGTGAGACTGCTACTGGCATCTAGTGGGCAGAGACCAGGACCCTGCTAAACACCCTACAACACACGGGGCGTCCCCCACCCCGGAGCATTATCTGACCTAAAGTGTCAACAGTGCTGAGATGGAGAAACTCTGATGTATAACACGCTCGAGTGCTTTTGACAAGCAATATCTTATGGAATTTGCACAGCTGCCCTCAAAGGCGGGTATTATGAGTAGTATTTTTTCCTATTCTCTGGACGAGTCCACTGAAGCCAAGAGAAGCGAAGTGACCTCCCCAAGGCCACAGAGCTAGAAGGTGGCTGACCTAGGATTTGGGGTTTTGCTTTTGACTTTTTCATAGATAGTTATATTATTCAATTAAAAGAACACATTTTATTCTGAAATGGTCCTATTCCACCTAATTTCTGGTGTTGCAATACCCATTCTTAAGTGAAATGATGGTGTCGGTAGAGGCTTATCTTTTGATTTCAAAGTCTTTGTGGTTCGTGCAATAAAAAGTTTGCAATCCTATATCTTGCAGCACATTTACTTGGGAAATTCTACTGAGCTCAGATATCCACAATTCTGGGAGAACCAGTGGAAGCGGTTATATGTCCAGTTTCTTCTCGTTTTAATACTGCAAACATGTTTCTGTACCAGTTGGGCCTCCATAAGATCCTCTAAGACACCAACAACTCTACTCTAGGCAGTTAATGGACATGGATGAGCGACCGGAACAGGATGATGTCTATTTTGATCAATGACTACATCGAGGATGCAGTGATTCTGTTATAAAGAAGAAATAAAAATGGTTCACACGGTACCAGATACCAAAAATTAACCACTACTCAAATTTGAACTTTTGTTCATTCACGTTTTAAAAAAAATTCATTTATCTACTCATTCATTCATTCGTTCATTCGTTCATTTTGTAGCAACCTTTTTTCTGAGCTGTGTTTTCATGCCTGATGTGTTAGGGCTGCTAAGTTAGATCCTTATGAACTAACTATTCAAGTGCAGGAAGAGAAGATAATGATAATAGTTCAAATTGATTGACTGTGCTCGGTCTTTCGAGCACTTTACATGTATTTACTCATTTAATCTGTTAATGACCTATGAGGTAGATACTACGGTTATCATCTATCTTACAGATAAACAACTAAGGAACAAGACCTTGCAGTTCATTGCTTAAGGTCCTGCTAGAGACAGGATTTGAACCCAAACAGTCTCATTCCAGACTTTTAGCCACTGTTCTAAACCACCTCTCTGTATTAAAGAAATTACAACACAAGATAATATTTGATTACATTTTTTTTTACCTCTTGGTGTTGCCAAGAATATGCTTTGTTACACCAAATTCTCACAGAAGCCTCATGGGAAAGGTACTGTTCTCGTGATTCCCATTTTACAGATGAGAAGACTGAGGTTTGCAGAGGTCATGTGATCACTCCCAGTCACCCAGCTCTGAAGAGGCACAAAAACTTTGTCAATAGCAAGCTGGTGTAAATCCTGGCCTTGTCATTTCCTGGTTGTGTGACCTTGGGCAAGTTATCTAAACTTTCTGAGCCTCAGTTTCCTCATCCACAAAATGATGCAAAGTAATTCTCACTTCATAGGTTTGTTGGGAAGATTAACTTGGAACAGAACTGGACAAACTATGGCCCATTAGCCAAATACGTTCCACCATCTGTCTTGGTATAGCTGTGAGCTAAAAATGGTTTTTATATTTTTAAATGGTTGGAAAACATCAAATGAAGAATAATATTTCGTAACACATGAAAATTATATGAAATGCAAATTTCAGTGTCCATAAATAAAGCCTCATTGGCACATAGCCACACATTTAGACTTTGCCTCTGGCTGCTTCACATCAACAGACATTGTGCAGTTGCCAAAAAGACTGTATGGCTTGCAAAACCAAAAATATTTACTCTGTCCCTTTACAAAGTTTCCTAACCCTTGGATTAGATGACAAATATAAAGTCCATACCAGCTGCTCAATAACTGTTATTATAAATCAAAACAAATAGAATGATGTATCATGCCCTATAGATTTCAAGCTAGTGTCTAAAATTATAGTGAATTTTGATAGAATTTATGATTTGAAGGGAGAAGACTTTTATCCATCGAGTGACTCAAAGATCCAAAGATATAGAAAATTAACACTTATTTATTAAACAGAAATGTAACAGGAACAAATAGCTTAATCCCCAAAGTCTATTACCTCCATATCACCCCAGCTGTCAGCTCTTATCAACTGCAAATATGTACATTTCTACCCTTGTTTATAAGCATTTCTATACGCTTCACATTTTTAAAGTCTATATTTTCTTAATTTTGGGTCTACCCCCAAAATGAAGGAGCCATCAATGTCCGATAGTGAAACGATAATTAAATGAGCTTGAGTGTGTTTAATATTCAATAAATTTATGTCCACTTCTGCCAATGAGAATTAAGAAGACTTTGTAGCAGCATGGGAAAGTGGTTATAATATAATGATAATTAACAAAATACAGTCTAGATTTTGAGAAACATAGAATATGTTTCTAAATATAAATATATTTTATTTGTATTATAGAATATTAATATAAAATATACATATATAAATATATGTCAATGTTGATATATATTTACATATACATATATATGATAAACAGAAAGAAATATCTCTAAAAATGTTAATAGACATTATCTCTGAGTCAAAGGATAATTTTAATTTTCCTCATTATAAGTTTATAAGTTCTGTGTTTTCCAGTTTTTCTATAATAAGTATAAGATGTTTTTATATCAGAGGAAAACATTAAAGAAAAGTCAGAAATATAATTGTAGAATGCTATGATTCTAATTAAGAAAACATACACTTAAGACTATAAATGAATGCAGAAAAGTAGAATTATTTCATATACGGTAAAATTCAATAGGCCATATTAGTCCTCTATTATAATTTTTAAAAATAGAAAATTTTATTGTTACTGGTTCTATATCTTTTCATTTATCATTTTAAAATGATAATCTATATATTTTACTGATAGAAAAGTTTAAGGCGTTATAGCTTTAAATAGAAATTTTAAATTATGCTTACATTCTGCAACCTCCCAGTTATTTTAATACCTTTGTTTCTGACAAAATTATAATCAACTGACGCTTATCAACTATTTTTACAAAACTCTAACTCGTGCTACTAGCTCGACAAGTATTGTCTCATATTGGAAGCAAGAATGCTTTCTATGTGACCAGTTGTTATACTTCTGAACCAAATCAAACCAGTTTTTCCAGTTTATAGGTAACCTTTTAATTATGCAAATAAAAATACACCCTAAAAATTAGGTCAGGAGAAGAAAGTCTGACTAATTAATCCAGGTGAACACAATGTTATCTTTCCACGTGAGCATGTATTTCACCAGTCAGGGGATATTAAAGTGACAACCAGGTAAGTTCATCACACAATAGAAATAAGGACTTTCATATCCAGCTGAACTAAACCATAAAACAGTTTGGATTTTTTATATTTATCAATAGGCTCGTTGAGTTGAGCTTACCACACTCTAGAATCTCAAGGTAAAAAGTCATGTTCATCAGCGTTCACGGAGAATTCTGATTTTTTATACTATTTTTATACGTTTATACTACTTGAATAAACAGTTCCATGTATGTGCATTAAAATGTTAATACTTATAGCTGAGTGGTGGGATTCCAGGTGATTTATCCATTTTACCTTTCTATATTTTCTTTATTTTTTTCTATGTACAGGTACTGTATTTACAGTAAGTTAAAAAAAACATAAAATAAAATAATGAACCTCTCATTTATTTCATCCAGCTATGGAGTATGGATCCCACTGGCCACTCCCTCACCTTGTTCCTCTCTTTAGAAGAAAAAGGCTAAAAGACAGGTGGCAGAACCGACGAGTTCCACTCCGAGCATTTGAGGGATCAATGGACAAATGAGCTCATAAACGGGAGAAGCAATTTGCAAAGTATAACACCTTAAAAAAATAAGGCGCTAATAGTCTTACGGGCCTACGTGAGCCATTTTCCTTTCCTGGGTGAATCTTACGAGGTGGGCAGACCACGGCCTTGCCAGTGGCTGGATACGTGCCCACGGGGAGGTTATCTTCACTGTCTGGGTATCGACTCTGCTATTGTGTTGAGAAAACAACCATAATGCACAAACAACATACGCTGCTTGTGCTGTGAACCAGTAACAATTTATGGAGCCTGAAATGTAAATTCCATGTGATTTTTATGTCATGAAATCTTCTTCTTTTGCTTTTCCCCCCAACAATCTAGAAATAGAAAAACCGTTTTTTGTTTTTGTTTTTGTTTTTTTTGCACATTTGCCATATAAAACAGGTGGCGGGGCACAGTTGGCTGACCACGGTCCTCAAGTTCTCGCCTAAAAGACATTGAAAGGACGGCGGAAGACATTGGGAGGGAAAGGGTCTCCGATGCGATGTCACCCAGTCCTCATCGTTTGTGTGGCGTTGTCACCATTTTTGTCAAGTCTGAGTATTCAATATTTTACTTAATACACATATCACGATTTAACTCCTGTTTTTTAACTTACGCACATTTATTTGAAAGGAAATTTTATATGCCACTATGATCAATGGAAAACCTAGTGTCAGTGATCATAAATAGGAGGTAACGGTACCAGTAAACTTTTTAAAAATTAAATTCTTGTTAGGAATACTAACCTTCTGAAGGCTCGGCCCCTGACACCTGCTGCCTCTTTGTTAAACAGGATAAATGAGTAAGTGTGGAAAGGCATTAACGATGTATTAGTACCAAACAGAGATAGCTTCCTTACTGGAATCAGATTGAAGGCGAACCATTTCATTATTGAGTGCCGCATCCACACATCACCTAAATTATCTAGCATAAGAACTAAGATCATCTCTAGATCACTCCCCTAGAGCCCAATTCTCGTTTTGGGAAAACTAACACGGCCAAAATTTCTCAAAGCATATTCCTCTTTGATGGGCATTAAATTGGTCCCCAAATCCATGACTTTCTTCAATTTTTATGTGGTGAATGAAGAACAGTTTCGCTTTTTAGGACTAACGTTTGCTTATCAATAACTTAGCTACAATTAAAATATGGTCTGAGTGTTAGAGCAAGCTCATAGAATTTCAGGTGTGTCCAAAAAACAAAAATGGGATTTGTTGTCTTTCAGGACAAAATAAGGATCCTAATTAGCTGTGTTGTTGTTTGGGGGAAGGTTACATCTATCGCCAGGCTTAGAAAGTTCGTTTGCAACCTCATTTCTGTGAGTTTTTGGGTTCCTTCCGTATCTATTCTCCTGCTTTGGGGCTTTTAGAATTGAGTTGACTATCTGGGAGTTTCCCCTCTACTTCAATTTTAGGGCCAAAGAATGCTTTTTCCCCCTCTCTCCCTCTAGGCAAATGAGATTAAATTAGTATTTAAATTTTATGTGAAGTTTACCAACATTTTCCACTCTTTATTTTTGCTGTGGGTTTCAGTGCAAAATTGTGTCTTCTTCTTTTATATCATAATTGCTACTGGAGATTCTAGGTTGTAATTTTGCTGTTATGTAAATTATATCACTTCAGTAGCAAAACCCAGTGGATAGTTATTTATTTCCTTCCTCTGCCTTGGAAGCTGATTCCTTTGGAAAAGAAACGCAGAAATGAAATGGAAGTCCAAGTATCTGCCTAGATCTTGCTTATTTGCTATTAAGCCAGGCCAGCCGAGGAAAGAACAGATAAAATGATGCAATATGACTAGGTAAGCATTCTTGGCTGTTTCTGATGATCCAGAAGCAATGTGACTAATATATCAAGCAAGAATATATTCCTTTGATTAAAGTCACAATAACATATTATGTGTAATAACTTAAGAGTATACATGACTCAGATTCCAGAAATATTAGAAACCGGAGGCTCACAATATAAACCAACTAGAGAAGGCTGCTGCGCTGGATGCGGATTTGGGACAAGCTTGCCCATCGCACGCTGAAATTAAACAGAAGCCTAACTTAATTTTTATTCCTGGTTAAATGAAGTGTATTCTGCACTTGCAGCTGAGGGGGAGACAGAAGACAGTAAGAAACAGTGCCTTAAACAAGATAATAGTTTATTGTCTTTCCGTTAAAAGCTAGGTAGGTGGTCTAAGGTGTTACGAACTCCTTGGACCCAGGCGTATTTTCTCTTCTCTGCTTTGCAGACTCAACTAACCTCACTGCTGAGATGACAGCGGCCGAGTTTCAGGCAGCGAGATGGAAGAAAGGACAGAGAAGAGAGCACAGCTACTCGCCTGATGCTTGACACTCCTATTTCCATCCTACTGGCCAGAATTTAGTCACATGACTTGACCTAAACTACAGGGAGACTTGGAAATATGGTCGTTGTTATTCTAGGTGGACATTTTCAGCTCAGCTGACCATTCCATTTTGTGGAAGAGGCAGGATCTTGAAGGACAATGAGAAGTTTCTACCAAAACAAAGCTGTCTTTTTGGATTTAGCCTACAGTCTTATAAGTGTAAAAGAAGCATTCATTCATTCATTCATTCATTCATTCAGTTATTCATGCAATTGTTTGACCTGACAAATATTTATTGAGCACCTGCCATAGTGCCAGGCACCGTTCCAAGGGCTGATGTGCACAATGAATAAAGCACAACTCCCTGACCCCATGGAGCTTACAGTAACCTGACAAATATTTATTGAGCACCTGCCACAGTGCCAGGCACCGTTCCAAGGGCTGATCTGCACAATGAATAAAGCACAACTCCCTGCCCCCATGGAGCTTACTGTAGGGGGGGGGGAAGAAAAAATAATAAATATAAGTAATTAAATTGCATAGCATATTAAAAAATATAAATTGTTATAGCAGAAAAGAAAGATGGGAGTAAGGGTGGTTGACATTTTACCCACGTGGTCAGGGGTTGGCTCCATTGAGAAGGTGACGTTTGTGCAAAGACCCGAAGGAGGTGAGGGAGTGAGCCTTTAGAAATCTGATAGAAGAGGCTCCTAGGCAGAGGGAACGGCCAGTGCAAAGGCCCTGAGGTGGGAGCATGACCGATGTGCGCAAAGAAGCAGGGAGGCCAGAGCTGGCTGGGGCAGAATGAATTCTGAGACGAAGTCAGAGAATAGAAAGCTAGTTCGTATTGGGTGGGCTCTTGTGGCTATTACTTTGGCTTTTACGCTGCAGGAAACGGGAGCTTTTATAGTGTTTGGAGCGGTAGAATTCAAAATACATAGAGTTTATAAATAAATAAACATGCCCAAATTGGGGGAATGGGCTCAAAATGTCTTAACTTCTGGGGTACGTGGTTTAAAGATTTCAGATCACCGGCTGGACCTATTTCCTGGAACTATGTAAGAAGAACTGAGACATCATGGCATTCTACTAAATTAAATTGGACTCCTGATCAAAAATTCTATGTATGAGCAATATCGGGCCATCATGGGTGGCAATAATCACTCCACTCGTTAACATTTATTAGGAACCCACTGTGGTTGGTGGCACTGAGCATTTGCACAACCACTCAATTATTATCCTCTACTTTATAGATGAGGACTCAGAGAAGTAAAGTATCTTGCCTAAATCACACAGCTAGCAAGTGGCGACGCTGGAGTTGGACCCCAGGCATGTATAGAGCCTTCACAATATGCCAAACTGTCTCTGAGATGATTCGGACACTTCGCGTGGCCTGCAAACTAGATGAAACGAGAAAGGTATTCACCAGTGGCATTTATTTAAGAAGGTAAAGTGCTGCTCTGAACAGCAATGGGCTGCCACGCCTGCCTTCTCCGGTCTGTAAATCTTGACATTGATATGATTAGCTGATCCGCCACCCAAGAAGTTCCGTGTAGAACTGGACATGTCCGGGAGGGTCATCACGATGGTCTCACATCCACTGGTATTCCTGGCAGGACGCTGGTGCGTGTCCTCCAGTGCGTGTCACACTCAAGCCAAGCCTCCTAAAGCTACACCTTCCTTCATCCTTCCGCTGTTTCGGGTCTCCGACAGCTTGCTACTTACACACAGCTGCCGGTACCATGTCCAGCTCAAATGTAATACAGAATAATGAGTAGCGGCATAAACTGGGGTCAGGGCAGACCTGGGTTTGAATTTCAGCTTTAGCACATCACAGCTGTGTGACTTTGGGCAAGCTGCTTAATCTCTCTCTGTGCCCTCAGTTCCTCAATGTAGTTCCTACCTCAAGAGTTCCAGGGAGGGTTAAATAAGATCACGTATGTAAAAAGCACATAGTAGATGCTCCATAGATGTTCGCTTTTACCACTTTTCAACTTACATAACCTGTTTTCTACTTTTCTGTAAAACCTGAGTTACGAAAGTCAAGTTATAATCCAGAAATATTTGTACTTCCATCACCTGGAACTTTTTTTACCCCTTCATATAGTCAGTTCT
>NW_006442491.1:33271440-33284667 GCF_000325575.1 Pteropus alecto
CATGTACGTAACAACATGTAATATGTTGTATATGTATGTAGTTAAATAAAATATAAATTATATTTATAAATAAAATTATATTTATAAATATCATTTATTAAATATAAATATTTTATGAACCTATACATATGTTCATATATGCTAAATATGAATATATACATATAAAATACAAATACACACACTTATGTTTATATTTGTAATATATAAATACAAATGAAATCTAAAATATGTATCTAAACAGACACAAAAATATATATTATAATTCAGGAAAGCATGAGGACAGTAAAATTTAAAAATAAACCAACTTAAAGACATGTCTGTAAAAAGAAAAACAAATCTAAAGAAAGAAAGAGCAGTCCCCAAATGCAGGCAAACGTGGTCTGGTTTCTCGTTTCCACCAAAGTAAAATATGGACCAGATGGGGTTAGGATGAGGCCGTTCCACAGAGGAAGGCAGTTTGCTTTGGGGGAAATAAGGGAGTGTGAGTGTGTGTGTGCGCGCGCATGCACACACACACACGCATGTGAGCACCTGGGGTGGGGGAAGGAGACGGGGTGGTGGGAAGGATTTCTTGGTGAGTGACCTCTTGGTAAAGACACACGCAGGCAGGGTTGGACACACTTGTGGGAGGGAGAGTATTCTTGCAGCCACACAGCCCACTTTCGGTTAAAGTAAGTCTCACTTTCCCCTTTAAGCAAAGATGCAGGAAGCACTAAGGAAGCTCGCCACGCTGAACAACGGGTTCGAGTTACTCTTTTCCTCTTCTTGTTCCGTGTCTGAATTTTCCATTCGCGGTGACGGAGCCCAGCTCACTGGCTGAAAAGGGCCACTTGGCAGGGAGACTGAGTGAACGTGAAGAAGCTTCGGTCTGTCTTGTTGGAGTCTCTGATGGCAAGGGGACACTGAAGGTCATCAGTGATGACACTGACCTAGTATTTTCGAGGGCCATGCCCTGTCCTAAGCACATTACATGACCTGGCTCTTTCCACCCCCATAGAAAGGCCAGGAAGACAATATGATCGCCCCTAGTTTACAGACAAGGAAACTGAGGCTCAGAGGGAAGAAGTAAGAGGGTCCACAGCTTGCAAGAGACAGAGCTGGGATTTGAACCCACGCAGGCTGCCTGCAGAGCCCAAGCGTTACCAGTGGGTCTCAAAGGTGGTGGGGCATGTGTGGGTATTTTGATGCCCAGAGGACATTTGGCAAGGGCTGCAGACACTTCCGGTTGTCACAGCTTGGGGAGGATGCTGCTGGAATCTAGAAGGCAGAGAAGCCAAGGACACTGCCAAATCTCTTACAGCACACAGTAACGGCCCGCCCTGAGTCATTCAGCCCCAAATGGCAATAGCGTGGCTGTTAAGAAACCCTATTCCAGACCCTTTCAAGAAAAGACTATCCTTCCTCCACAACTCTTAAAATTTATTTTGTTTTTCTTCTAAATTACAAATAATACATACTTACTGGCAAAACAGAGAAAAGACAGATGTTTTGTAAGAGAAAACCAGAAATATTTTCTCCTTAGTCCCACGCCCTGGGGTAAATTCTATGAACGGTTTGGCATAGTCTCATCTTTTTCTACTTAAGGGACATTTGTTAGTCTATCTCCTCCTACTGATCTTTATTCCCTTGTCGAAAACAGAAGCCATATAGAATTTTCTGCTAATTGTTTTTTTTTTTCAGTCAGGGCTGAACTGCAAACTGGAAGCTTTTGCTCTTGCTTTCTCCTTCTCTGGAATGTTCTCCCTCCAGGTATCCGCTGGCCTGCAATCCTGGGCATTAAGGTCTGAGTATTCCTGGACGTCCCCACGTAACTAGCCCCCTCCGGCACCTCTGCTCCTTACCTCCTTGACTTACATTTTTATCCCTCACCTCTGACATCTGGGTGGACATTTACTTGTTAAGTGGCTGTGTCCCCACTAAATGTCAGCTTTATGGTGGCAGCAATTACACGTCTTTTATAAAACGGTGTGCTAGCACCTACAGCAAAGCCTGGCACACAATAGGCACTCACTCGATATGTAGTATAACCAACAAGTGGACAAAGAGATTTAAAAAAAAGCAATGAAGATATTTTGTGTAACCTTTGAAGTCCAGGCATACAAATAAAACTCTTTCGTGGCTGCAGAATATTCGTTTCATTATTCCCAAGGTGATGGGAACTTATCATTTTTTATTTTGGGGGTGGGATGCCTTAATGAATCATGCCGTCATGAGCATCTTCTACGTATATCCGTGTACATGTGTGCAGGTATTTCTAGAGGGTAGATTCCTAGAAGTGGAATTGTGGACCAAATCTAAACTTTTGATCGGAGTTGCCACAAATTCCAACTCCAAAGGTAGAATGCTCTTTTCCCCAGTTCCCTCATCAACTGGATAATTAGAGCTCATACTAATGTGATACTATGTTCTAAGACCTTTACATTAGCCGAGTTAATCCTTAGAAAAATCCCAAAATCATCATAATAAATATTTCTGTAGGACTTATCATATGCTAGACACTAAGTGTCTTATGTATAGCATCTCATTTAGTCCCTGTGACAAGTCTCTGGGGTAGGTACTGTTGTTCTGACCATTTTGCAAATGAGAAACTGAGGCACCAGATGGTGAATCCAGTAATTTCTCTAGGATTAGATAGCCAAAAAGTGGGCGATCCAGACTGAACCACAAAGCCAATTACAGGGCCCACACTCCTAACCACTCTGCTATCCTGCCTCTTCACAGAGTAAGAACGATTATCCCCATTTTACAGACAGGAAAACTGAGGCACAGAGAGTCTAAGAAGCATTATCAATATTATTATTTTTATTAATAGTTTTATCAACCTTTTTAATTGCTGCAAATGTGACGGGTGAGAAAGAAATCTTGTGATTTTACTCTCCAAGGGTATCTCTCGTTCTTTCCTTTTTAAAAAAAAATTGACAACAGTATGTACTATTATTTGGATAAAGAGAATTTCTCAACTCAAAAACATGTATCCTGCTTAAAAATAAATGTCTGTAAAATGTGAGTTCTGTCACCTACATTTGACTGATTAAAATAAATGCAGACTCTACTTTTACAATGCCTCTTAAAATTGTTAATTTCCGAGTTAATTATTTTTGAGAAGTAAACCACAGAAATATTTGAATTTACAGGTTTATGCAACACGTTGTCCCTGATTGGATCACGGACAAGAATATCAGCGGGAAAACTGGAGGAATCCATCAAGCGTGTTTAGTTACTGGGATTGAGCCGATGTTCATTCCTTAGTTTTGACAAATGTGCACGGATATGTAAGATGGTACCAACAGGGGAGGGGGGTGACAGCCTCTTCTTGTTTTAACTTTGCAATTTTTCTGTAAATCTCACATTATTTCAAATAAAAAGTTTTTAAAAGAGTGTTTCATGTTACTTTTTAGGTCTGTGAACGCACCCCTAACGTGGCTTTGCAAACATGGGAAACACCTGGCTGGGGCCACATTTGGGTAAAAAATAAAAAAAAAACACAACGAACTGTGTTATCCTCCTGTTGGACAGAAGGGTATATTTAGCCTCCGGTTTTTTTTTTGTGGTGACCTTTGCTTTCTGAAACGCATCAGAGGTTTATGTGTAAGAACGTAAAGCAAAAGAAACCAGGAAGTCGATGGAGTAGCCTTTCCCGTCATATTTCACTTGTTTACATGGAGCAGCGTCATCAAAAGGAGAGATCTTGTTAGACTAAGGTTGGCACATGACATCTCAGGGCTGAAGGTGGGGTGAGTGGATGCTCGCCACCTCAGATAAATCCCTGGAGATGCCTGCGTGGAATTTCAATTGTACGGTTTATAATAATAAGTGATAATAATAATTATTATTTATAAAGTTATGTGTAAAATATATAACAATTTATATTATTAAATCATAAATAATTATTTTATTGGAATTATTTTAGTGCGTTCTTTGTCCCTGGCTAGTTTGATCTAAAATAAATTACTTATCTTTTATTTTTGGACAGTAGAAAGTTTTTTTATGTCTCAATTGTTTCTATTGCATGATTTATAATAAACATTATTAATATTATTAAGTTGTAATACATAATAATTATTATTTAAGTTGGATTACTTTAATGAGCTCTTTGTCTCTAGCTATTTTGACCTATATAAGTTAGTTATATTTTATTTTGTGGACAGTAAAAAGATTTTTATGTTTCAAATATTTCAGTTGCATGGTTTCTGATAATAATAAATATTTGTATTATTAATATTATTGAATTATAATACATTATTATAATGGACTATTTTAATGTGCTCTTTGGCTATTTTGATTTAAAATAAGTGACCTATCAAAAAAATAAGTTACCTATCTTTTATTTTATGAACAGGAAGAGTTTTTTATGCCTTAAATATAATTTGAAAAGAATTTTGGAAAACAAATCACATTCCCCAACCCATAACTTCATATTCGCTTTTCTGCATGGCAAACAACAGAAATGTGAGCATCTGTTTGTCTTTCCTTTGTCCTCTAATAAATGCAGCATTTTTAAAGCAGATGACAAAAAGGCCAATTTTCAGAGGATTCCGGCTATCTTGCTCACTCCTATATCCCAAAACCTAAGCTGGTGTCTGGTACATATCTGGTCCTCATGTTTGTAGGGTGGATGAATCCAAGAGAGAAAAAACTTATGCAACATTGTTACATTTAAGATGCCTAGCAAGGATAAAAGCACATTCTCTGCAGGAAAGTTAAAGTAGCATCTATGATAATGTGATTAAATGAGAATATTTGCTGCCTTCGATATTCACTTTTTTGTAGGGATTGACGTTATCCTAAACAAGTTCTAAGTTCATAATTAGAGTAAGATATGCTGTTTTACACTTATCACTCAAATCAGACAATGTCTGAGTCCTCGGAAACATTCGGGTGCTCGAATTTTGTTTTCATTCGTGAGACAAATAGGGGTTTTGGTTGGGTTTCTATTCAAATGACACTTTAAAACGGAAGCATATGTTTCAAGGAGTAATTAGCGATTGTTTAATATAATGACCGTGCAGGCTGCAAAGACTATAGGTCAGAACTGTTAACAGGCAAAGCAATGAAAAATAGTAAAGCATTAGCAGATAGCATAAATAGTCAAATCTGACCTCCAGAGGTCAAGAGAGAACTAAATAATTCGGTCACAGCACTGGCTGATTTAAATCAATGCAATTCCAAATTCCTTTTTTAGCTGGTTTGCCTTTGGTATTCCATGGTCTAGTACACGCCAGGAGTCAGGAAAGAGGGAGCAGGTTAGGTAGGGTACGTCAGGGATATAATTTTACTAAATGTGGGTGGTTTCAAGGGGAAAAAAAAAAAGCCAGAAGTATTTCAGGAAGCAAATGAAATTATTTAAACAGAACACCATTGTCCTCCTCGTGCTTGGTTTTGTTTCTCTAAGAATGATTTATGATGGTCACACCAATATAAATACATAATTAGCTATGGAAGCATTTTGTATCTCACGTTTCCCATGCTGTGCTCGTTTGTAGGCCTCTTAGATTCGAAGTGATAGCCTTACCCTCTAAAACTGAACATCAGTAAAAGCTGTAAATTGCTGGACCCAATGACAAGCTTTTATCTTCGGGGGGAAAAGAAAAGTTAAAAAAGTAATCTGAATTCTTTCGGATTCCCATCCAAAGCCTAATTTTTTAACTGAATTATTCCCTCCCTCTTGACTACTGCCTTCTATTTTTCCAGACTATCAATGACTCTTCTTTGTACGTCTCCCACGTAAATAACACGCGACTGTTCGTATTTATTTTTTAAGGTGATATGTCGATATCCAGTGTTGATTTTTAAAAAGGATATTTAAAGAAAACAAAACAAAACAAAACAAAAAACTTCTTTCAGTGATCACAAAAATCACTTTTAAGACCCAGGGGGAACTATGCCTCAGTGACAAAACAAATTTGCCACAAATCATCGTACAAAAGAACAGCGGGACCTCAGCCTAAACTCGGGGACTCTGTCCATTCACCCGGCGTTTGTTTTGGAAACCCCACCTCCTCCTGCCATGTTCAATATCTAATTGGCATTCTGACCCTTCAGATAATTCAACATCTGCGACTCGGGTGCATCTCAGAAACCCTTTGTTCCCCGCAGGCGGAGTTCAAGGGGTTCTCTTTACCGATACACAAGACTCATACATGCCTTTGTGCACGCAGCTCCCGGTGCCGAATGGGGACGACACTTCTGCTGGCCCACGTGAGAAACGGAGCCACCTCCATGTTCTAACCAAATCATATGCGACAGATGAAAACTTACGAATGGCTGAAGTAGAAAGGCAGTAAATGAACCAAGCCAGTCAGCTTCATTTCTTTAATAAGAAACTGGAGGCTGCAGTCCACACAGCTATTGTTGCTTTGACTTGTCATTTTGGCTCGATGACTTTTGTTTTCGCTATTACGAGCCAGCGTCTGGACCAAAGTTTAATCTCCTAAAATGAATTATATGGCTATAAACTGGGATTTTTAGGGAAAGCCACAGAGGTCTGATTTCCTAACACGTGATTTCATCGAATCTAAGGCACCATGGACTGTATGTTGCATGATTATTTTATGTATCACTAAGAAAGAGAACCTTATACTAATTCACTTACGACATGCCTTCGATCCTAAGACACAGGCCTAATATCAGAGATGTAAAAATGTGAACAAATGTGCATCTGGGAACGATGACATTTGGAACCATGTGCATAACCTCGCGCAGTTCTATGGGAGAGATTATACAATTTGTGTTTCTGCATTTTTACCGGGAAATTTACCATCTATTTCGGCTGTTTTTCCTACTCTTGGTGACTGTGTCTTGTTAAGGGATGTCCAATGGTTGTCCCTTATCTTTCGGTTTTGAAACTGCTCTAAGGAAGGTCTCCTCTGAAACTGATCCCTCAAATAATCCCTGGTACCACTTGTTGGAATGTGTTCCATGGGTCACAAGTCAGAACCAATGTATGGGCAATTGATTTCCTTTTATTATTACTTGACAATTTGGTTTAGGGACTGGAGCATAATGTTTAATTATCTACTGGGAAGAATTCAGACCTACAGTGAGCTGAGAAAGGTTTCGGTCCTTTTTAAAGTGTCAGCCCTACTTCTCCCTGAAATATTTACACTTAAAAGTTGTTTTAAGTTTTGGATCAGCCCGAAAGATTCTAGCGCTAACAGTTTAAGACTCAGGAGAAGCCAAGCAAAGGGCATGAGCTCCAAGCAAACAGGAATTTGGGGCATCTTAAAAAACAGTAAGAAACTGATTTGTTTCTCTTTTCCCTGGTCTAAATGGTTGTGAGGGGGCGTGATGGTGTTTTGCTGATGTTTTTTCTCTACTTCTTTCCAGCTGGGAGCCGTCTGGGTAAATGTTTGAATTCATGAAATGGAGGTAATACTCACCTCTCAGGACTAAATGAGTTAACGCATATAAAGTTTAGCTCGGTGATTTGTATGTATTATTAATTGTACAATGAATTGTGATCATGATTATGCTTGTGGTTAGAAATGGTCCATTAGACTCAAAGTGGAAAAAAATCGCATGCTGGTTGCCAAACAGATGCAGTGTTCTCTTGCTAGAGCCTGGAAGTTCTCTGATTTCTGAAAGGGTAAACTATCATTATTGCTGTTAACATTATTATTATTGATGTGCTTTGCTTTGTTTCTGCCAGCACTTTCTTCAAAACGTTCAGCCAGCATTTTTCTACACCTAGCTACACTGACAATTCCTAGGCAAAATTTCTACACATGCTTTTTTTTTCTCTAAGACACGTTTAAGAATATTATTTCCTAGAGTTCTTACTGTTTATATGCCAGTCCTTTTTCCTAACGAGTTGAAAAGCTAAAGAACCAATGACTTATCTTTTGGTTTTCATCCATCATGGTCGTCTTTTGACTACTACCATCATTTGCCAGAATTTCTGAACAGGAAGAAACATCCCAGTTATGAGATTTTGCTTTGGCTTGACGCTTATGTCAGATTTCCCCGCATGCTAACACAAAGACGAGTGAGACACGGTCCCTGTTGGGGAGGAATATGAGGCAAGGAAAATTAAAGCCCCAACATAGCCTCTTAATTTCTTTACTTTTAGACCTAAAAAAAAAAAAAATGTCATTAGCTACCAAGCAAGCGGGCCTAGGATTAAGGCAAGGCAGAAAATTTAAGGGGGCACCAAAAAAAAAAAACCTCCGTCATCAAGATAAATAATATTTTAACGTAATGCTTTGATTTTCCCCTTTCTAGCTATGAAAGAGTGAGTACCTTTCGTGTCTTGGTTTCCTCGTTTGTGAAATGACAGTAATAGTTAACCTCACAGGGTTGTTGAGGATTAAATGAGATAATATTTATGAAGCTCGGTACCAAAAAAAATATCCACAATGAACACAATTTCAAAATTTTAGATAAAGACTGAATCAACGAGCAAGTTCAGGGAGTGGGTTTTGAAAAGCTCCAAATGAGTTATTTGGCCCACTGAGTACCTACCCTTTAACGATTATTAGGATTTCAAATAAGGACAGGGCAGCAAGGCTTGTGCACATCCTCCTTTTCTTCTCGTTAGAAAGTGGGTACCAGGCAGAGCATAGCAGCGCACATTTGGTTGCCCTGAGTTTGAGATCTGAGTCTACTACTTACGAGCTGCGTGACCCTGGGAAAGTTAGTGAACCTCTCTGAGCCTTCATGAGGATCGAATGAAATCAAACGTGTAGAGCGAGCACTCATTAAGGGGGCGGGGGGAGGGCTGGTTTAATTAATGAGGCAGTGCAACTCAAGAAATAAAACTATCTCGGTTTGCTCAATCTCTGCTTCTCATCAGCGGTACCCGCCATTGCATTCAAGTTTTTCTGCATTTCGCCAGTGCTGGTGAGAATGTAGTCATGATTTAGCGGGCTTAACAAATTCAACTGACACATTGTCACAGTGCCACTGCCATTCTTAGGGACATTTTAAAAAGATTATTATTATTATTATTACTTGGGTAAAAATGTTCAAACATACTTAAAAGTAGAATACATGATCCCCATTACCCAGATTCAGTAATTATTAAGATTTTGCTGCATTCGCTACAGCGAGGTGCCTCCCTTTTATCCCCCTCAGATATTTTAAAGCGTGTCTTCGATTGCATGTCATTTCTCCCTGCACACTCTGGTCCTCACGTATAGAAAAACCAGTGTGTTCAGGAAAAGAAACACAACATGCCATTATCACTGCTAACAAAACAAACAATGGCTCCCGGGGGTCACCCAGCCCATATTCCAGCGGCCTCTTGTCATCTCAAAAATGCCTACTTTACTCCCGACTTGTTGGAATAGGGATGCAAACAAGGTCCGCCCACTGCGTTTGGCTGCCACATGAAACCCTCTCCTGTAGGAACTCGCAGGGGGGGATGGGGGGGCGGGGATGGGGAAAATGGGGGGAGGCACTGCTTAATTTCTAACATCTTCGGCTTCCCTGGCCCCCAAACGCAGAACGAAAACAAAAAAGCAAATCCCAACCTATTTTTACAAACATGTTTATCCAAGAGGAAGGCTGGCAGCCAGGGGCCCTGCAAGACGTGGGCGGGCAGTTAAGGAGCCTCGTGCAGCCTCTGGGACTGTAGCCAACCTCACATCCAGGTGTTGGGCCTCAAACCCACTCCAGCCATTGTTTACCGCCCTCCTGCGGATTAATCCCCTGTCAGTCAAGCCAGAGATGCTCTCGGGGAGACAGGCCTGCGTAGCATCCCGTGTGTCACGGGGCCCTTTGACACGCTTTATCTCTCCTTATCCCTTCGGACGCACCGTGACTCCTCCGCCAGTCACGGCCCCAGAGCCTTAGACACAACGCACAGGGACTGACACCCCTCCTCTGGAAAGGAGGCGGCGGACTTTTTTCCTTTTTTTTTTTTTTTTTGACATTGTTGATCTGATAAGATGTCTTTCGGGGAATCAAGTGACAAACTGGGAGTGCCTGAGTCAGGGCTTCAGTATCTGTTACAGGGCTGGGCAGCTTTGCCTGTTCATTTTGGCTCCAATGATGTCTGTTGGTCTTGTCAAAACTGGGGACTTCCTTTGGTTTATTTATTTTTTTTGGGGGGGGGGAAGGTAGTTTAGGAATAATGAATGAACAGATTTTAAATGCATGTGAGAGTTAAAAATTACCATGTAATCAAATTTTAGTTCTCAAATACCAAAGGAAAAAGACATGCAGGTCATTGTGTATTGTACAATAAATATAAACGTAGTAATATTAATTTTAAACCAGTGTGCTTGGCTGTTTTTTTTTTAGGGGCTATTGCTGCTTTTATTACTTTTTATATGTTTAGCAGGATTGTCTTATAATTTCAAAATCAAATTTTAATTACATAAGCAATGCATTGGTCCTCACAGTACAAATCCAATTTGTACTGTAAGAACATTCATTTTTCAGAAATAAAGCTAAAAGTTCTTGACTACTATTCCTAAGCTCAGTCCCCAGCTCCCTAAGAGGTAACTACTGTTGTTGGTTCGTTACATACAATCATAGGCTTTTACGTCTGTATGTGAACATTCATAGATATAATTTAGACTTAATTTTCAAATCCTTCATGGAGTCAACATATGGATGCTTAATAATGGTTCTCTGATGGAAAGAATGGTAATGCCTTTCCAGGAGCTACTCCTGTAAAATATTAATGTACTGATTTATGGATACATAGTATATAAAATCTAGCCAACTTCAGAAATCTCCCTGGTGGGTGTGCTCAAGAGAATCACTTCCGTTTCCTTTATTGGACACAATTCTAATATGATACTGAAGATCACCAACGTGTTATGAGACCATGTTGAAAATAATAATTCTCACCTCCAGCCTTAAATCTTAGATTGCTAAAAGTTGGATAAAATGAATTTTTCTAAAGCAGAGAGCCCCAATCACCTCTAACTTCCTCCCTCCCATTAATAACTTTTTGCATTATTTTCCTGCTATTCTCTGTGTGGAATATTGCATAATTCTTACAGGAGGCTCCGTTCCCCTCTCCCCCACAGAAAACGAAATGCAGCTATTCCGATCCAAGTATAGATCGTTTTTATGTTTTTCCAAGAGAAAGGGTCAATATGTTCAATTACTCAACAGTGTTTGTTGAATAACGTCTGTGTGGTGAGTTGCTGGGGAAGGGACTAGTGAGGACTGTGCAGAATAAACTTGAAAATGGTCAAGGAATAAACAGACAGCAGCCAACACCTGTGATGAAGGAAATGCAGTACCTGGGTAGAAAACGACCACGTGGGTGTGTGACTAAGGTGGACATTTACCTATGGCGGTTGGGGAGGGCTCTCTGAGGAAGAGGTGAATTCTAAGCTGAAAGCTGAATGATGAGATTATGCAAAAATGTGGGGGTGGAGCCTGGAGGGGGGACGGGCCAGCACATACACAGCTCCTGCTGTGGGCACCTGCCTGGCGTGTCCCAGGGTAGCGAGGAGGGAGGTGGGAACCGAGTGGATGGTGCAGGCCCATGGTCACGGCCACCCCACATCATGTGGAACTTACTCTAAGTACTTTGGGAAGCCGCGAGAGGGGTGAAATCCACAGAACAGTGGTGCCACAGCACATTACTGTATGGAGTTCTCGGGGCATACCCCAGGGAGTGAGGCGTTTGGCACAAGAGCTGTTGGCTCTAAGGGTCTCAAAAAGAATCTGTTAGCATCATCTCCTGCACGCCCTCCCGCCGGGGAAGAACGCCCACGCAGGAGCCCGGGACAGAGCAGTGTAACAGATGCCAGTGGATGTGAACACTTTGCGTAAACTTAAACTTTGGAGGCAGGGCAGACGCATCACATTGTTCAGAATTCGGCTTTCACTTTTGTTGGCCAAAGGATACACTACTTTTAGGTGCTGTAGGTCCTGCTAAAATGATCATTTCAAATATTAGAAGAAATCCAGAAGGGAAAACCCGAATTACATGTAATAAGAGCCTGTTGGGAGCATTTACTTATGGTATTGTGCATACGACTAAATGCTCTTTGTTTAAGCCTCCTGCAGAATAGGGCTCCCCTGAGAACTGGCTCTATTTGGTGGCTTCTGAGGAGGGAACCCAGGAAGCTGGGGACCCAGGGAGGCCTTTTCCCTATATACTCTTTTGTGCCTTTTAAATTTCGTAATACGAGTATACTCCCCCATTAAAAACATGGAAGTTATATAAATTTTCTACTCATTTTTATCAGTTCAATAGGCTGAATTTTTAACTGATCCACTGTCTCAACGCATCTTAAGCTGGTTAATTTTTTTCCCCTTAGGTTTTGAGAATGCTTCTCACTATGATAACGCCATGAAATGCCTACCAAGTACAGACCCTTTGCTAAATTCTTTTATAAAACAACTTTTTTCTAAACCAAAAGTGGGATGAGCGGCTAACGACACAAACGTTAAACCCTTAACTGTTTATACACTGAGTTTCATCCATTATGTTCCTTAATGGGCGTTTTGTTGTTGTTTAGAAAGAATATGTGAAACCATCAGAAGGCTGCATTGACGTGGAATGATTCATGGGGGGGGCGGGCGGACCAGATGTTTGGGATGGCTGATAACTCATGAAAAGCCGCATTCTTCGCTGTTTGTTTTCTCAGGGTGTGTTGGCCGATGATGATAAATATTAAGGTACCTCGTCTTATTGACATGCCTGTGACTGATCTTTTTTATCGCTTAGTTGAAAACACACACAAAGAAAGAACATTAAATAGGGTTTAAAAATAAGGTCAAAAAATGTACATAGTTCAAGAAGTTCATTTAAATTTAGATTGCTAACTTATCCTCTGCGCCTTTAAAAAATTTTAACAAAGACTCCACATACCCATACTACACACACACGCGCGGCACATACACACAAACACACGTGCAATATGCTGGAAATGTTTCTAAGGAATTCCCCTTGGGTCAAGAAAAAAAACACGCTTTGGCCGTTTGGTTTGAATAAGTAGTAAATTGCTATTTGTATATTTAAAAAATTCCAAATCTTATTGAATTAGATAAATGGGCTCTGATGAAGGGACGGGAAACAACTGAACCACTTGTGTGGCTAATTTCAGAAATTTAAGGAAAACACGAACTTGGGAATGTTACATTACATGGTTTTAAGGCAAAAAGCAGGGGGTGGGGGTGGTGGCTTTGGCCATTTGCTTGATTTTTCTCCGTGGTCCCGCTGAATCACACTTCAGTGTGATGACTGCCCTGACGCTGAGCTAGAAGTCCCCACATTCCAGCACCGGGAGGTGTCTTAGAGGGTGAATGAAGATCCCC
>NW_006442491.1:33284700-33285183 GCF_000325575.1 Pteropus alecto
GCCAGCCCACCCCTGTGCCTGGAAATGGCGGAACCAGGGAACTACTAAGCAGCGGTTCGTTCGCCAATGTCAGGCTTGTCTCTGCCCCTGAGGTACCACTGGCCTGTGTGAGTTTGCAAACCATTGGCTCCACGTGTTTAGACCCAAAGCACTGTATCAAGGTGAAGTGCAGGTTGTTCTTTGTCATTCTACGGTAACGCTTCTCTCGCTTTACAGTGAACTGAAACTGAGACGAGCTTTCAGGATTCAGAGATAAAAGCTTCCAGGCCTTTCTGAGCTGAACTTTATTTTTGATGTCTAGAGCCAGAAAGAGAAAATGGTGGACAGATCACCCGACGCGATAAAGGTCAGCCTTCTGGCTTCACATGGCTAGATGAAAAGTCGTAATAAGAGAAAAAATAGATATTTAGATGCATAATGTGGCACTTCAAGTGGTAATGCCAGCAAGAGGGCTGTATCTGGCAGAGCTCTTTCTCCCCTCCC
>NW_006442491.1:33285994-33290171 GCF_000325575.1 Pteropus alecto
TCTCTCTCTCTCTCTCTCTCTCTCTCTCTCATGTGATCCTCTATGCACCTGAGATCCCCGGGGATAGCCAAGTTTTGCCTCCGTGCAGCTTTTAATGTGAACAAAGGACACTGGTGACTCCTCTGAGCTCAGACGCAGGCACTGAGGCTGTGTCGACGTGACTAGAAACAGTCGAAAGTTGAAAGATTCATTCAGTCGACACTGAGGGGTTTGTGGAAGGAGGGAAGCAATCGATGACCAGCTTAGATCGGTTTCTGAATCGAATTAACTTATTATGACTTAAAAATCCACACTAAGGCAAACAGGGCTGGAAGTGCCTTACAGAGATGGACTTGCTTCGATCTCATAGTCGATTTTCTTGTCCCCATTTTAATGACGATGACACTGAGGCACAGAGGAGGACTGCGAATCGGTCCGTAGGCCACCTCCGACCGAGATCGATCGTGTCTGATCTGCAAGGAGTTTCAAAGGTCGGTAAAATTCCCATAAAATTTGAGCCTCTGGCTTTCCTTGAAAAATGGAAAGATTTGGTGACTTCGGATTTCTGCGTGGTGACGACTGGCTGGAGAGCAGGTATGAGAGCAAGAGGGTACGTAGGTAGATGGGCTGGAGGGACACAAAGACAGGGCTACGGACTGGCTTTCCAGGGGTTCCCACCTGGCCCGATGCACGAATTTCTGGCCCGTGTCTGGGCTCTGACGTCACTGGAGTTGGTGACTCTTGTTTCAAGCCATCAGAGTTATGGGAGGAGGCAGATCACCGATTGATGGTGGTGGGAAGAGATGGGGAAGCTGAGGAAGAAGTAAAATGAATGGGCTTGAGCTGAGCTGTCTGGGTATCGAGAAAGATGGAGAGAGAATGTCTTCCTCGGGAGAGAATACAGAAAATGTCTTCATGTGGCGGTCCGCAGTGGGGACTCTGGAGTTGGGCTGTTTGGGTTCGAATGGGAATTAGTCAAGAAAACATAGAGCCGACCCTAGGAGACTCGCCATATACACTTCATTTTTAAAAATGGAGAATTGCCTTCGTCATAATGGGATTCCACGTGATAACTATACACGTGGCATCATTCCCACGCAGCTGTCTTCTCGTTCTTAATCATAGGATTGGGTCATACTCCCAAGCTTCACATTCCAAAGGACAATGCCCCTCGGATGACAATGGCTGCCGTCTCTTAAGAAGATAATAAAACTCGAATGCCTAATCCGAGCTCACTGGAATGTGAGCTCAGTGGGGGCAGACGCCCGAATTAGGTGCTCACTGACTACTTGGGGGGCTGAAACGACACTGAATCAAACCAGAGACCACAAAAACCCTACTCTTCTTGTCCCTTAGACACAAATTCCCTCATCCAGTCTGAGCAGCAGTTGTACGCAGAGGCAACAGATGCTAGTTGTGAACAGAAAAACCTAGGTCAAATCCCAGCTCTACCACTTGCCCTCTGCCTGACTCAGGAAAACGGCTTAAAATCTTCGGGCCTCAATTTCCTCATCTGTCAAATGAGGATAATAGTATCTACCTTTATGCAATTATACATAGGGAGCTTTTAGTCTAGTGCTTGGTACACAGTAAGTGCTCAATAAGTGTTAGCTATCACTATCAGGCGGCAGGAAATGGCCTCTGCTTTCCTGTTTCTTGAATGTTTGGTGGGGCCAGACCGTAAACCTGCTTAGCCTGGTGTGCACGTGTGTGCGTGTGCGTGTGCGCACACACGTTAGCTACGGAGTCAACTCCCCCAGCAGCGTTAGGTCTAACTGGGTAGGTCTCTGGAGTCTCCACTCGGTTTTGGTAGATGGTGTTTCTCTAGGGCATAGTTAATTTTGCCAAGTATTATTTATTGGCAAGAAATTTTTTACAGTATGAAATTTCATTCTTTTTCTCTTCTGTATCTGTAGTTAGGCTCTCTTTTTATCCCTAATATTTTTATTTATGTGATTTTTTAAAAAATTTGCTTAGATCAGTCTAATTAGAAATTTTTCTTAAGATTATTAGTCTTTTCAAAGCTCGGCTTTTGGCTTGGCTAGTTTTTTCTCTCCAGATCTTTGTTATCTATTCTGTTATCTTGTGGCTAAGCCAACAGTACTCAGCTTATAGGAAAAGGAAGAGATTATGCATATAAAGTGCTGATCAGGATGGGTGCTTATTAATGCAAACTCATATTACTATTTTCAAGTCTCATTTTTATCATCTCTAAAATGGGTCCATAGAATTATCTGAGACAGTTTGTATAAAGTCCCTGGCTCATGCATGTCACTTGTGATCAGTATTATTCCCTGGATGTACACTATACTTGTCATCAATTATTACAGTCACGATCGTCACAAGACGAAGCAAGAACCTCAGCTTCCTCTCCCAGCACCAGCTACAGAACTGCAGGGCCCAGTGCAACTCCAAGACGTTGTTCAGATCTCGTTGAGAGTTTTAAGATGGCAACAGCGGAGCATTAAACCAAGCGTGGCCCTTCTGAGCACAGGCACAGTTGCAGTTCCCCGAAGCTGGCCCTGTCCTCCCCAGGACCCCTGGGCAGAGAGCTGGTGGCAGGGTCTCCGAGGATGATTTTTATAAAAGCCTCTTCTCTGTCCTTTCACACATGTGCCTTCTTATTCTTCTAACTGATTTCAGGACCTTGGAATTCCATCTGCCCCCTAAGGCTGCTCCTAATGCAATGAGGGGGATACCAGATCCAGAGTCAGCCCCCAAATCAAAGGCCAGGCCAGGCCGGAACCTTGGATAAATTAGAGCAGAGAAGCCACCTTTCGCCTTGTTCTCATATTCCTTATGTTTATAGTCATAACTCAATGAAGCCAGCAACATTTGCCATTGATAAACCTGGCTGGAGAAGCAAGCCTAACGGGTTAACAGCTATAGAGCAGCTTCAGAAAGTGACAGGCTTCAAATTGGAAGCCGAGCCACACTTTTAAACATGTGAGGAGTTTTTAAAAGAAACGTGTGATGGTTTACACTGATGTGACTCAGGATTACGTTTTTCTACAAGAAATTGTCCAGTGAATTCGCAAAACTAAGTCGGCTTTTGTGCCGTTTGTGTGAGCAGATGAACCTCATGGAAATGTCACCAGCACCGCTCCCGTCCGGTACGAATAAGAACCGTGGACTTCCACACGTCAGGTTGCTGGTGGCAGCTGGCATCTCTCAGCGCGAACCAGGTCCTCCGCTGGGGGCTTTACAAGGATTATTTCATTGAGTTGTCGCAGCCACCTGATAGCTAGTAAGTTCCTCAAGTTCACTTAGGAAGCAGATAAAGAGGTTTCCAAACTTCTTGTTTGACAAAACTGTGTTCCGAGCCACCATCCAATAGAATTGTTGTCATAAAATTGTGAATGACAAAAAGAGACAAAGATCCAGGAATAACTTATATGTATTTAATGCAAATTGTGCTAAGGACGTTACACATGTGATTGCATCCATACCTCACAGTGGTTTCGTGAGGAAGATACGATTATTATTATCCCCATTAGACAGATGGGGAAACTAAGGCTTGGGGAAATTGAGTGCTGTAGGCCATACAGCTAGTGATGGATTTACAGAAAGGCTATGTTGGCAGTTATCTTAGTCAGCTCGGGCTGCTATGACAAGATACCACAGACTGGGTGGCTTGAGTGACAGACATTTATTTCCCCCAGTTCTAGAGGCTGGGTGTCCAAAATCGGGTGCCAACAGATTTAGGGGCTGGTGAGAGCTCTCCTCCTGGTTTGCAGATGGCCACACCTCGGGCCCTCACAGAGGAGAGCAGAAAGAGAGAGGAAGCAAGCTCCCTGGTGTCTCTTCTTATTGAGGCGCTAATTCTATCATGGGGCTCCCCCCTCATGACCGAATCACCTCCTAAAGGCCTTGTCCAAATGCCATCAGACTGGGGAGTAGAGTTTCTGCATATAACTGGGGGGGTGGGGCTGGGGTGCAGAGTAGCAGTTACATTTTCAGAAATCGGAAAAGAGGCATTTATTTTCTTTGTAACACAGGAGAACTGTGCTACCAACTTTTGAATTTTTACTTTTTTTTTTTTTACTCCACATGGAACATGTCTGGCCCTCAGTGCTCCAGTGTTTGGTGAACGGTACATGTGACGCTTCAAATTCCTGAAGCCGCAAGAAAAAATGAAAAAAGGTGGCTTGCTGCCGGCAATGAAAGAGTTAAAAATCCTCTTGCTTGTCAGCCTCAG
>NW_006442491.1:33290232-33296210 GCF_000325575.1 Pteropus alecto
CATAGTATGCGATAGCTCTGTACTCCCTAAACCGAAGCCACTGTCAGCGCCGCAAGGTTATAGGACATGCAGGAACTGGCAATATGGGAGGACGGGGGGTGACAGAAGTATCCTTTCTGTTATGATAGGTTTTAAAAACAATTTTGGAAAATATCCAAATCAATTTTTGAAATGTACAGTACAACAAACGTTTACGTTTCCACTGCCCCGTATCACTAAATAGAATCATCGTGTTACAAACTCTCATATTTTTTTAAAATAAAATATATTACTGCTTTCCTCAAGGCCTCCCCAGAAGCTACTGCTATCATGAAACTGCTGTCTCCTTCCAGCTTGTTACAATCATTTCAATATTCTATATATATGTAATAAATCTATAAGTTTGTATCTTTAAATGTTATGTTATTTTCATTTATATAGTTTCTGGTTCCACTTATGTTGTTTTTGAGACATGTGGATACATATGATTCTTTTCAACTGCAGGATCACAGTCTCTCTCAGGAAGATATCACATTCTATTTATCCTTCCTCTGGTGCAAACTGAGGCCGTTCGCAGTATTTTGCTATTCCAGCAGTGCTATGTGCCTCCTTACGACCTTGCGACATCTTGTGGGTATATGTTCCCAGGCTGTATGGTGTGGACATGTGCAGTGTTATCAGAAGTCAACACATTACTCTCAAAGTATCACAGAGAACTATTTCTACCCTGCGCCCCTGGCTTTCCATTTGGGCATGAACAAGTCACACTTTTGACACATCTGAGCTCCTTTCTCCAGCCCAGGAGACTCAGAGTGACAGGGTGGGAGCCCATTCCTGCCCCCCCTCCCTGCCCTGGTCACTCCCTGTTCCTAAGATACATGCTTCCCAGCCTCCAGACCTATAATAACTGGCCCTGGCCCAAGCTGCCCTCTGTAGCTCTGAGGTTCTTCCCCAGACCTGAGCTGGCTGACCTGATCGCCACAACCCACAGTGGCCACCGTACCCGTGAACCGTGGCCAAGACATCTGAGGAACTGGATTTCTAACTTTCCTTCATCGTCATTTACATTAAAACTTCAAAACTGATACTTCACTCAGTTATTAAAACATCCTGGGTATATGAATCTACCTTTTCAACTGTGAACACAAGGAAATCTAAATGCGGATCCAATCTTTCTCAGGAAAATTTAGTGTCCAAATTGAGATGTGCCATTAGTATAAAATACACACCAGGGTGCAAAGACTCAGTATGAAGAAAAAAAGTAAAAATCTCGTTTCTTTTTTCAAAAATCAACTTGAAATGATAATGTTTTGGATACACAGAGTTAAATAAAAATAAAATATATTATTAAAACTAGTTTCGCTTTTTTTTTTTTTGCCTTTGAAGACCTGGCTACTAGAAAATTTAACACAACTTATGGGGTTAAATATAACGAAATATATTATTAAGGAAATTTGCAAAATAAATAATAAAAATAAAAGTAAGTTTGAAAAACTAAAACCAAAAATTATAATAAAACAAACAAAATATAGCGCTAAAATAAAAAATCACGTATCTTTAAACGATCTCCATCCATTTACCTTTTGCTGGAAAACTGAGCACTACACATGTGGCTTGCATTATATTTCGATGGGACAGGGATGCCCACACCTTCTGAGGCTAGCTTATTCTCGTTCTGATCTTTGCTTCCACATCACCTTCTCAAGCAAGGCCTTTCCTGTCCGCACAAACTGGAGCGTCACCCCGTTACTACACAGCCCTCCATCACGTTCCTGTCTTCTTCTCGGCACGGGGCTCATTACCACCTGTGATTCGGGGGTGATTTCTTTGTCGTTTTTCTCGGCACTACGACATACACGAGCATCTCCCCAGAGGAGCCTTCGCTCCTGTCCAGGCTGTCGGCTTGGTGACAGAACACCGCCTGCTTCCTGGTTTACGCTTCTAAATACCTGTGAAGTCAACCTGTCCCAACCGTTTCTTAAGAACATTTCCAAAAATTTACAGAACAAACTACGGATTTACGCATACCATCAAACGGAGGTCTCAGACGATTTTACCTTGAAATCTACCACAAGAGACAACGTCCATTTCTATCTGGGATTCCAGGCGTCATTTGACCTCGTGATTCGTAATTTGTCACCTGGCCTTTCTGGAAGGTGGAAATACCGGATGCGATGGAGGGAAAGAAAGATACAGTCTGAATTTACGCAGGCGGCGTGTTTGCCTGCAGCTTGATAAAAGATCATGGCCGGAACCCCAAAGAAAAAAAAAAAATCAATCAATCATTCCTTTCTTGATGGCTATTTTAAATATTTAGCTGAAATTGTCCTCATCTGGGTGTCAGCTGGTTTCTTTGCAAACACCGGCAGCCCTGGCGCTCACACACGATGCTGGGGGAGCTTGGAGGGCCCCCCCGAGCAGGACACTTTCTGTGCTTTCAATTTAAAGCCTCTGGGTTGATAGTTCACATTAACATGAAAAGAAATATACAACTTGCGAGTTGAGAAAGCAGTTTTTACTCATAAAACCCTTTGATAGTTTAGCCATCTGGTCAGAGTGAAGCCCCACATAAAAGAGGCCCCAAAAAGGTTAAAGGGCACACTCTCTCGGGGTCAAGGGGCCCTGGCAGGGTTGGCTCTCGGGGACCCCACTAAAAGGACGCCTGACAAATTATTGTGCATTCCATAGCCCTTTGCGTAAGTATTTGATTACTGGCGGACAGGAATGTTGTTGATATTTTCGGACCTGACTTGGGGAGGAGAGGCGGACGCTCCGTTCATTACCGCCCTTCAGATAGATCGCACCCTCCCCACCCCCGCCGTCCCCCCAAGGCCTGTGCGGGCCGTAGTGATCTAAGGGTTTGATTGCACGGCGTTTGTACTACTGCTCTGTGCAGTATGGGTGTATGGGCTCGTTCCTTCGGCGATGGTGTGAAGGGTCACTTTCCTGCCCTTTGCTGAGAAAAAAAAAAAAAACCCACATTGTATTAATTTGAATTGCAAGATGAGCTCATCTGCTATTTTTCTTGCTGTTTAGTAATAAAATAGGAAAGGGAACCGCAAGACTCGGAACTCTGTGCTCTTTTCGGTCTGAATATCGACAGATCTAAACATGTTAATGGCTTTATTTCTCGAAGGGGATTAGAGACAGGAGGGGATCTGAGGTGATGAAGTGTCATTTTCTCCAGAGGCCCGGACAGAAGCAGAGGAAATCGCTTGATTTTTATGGGGTGTGTGATAACACGAGTACACTAAGTAAACGGCAGGTCTCGGAACAGCTCTAGGATACATCTCGGATTTCTAAAAAGTGCCAAGAAGGTAAAGACAGCTCCTTCGCTGGAAATCACGAAGAATGAAGGCATTACTTGCGAACGCGCTTCGAGGTGTGGCTTCTGGAAGGTGAGGGTCATTATGCATTTGGGGGAAGGTCAATTTCACTCTAGGAGAAGACACAGGCACCTGCGACAGCTTTGCAGCTCTTTCTGCATAAGACTTTTTGTTTGTTTTAGTTTATTTGTAATTCTTCCAGCTCCCAGTTCAGGAGGGAGCGAAGAGGTGGGACAGGCAGATGCACAGGTGAGTCCCGGAAGAGGCAAATCGGTGAGTGCGGCCCAAGTCTCCAGCAGGTGAAGAATTTGCTGTGGAGGGGTCCACGTGCTGGGAACTCCCCCAACCCCCAAGTCTCCCTTCGGGAGGGACTGCAAAGTCCTGTGGGCCTCTTTATATTTCTCAGCGTGGTATAACACGCACAACACGGAATCTACCATTTTAACTATTTTAAAGTGTAACGTTCAGCAGCATATAGTACATTTACGACGTTGTGCGACCTGCCATACGATTTGGTTCCCGAACAAATTTATTAACTGAAGAGGAAACCCCATGCCCGTCAAGCAGTCTCTCTGGCCTCTTCGAATAACACGGTTTTAATCCTGGTGAGGACGATGCAAAAAGACCCATAAAAGATAGTGGGAAATGACTTACTGGATCTATTTCCTTCATGAGAGGATATCAAGTCAAGAGTGAATATGTAAATAATTACAGGCACACGCTCATATATTGAACTAGCTGTGCGTGTATGTGTGTGTGTGTGTGTGTGTGCGTGTGTGTGTGCGTGCGAGAGCGGGGTGGGGAGGAGGTCAAGAACAGGAGGAGAAAGAAAGAACCATTTCACCACGTGCAATTTTAAGTTCTGCTGAGAGTTATGGCTATTCCGCCACATGTCATATTACAAAGTCACACTGGTAAGCCTCAGCTTTTCAAGGTGCTAAAAGTTATCAGAATGACTGTGACTCAGAAGATTAATAAAAGTAAAGGAAAGAGAGAGAGAGGGAAGGAGAGAGAAAGGGAGAGAAAATCGACAGCAGCCAGCGGTAACCATGTGTCAGGCTTGGGGCTCACACGCTTCGTCTTAACCCACCAGAGACGGAACCTGCAGCATGGGAAGGAGTCCGTTATCCCATTTTACAGATTAGGACATTGAGGATCCTGCAGAGGTAAAGGCACTGCGGAAGGATATAGAACTAGTCAGTGCCAGAACCGTGGGGTGTAAACTCTTACATGTGAAATTCAACGAAGAAAGTGTAAGTTTAATATAAATCATGTACTCAAATAACAACCAAAAGTAGACACAGTACTTAACTATACACACAGGCAGATGTTCTCGCCTCCCGAACAGCCATTCCCTCTCACTCCTCCTAACAAGACCCTGATTTGGTCCCGACTAAACGGTGTCGACCTTCTGGATTGATCTAAACTAGCGGTTCTCCGATGCATTAATCTCGGGATGCCAACTTAGAAATGAAAAATGAGAAACGTTTTTAGATATTTGCTTATTCATTTATAATAACCACAATCCCATTACATATTAATATAATTTTATGAATTACATTATGAATACTATTTTCCAAAATTGAAAAATAAAACCAAGTGAGACGAGTGGCGGTCCGTCTTTTACAGTTTTTGCAAATCTCGTCAATGTCTGGCTTTCCCAGAAGGCAGCGGGATTCTCTTTTCTGCTTCTACATTCAATCTCTTGTGTTGTTTTCATTGAAGTATGAGGGGGGAAAATATGTTTAAGAAAGATAGGAATATTTTAATGGCCTTTTCAAATAGTTGTGGAGATTCTAACTTGATACTTCCTAAACTTGACAAGTGGTAGTATTTTTACACAGACTCTAAAATCATATGAGTGAGCTTCATAGATTGTCTGTTAAATCTAAAGTTATTGTTCTGGCATGATTTTATGACTACAAGCATCGGCCATATGAAAAATACTGATCGGCTGAGTCAGACAGATCTTCCCGATGTTGGCACATTTCGTCATGAAATAGTGTTTACAAATCACGTTTGTTACTATCACCGCTGATTTTGCTAGAAAAGCATTTGAATGTTGTGAAGCTGTCAGGGTCACGTGGTGGATAGAATAGTTCAAATTTCTAATTTTCGCTTGAAAGCTCAAATGTTGTCACTGGCCACAAATACTGTGTGTTGCTTTCTTTGAAATTATATCTTTACTTCATTCGTTTTCCACCCAAAGTCTGCCAAATACCGGCATTTGAAAAACCATAGGGCGTCAGTCGTATTTTGATATAAACATGGTGTTTCGTGAAAAATGCGGCTCGTTCAGCTCACAACTCAAAAATAAAATACACTGGCACTTTCCCTCCATCAGTCCCTGCCCCACAGTCGGCAGCTACAAGTGCTTTTTTTGTAGGTACTTCCTACAAAATGTGTACTCAAGGGTGGAGACTTATTAGATTCATAAATTTTACTGTTTTATCAGGATTTTTTTTTAAACTGTAAGTGCATGGCAGTGACGAATACGATGACCACTAGTGATCTGGCGACCTGCATTCGCTGGACTGGGCATCAGTGATTTCACCTGCCATTTGCTTTTTCACCATTAGTGCAAATGTCCACACAATAAAAATAAACCAATAACTTTTTACCATTATGATGAAAATTGTTCTGTCTACCCGTGTGTTCTCACAATCCCTCACA
>NW_006442491.1:33296244-33356159 GCF_000325575.1 Pteropus alecto
CCAGGATTCCATGGACAATACTCTAAAGACCGGCTGATCTGTATCCATCAGGGGAGTTCTGTTGCCTTTTGCCAGTCATTATTCTTGAGGAGGTCACATGACCCAGTTCTGGCCAGTGAGATGGATGTTCACTGGGAGATTCTGGCAAAGATTTTCCTCCCTGACAAAAAGAGGGAACTAAGAAAGAAAACAAACAAACAAACAAACAAACACTTTTGCTCCAACTCTCTCTCTCTCTTTGCTGGGTGAGAATATGATAATGGTTGCAATGGCTGCCCTCTTGGGACCGTGAGGTAAGATACCAGAAAAATGCTGAAAAAGGGGAAATAGAGGATTTAAAGAGCCCATATCCTGGATGACATCACTGAACTGTTATGTCAAATTGGAGATGCAAGATTTTTGCTTTCTGAGACCATTAAATAAATGTCTTTGTTTAAATCGAGCAGAATGACTCTGTCCACAAATGCTTCCTACACAATATGTCACATTATAGAGATGCCAGAGACGGGCAGCAGATTTTGGAAGGTACAGGGTTGGAAATTTAGTTGATGACTTTAACTAAATTAAACAAGTTACTGCTTGAGAAAATACTTGACCAAATGCAAACCTAGGATGTTATGTACAAACTGTTCGCTCATTCAGTTAAGAAATAATTATTGAGCCTTGAACCAGTTAGGATTAGGTCTGGCTCTGCAGGTGCAGAAAACATAAGTTTATTTCTCTCTAGTACACGTAGGCAGTAGAGTACCAACATGGCGATTCCATGATTATAAGGCACTGAGGCTTGTTCCACCCAGCTGTCCTACTATTACCAAATTGTGGTTCCCACTGCAGTCCAACATGGAAGCATGAGCTTGAGATATCACGTCGCTATTTACCTAACGGCAAAGAAGAAAGAGAGGGACTATGTGCCTTCCCTTAGGCCGTTACTAGGAAGTTACGGCTGATATTTTCATTTAGTGTCCTTGGCCAGAGCACAGTCACCTGACATCTCGGCTGCTAGGAACGCTGGAAAACGTGGCTTTATTCTGGACAGCAATGTGTCCTGCTATCAATCAGAGTTTTTGTTTTGAGAAGAGAATAGGAGGGTGGCTACTTGGGGACAAGAACAGCCTTTGCCATAGGTACCTACTAGGTGCCTTTTATGAATCATTAATGGCGCAGTTTATCAGTGCGTCAGCTTACCTTAGGAAAATAGAGTACATTTTTCAACAGCTATTGCTTGAGGGCTATTTGCATGACCTATGAGAGAAAAGACACTCTAGTGATAGAAAAACAAAGCAGAAGGAGTTTTTATACAATAAGAGAAATGGCCTGATTGGGGAGAAAAGTTTATGCTCAAGAAGTAAATAAAAAACCATCACGTTTTTTTCTTAAAGGAATGGTTAACGGGTATGTGCAAAGTTCTAGCTATTAGGAAGCTCACTTTACTTTTCTAAAAACTCATGAAAAATGGAAAGTAACAAAATATCCAGCTATTGTTAAAATCAGGTATGGCACATAATTAACAACAATGCTATAACTGTAGTTAATATTTGCTTACCATTTACTTTATGCCAGATACTGCACCAGCTCTGTCCACGCGCTAAGGTCATCGTCATAACAGTCCCATGAGATAATTATTATTACCCCATTGTACAGATGAGGAAACTGAGGCACAGAAAAGCTCCAGGTTGCACAACGAATAAGTGGCAGAGCTGGGATTCGAACACAGAATCCAAGCTCTTAATCACTGCACATTCATTCATCGTTAAGTGTTTTGTTGCGCCTCTATTACACACCAGTGTGTTCTAGGTGCTTGGGATACCTCCTTAGGAAACATATCCTCACTGAGGGGCAGGCGTTCAGACAATGAATAATAGATAAAACAATCAAGCGCGTTATAGAACCCGTCATAAGGCTACATATGCCACGAGAAAAGAGGGAGATCCAGGGTCCAGGGGTGGTAGAGCGTTTTATTTAAAACAGAGGAGTCAGAACTATCATCGAGAACGTGACATTTGAGCCGTACGGACGCAAGCTCGCAGGAAGAACACACGGGCAGCGGGAACAGCCAGTGCAAAGTCCCTGAGACAGGAGAACATCTGAGGTGTTGGAAGAATAACAGCAAGGAGGCCAGGGTGGCTGCGGCAGGGCGGGCGAGGGAGAGAGTCAGAAGTGACAAGAGCTTTCAGAAGGGTTGGGGGTGGGGAGTGGTCCCGTCGCCAGAGCCTCCCCGTTCAGTGGGAAGGCTTTGGTTTTGACTTTGAGTGACAGGAGAGCCCCTTGGGGGTTTGGAGTAAAGGAAGGTTGAAGATCAAACACCTCTGCAGTGCGAAAACTAGACTGCACGGGGAGACCAGAAATATTTAATACGCAGAAGGATGTTCACTCTAGAATAAGAATTGTTTAAAAGGTCATGCGACAGATGTATGGATATTATGCCGTAGTTGTGGGAGCTGGATGAAGGGACCGCTCTGTGCTTTTTGCAAGGTCCTGTGTGAGTCTAAATTTCCAAAATAAAATAAAATAAAATAAAATAAAATAAAAATAGTATGTATAGAATCCCATTTAAAAAAAAAAATGTCTGTGCAAAGAAATAACATTGAAATCTTAACTGTGGTTCTCTCTGGGTGGTGGGATATTAGGTGTTTTTTTGGTTTCTTATATGCATATTTCATAAGTTTCTGCAATGTTCACTAACCGCTTTTTAAACTAAAACAAAAAGGCTCTGTAAGACCATCTAGAATAGCCCAAACCGGAGAGATCTGCCCATAGACAGTAAGGAAATGAAGTATGAGGGCGATTCAGGAAAACAGTTCTTTGGGCGAAGGCTGACCCGGGGCCAGGACTGAGTGAGCTGACAGATTTGGAAACTGACCTGACCCAATGATGACACATTCGAACATCGCCCGATTTACGGCCGAGGCTCCAACACACTGCATCAACCCCCAGTCATCACATGTCATGCTTGCTTCGGAGGAGGCCATCGCCCCCCTGGTGGTTCCATTTGTCACCAGAAACTGACATGTTTGGATAACACTCCAGCCCCACCGTGCTGCCCAGCTCCAGGCTCTCTGGCCAGGCTTTCTCTGACGTCTCTGAAATTACCTGTCTCTGAGCCCGATTCTCCCTTTGGCAGGTGAGCCCCTTGAGGGCAGGGACGGGGCTAGCCAGGTCTGCAGGAGAAGCCGTTATACAATCTATCAAAAGAACGACTTTAACTTCTGCTCATACCGAAAGTGACGACTCATTTTTGTCGATTCTGTGTGTTCTTTTAAAAAAGGCACCGTCTTTCAAAATTTCCCCTCAAGGTGATAATGAACATACAGACTAGCAAAATAGGAGATGTAACGCTTTATAGTGAATTCAGAGGGAGTCCCTCCAAACCCCAGACGAAGCCGAGACGTGTTATTTAATATTTTTTTCGAAAAAACAAGGCTCTGGATGTAATTTTTTACTCTCTCCCTCCTTTGTTCCTTCTTAACCTAGCAAATATACATGGATCATCTCCTGTGTCCTAGAATGGTGGTCCCCAACCATTTTGGCACCAGGGACTGGTATTCTTGTGAGAATCTGACGCCTGATGATCTGAGGTGGAGCTGAGGCGGTGATGCTGGCGCTGGGGAGCAGCTGCCAATATAGACCAAGCTTTGTTCGCTCGCCTGCCGCTCACCTCCTGCTGTGCGGCCCGGTGATGATTTGTTCGCTCGCCCGCCGCTCACCTCCTACTGTGCGGCCCGGTTCCTAACAGGCCATGGACTGGTACTGGTCTGCAGCCCAGGGGTTTGGGGACCCCTGTCCTAGAACATATGCCAAAGAATGTAGCATAGCGAAGAATAAGAACAACAGGGTCCTTGCTGTCAGGAGGCTTGCAGGGTAGGGGGCAATCAGATGTTAAACAAATGTGCATATAAAGCGATTTAGCTGCCCTGGTGATGAGTGCCAGGAAAGAGAAGGTCTCAGCACGGCGAGAAGGCATAGCGACAGCTCTGACCTAGATTGGAGGGGCATCAGGCGGGCAGTGAAGGCTGCCCAAGAAGTGATGTTTTGTTTTCTGGATAAGAATATTCATATTTATTTCCATAGGCAAACGCTAGGGAGTCCTACGCTAGAAGGCATCAGAGAGAAGCCTGATCATTATTTCAACCAGTAAGTTTGCATTTTGGAGCTAATCGAAACAGGAAAAGCGAAGAACGAGGGCATAGTTATGATTATAGCTGGCATTAATAGCCAGACTTACTGGTATCGGAGAAGAGAAAATGCAGATCGACCTTAATTAACATTGGGACAGCAGGCCAAGCACATGACTGACAGACGCAGTGAACAAAACGGGCGATGTTCTTACAGAGAAGCTCTAGGTCCTACCTTGATGCCCCGTGACACATTAGGAAGCTGGACAGGGTGCAGGGTCTCTCTTTGTGATGTGGGACTGTTGTGCATACTGAGGACATTCACCGCCCCTCGCCCCACCCGCTAAATGCCTAGTTAGTGTGACAGCCACAAACACCTCGCCAGTCTCCAGTACACCCTGCTTCCTGCCTGAAGTCTTCAGATTAGTTTAAATGTCACTTCTTTGCTTCCTTAGCGTCTTTTTCTCTAGACCAAGGGGGAGGGGCTCCGAGCAGGGAACGGGATGAAGCAAAGGGGGCGGAGTCTTGCTAAGGCGCGGTGCGCTCTGAGTGGGTGGCGGCAAGCACATTTCGCAGTGAGGAGGTGGGCTGTACCGATCCCATGGGACAGACTCCTCCTGGGACACATGTGCCACACCCACTCTCCTTGGGACCCTGGGGCGTGATCCCCAAGCAGTGGACCGGGGGTCTGCAGAGGGAGGGCCTGAAGGTGTCAGTCCCCCACGAGGGAAGGGCGCTGGGTCTGAAAGGCTGTAGTCAGGGAAGTCCATACAAGAAGGGAGGAGATTCCCATCTAAAAAGGGCCGCCACCTCCTAGGGCTGAGTCTTTCAATTCTGGCACAGTTGACATTTGGGGCTGGATCCTTCTTTGGGGTGGGGGCTGTCCTGTGCACTGTAGGATGTTTAGCAGCATCTCTGCCGTCTAATCACTAGGTGCCAGGAGCACCCCCTACGTGTGACCATTAAAACTGTCCCCTGAGGGGAAAATGCCCCCCACCCCGTTGAGGGCCGTTGTCCTAAAGTAAATAACGTCTAGGCTGAACGATGAGTCGGTGCTCACCTTTGCGATGGCCAGTGCAATTGCTCATGGGCAGCGAACTCCACAGAAGGAGGCACCGCCCTGCCCTCGTCCTATAGCCAGCAGATGTCCGTCTAGGACTCAAGTTGTTCTAACTCTTTTCAAAGATCCCCGGGATTAAAAGGAATTTGGGTGTCTGGTGAGGAGTGGGCCAGGGCGGGGTATCAGGAAATGGGTTTGGAGAGGAGGGCTGGGCCCAGGCCATTGGACTTGACTCAGGAGCTGTGGGTGGTTTTCAGGTGGTCGCTACATCATACGTTTGTATTTACAAAGTCACTGCAGCATTATTGTTATGGAAAAAGGAGAACCATGTACGTGGCAATACGTAGGTTAAAATCATGAAGTACAGCGTTAAAAGACCACGCAGCACTTTTTAAAAATGTGGTCGGGAGCTCTTTCTAGACTGATGGTACAGGTCGGTCTCCAAGATGCATATGCAAGTGAGGAAAGCAAATACAGATCAGCGCGTCTAACATGCTTCCGCTGAAGCAACAAATAAAAAAGACGATGGGCTTGTAAATGCATAAACATTTCCAGAAAGGCATACAAGAAACTCATAATGACGGCGGCCTCCACGGTGAGAACTGGTAGCTGCAGAATAAGGAGGACAAATTGTTTTCATTGCACAGCCCTTGTACCTTTTAAAGACTGAATTACGTGAATGACCTCTTTTAAATAAATAAATCGCACACGCAAAAACCGAACAAACAAAAATCCCACACGCAAAAATAACAGGAAGAGGAAAGGTCTCCTGACCCAACGAAATTAAGAAAGATTGGCTTAGAATTTGGCTCAGACCTTACATCATGTTAGGGAACGAGGGCTTCCTAATGCATTCGCTTAGGGAATAACCTGCCTTCTACGGATCTGCTGTTTGCTCTGATGTTCCAGGACCAACTCCGAGCTCTGCGCTGAGGGTTCACTGTAATGATGGCGAGAAACAGACACGTCACAACGTCTCTGTGGTTTTCCCGGTGATTTGTTCGGCTTTTCTTTTTTTATTAAAGACTTTGGAGCTGCATGGGTAGTCGGTCATTTTTGGTAATTAAGGGTGGGAAAAATGAATGTTATTTCAAATTAATGTGATGACATATAGGTCCCTATAAGAAAACATAAAAAAAGTCTTTAAAGTCAACTGGAAAAAAAAAAAAAGGAAAAAAAGAACTTCTGTCTGGCTCTTGAGACTATAAGGCGTCTTTTCTTTCTTAGAAATATTAAGCTCCCAACAAGTAGATTAAAAACTTTACCCTCCATTAAATCCTAAAACAGTGAAAGTGAATGATCCATCTCCGCAGTGTCATATTTCCAGAGGGGACAATGATTATGAATGTCCCTTGGAACTGTACGCTCCATAAAGCCCTGTTAAGGAAGAATACTTTCAGGCTCTGAGAGACAATTAATATCTGGCTGGCAGTGGCATTCTTGAATAGATGACTGGGATTTTAATTACACTTGAGCAGAAAGTAATACTTTCTAGGGCTGGGTGAAAACATTCTTCGGAAGTAAAGCTGGGAGTCATAAAAACTGGGGATTACTTGAGCTAGTCATTTGTAACAGGTAAATGGTTGAGCGTTAACTTCCTGGAGTTTGGGCTGGAGCAGCAGAAATGGGTATCTTAAGAGGGAGGAGAGTCCAATTGAGAGAAGGGAAGATCTTTATGGATTTTTCCGGGGTGGCAAATTCATGAAAAACAATAGTGTTTTTTATAAGAAAAACAGAGCTTTAAGATTAACCTCTCTATGAATTTGAAGTAATCCACTGCACGTTATTTACCAGTGCATTAAAAATCGTTACTAGAGGAAATGCAAACCTCTCACCAAAAATTTGAAAGAAAAGTGGAAAACAGTCACCAAATCTTTGGCTGACTTGCATGGTCTAGCCCAGTGGTTCTTAGTCAGGGATGATTTTGTCCCCCGGGGGGACATCTGTCTGGAGACATTTTTGGCTTTCACAACTGTGGGTACTAGTGACATCTAATGGGTCAGGGATGCTGCTAACTACCCGACAATGCACAGAACAACCCCTATAATGACAAATTATCCACCTCGAAAAGCCAGCAGTGCTGAGGCTGAGACACTCTGGGCTAGAGCTTCATCGAATGATATATTGTAGGGGCTCTTCTCTTGCAATCCAATCTAACATAAATTCAGAGCAATACTTGCTTTTTAGGATGAGGCCTGGCCCGTGACCTATCATTTCTCGTGTGGGTAATTATTCAGATACCAGGAGGCCTTGCTAATAACCACCAACACAGCGAAGATCTGTTGGGGAGCAAGGAATATGCTGTTTGTCCCCACAATAAATGACATATACCCCATCACTTAAGAAATAGCTAAAAAGTCATGGATAAGACAAATAAGATATTTAATTCTTTCCTTTGGTAGGGAGGGTGTAGGGAGCCAGAACACAAGTTGAAAGGGCAGGTCTGGCCTTGTGGTAATTTCTCTAACTGGAGAAGTGTCCTTTAAAAAATGGACTCTTTACAGACCTCCTTGAAATTATAATTTGTATGCGCAGAGGGGCTGCAGCTTTCATCAAATCCGTGGGATCTACAACCCCCAAAAGATTAAGAACCACGACTGCAAAGCGTTCCAAATACCACTTGTGGCTAAATGCACTTTTCCCTCCTAGTTTTGAATAAGCCGTGGTGTGGAAGGGACACATTGCAATGCCGCTGTGGTGACAATAAAATCGAACAGTACAGAAGGGCAGCCAGAACCAAGACTGGGGGAGGAGACAGACCCCTCACTCATCCTGGGCGCAAAATTTAAAGGGGTTGCCAAACAACTCAGTCATCGCCATAGATACTATTTTAATGCAGTATTTCAAAAACTTGAAGTTAATGAAAATGAAAAAATAGGAAAAAAAAATCACGATGAACAAAATATCAAAATTTTAAATAAAAACAGGGTCATTATTAGTGATTTTTCCCTTTTGCTTCAAGCTCCAGGATGACTTGGAAGAGCACAGTTACCGCCCCTGGCTGTTACCAGTTTTTTGTGGATTCTTCCAGAGAGATTCTATGTGAATGCAAGCAACTATGTAGCAATCTACAACCTCTGTGCATGCTTTTTGCAACATTATACACGCCACTCCATACCTTGCTTTATTGTATCTCCGAGATTGTTTCATATCAGAATAAAACACATTATATACAGTTATGTTATAAATGTGTACGTTGCATTCTACAATGATGTAAGAAAACTCACTTATTGTCTTCTCTACTTTTAAAGTCCTGACCTAACCAGTTATTTTATATAATTGAACTTCCTTTTGCAAATCACACTCTTTTCCTTTAAAATTCATTGCTCTGACACTGGATGCTACATTTGTTTGCCAGGTCACAGCATATTAAAAAAACAATTAAAAAAAAAAAAAAAAAAAAAAAAAAAGCCAGAGAACCATACTTAATTAGTTCTCGATTTTTTAAAAGGGCATGCCTCCTTTCCTCCTGCACTGGGGTAGGTAAAGTGTCTAGCAAAGGTGAGATTGGCTTGGCAAGATGCCCAGGTAAGCTGAGTGTCCAGTAGGGCACGCCGGCCTCCTCGAGTTACTGGTCACTGCTAATTAGTTTAGGGAGTATAAACCCTTCATATTCTCAAATTCCATTTTCAAAGAAGCACGAGGCTTAAGTCACCACAGATGAGAATGATGTCACTAAGAAGGACCTCATGAGGTACTGTCAAAAATCATGTGAACCTGACAAGGCAACATAAACCCACAACGTGGCTCTCTGCAAATATAATTTAACCAACACAAGAGCCATGCAGAGTGTCCCTTCAGGAGCTCAGTGGCCTCTATTAAATTCTGAAGAATATATGTCTCTTGTTTCAGTTCGAGCTTAAGGGAAAAAAGAAAAGAAAAAAATAAAGTTGGAAATAGGTCTTTTGTTAGAAAATTTGAGCAGCATATTGTCACAGGGTATTTTCCTGATGCCATTGAGGGCAGGGATTTAGTAAAATTTACTTCATGCAATTCCTTTTGCTGCTTTTCTAATTACATATATACTATATACCAGGGACCTTCAACCCCCGGCCTCTACCAGTACCGTCCCTGGCCTGTTAGACCCTGCGCCGCAGAGCAGGAGGTGAGTGGCGGCGGGTGAGCCCATGAAGCTTCATCTGTAGCTGCATCAGCTTCAGCTCCCCAGCGCTGGCATCACCGCCTCAGCTCCACCTCGGCTCATCAGGCGTTAGATTCTCATAGAAGCATTGGTCCCTGGAGCAAACAAAGGTTGGGGACCGCTGCTATATATAACAATTCCACAAAAATTTATGGAGGATCTATCTGGTGGCCGGCATGCTTCCAGGCCTGGTGATATAGGATGAAGGAGGCAAACAGAAAAAGCAAGTGTCACAGAACATGTTTCACAGGAAGGAAGGACAATACATCCCACTGCAGGGACTAACTTACTCTTCTCCGCATAGGCTAACGTGTTATACTTTACAACAATGGGGATTTCTGGTGTATAAGTACTTATCCAGGTACACAGCCACTCTCGGTAACATCTGTGAGGGCAATATGAAACCCCCAAATAAGCGATCCTAAAGATGATTCCTGCTTATCTTTAATCTTTACACAGAATTGTCCTTAAAACTGCTGAAATGTTCAACCACATGCTACATTTAAAAGAATTTTCTGTCTTTGATCATGGGTCAATGTGGTCCCATTTACGAGAATAAAAATGACAGCAATCACAATCACAGAAACTAAAATGCTCCACTACTGTGGTCTGGCTATGTGACAGATACGCTATAAAGCATGTCACATAGGTGGGACTCTGGAAATCACGCTGCAGCCCCAGGGGGCTGGCTGGCACTCCCCCAGGCGGAGGTGGACACGGCAGGCTCAGAGCAAGCACTCGGCAGCCGTCACAGATCTGCTTGGCTCTCAGTATTTTTTACTACAACACCAACGAAAAGCATCCACAAAACCTGTACATCCATACGTAGAAAACTAGGCTGTCATTTGTCAGCTGCTTAAGTATTTGATGAAGCAATGGCCACCAGTTCAGGATTTCTAAGTCCCTAGTGCTAAATCATCACTAGAGAGGGACAGTAGATGAGTTCGGCCCCAACTTCTCACTATGAAATGAGACAAAATATTCAAAATATGGACCCCAAAAGGGTCCTACTCTATGAGGATTAGGCCAGAGAAGAGAGTCCATGTTAAACAAAAAAGAAGAGGTTTGCAAATTTTCAAGTGTTTTCCCAAGTTTGCTTACTAGGTTATCTTATTTTTTGAAGACTGACTAATTTATTTATTTATTTTTACTGAAGTTCGCACAACGTAACATCTAACCATTTTCAGGCGTACAATGAAGAGGCCTTTAGTGAATTCACGACGTTGTACAACCGCCGGAGCATGCCTTCTTGTACACAGATGCTGCACGTGACACCTTTGGGCCAGAGAGGCTGTATTTTATCATTTAGTAACTTAGGCCCCTCACGGACCTTAGGCTCTTGCAAGAATCTCCCAAGCCCTAGGCCTCTAGCTCACACAGGGACTCTTGCCTCTTCTCAATCTCGTCGTTGAATTCCAAAGCCTTGCAATGGCACCCAACAAATTGTTTTGGGTACTTATTCATCGTCTCTGTGATCTGTGGCTGTTTTACAAAGCAAGTGAATGTCGGCTACAAAGCCGAAAAGAATCTAGGAACAAGCGTACATTTAAATTATAACGGTATTTGGTTTTCGGGACAATCCAAATACTGCATATTTGTACAGAAACGAAAAATATGCCCCTCCCCAAACACACACGTACACACACACACACGTACACACACACACACACACACACACACACACTTTGTCAATTTCCTTGGCTGAGGACAGACTCGATGCTTATTGCTGAGAATTTCTAGAAATAAAAGGAATGCTCCCCAGCCCTTAAGACCTTCAAATACACTGAGATACGGAAGCCAGTTCAAAGCCTTTTCCACATCTGATAACTGAAATGATCGGTTTTTTTTCTTTTTTTTTTAAATGCAATAAGCTATTTTGAGTACTATTAGAAAAAATTTAAACTAGATTCTTCACAGCATAAGGCAGGAGGATCTTTGAGAAAGGATGGCTGTTTCCACAGGGGCCAGCCCTGTTTTGATTTCTAGGCAAGTCGTTTTATAGATTCACAAATAAAGAGGGACCCTCGCTTTTCCTCTGAAGCCACCAACGAGATCTGCGTTTGTGTTTGCTCCTGTTCTCGTCAAGGCCCTCGGTCAGGCAGTTTGTTTGTGATCACACCAGCAACGGCATCCAGCTCAAAGTGGGGGGAAAACAACTTTAACAATGCAAGAATTTCCAAAAGTCCAAACATCCCGGGCCACACCACTCCCACAAATGGAGATGGTGTTCGATCTGCATCATAATTGATCCTCCAGATTCCCGTCCACAAAAGAAGGATGTGGTTAATAAGAACAACACCCCTGACTGGGGCAACAGAAGCCTTTTTGCAAACTTTTTCCTCCCTCTGCCCACCAAAGTTTAGCAACCGACCTCAACTTCAGCGGCATGTCTCAAGATGTGATCACGGGGAGGATGAAATGTTACGAAGGGCAGTGGACACCCACATCTGTGCTATTTTTTTCTCCCTGAGATGTGAAATCCTGATAAATATCCATGGTAGAGTTTTTCCGCCCCCCCATAATTCTTTTGATTCTTCAAAAACAAAACCATTCGCCGAGTCAAAGCTTTATGTCCCTGTCCTTCACACACACACACACACACACACACACAAAACAAGGGGGAGGGGAAAAAAAGAGGCTGAAAATAAAGGAGAGTTAAGAGGGGAAAAAAAAAAATCTGATACAGATAAAAGAAATTAAGCGAGTCATAAAGTCTGCTTTATTTTCACTGGGTTGTCGGGTCCAGCTGTGCTGCCCATAAGCCAGCTGGGAGAGGGGCCCCTGCTGGGTGGCTAATTAAAACAATTATAAATACAAAGAACGTATCAATGACATTCCAAGACTCAAACAAAGAGATAAAGCATTGGAGATTTAAATTGTCAATGGCCAATCTCTTTTTAGGTGATTCCGAAGAACAGTTGTGTCCCTGAGAAGCCCCAGTTCTTTCTGTACTGAATTATGTTTGCTTACAGGGGACCCTTCCTTCTTTTGGGTTCATAGGCATCAAAATATGTCAGTGATGGAATTAACGGAAATTTGTTTATAGCCTCAGAAAGACTTCATTGTTCTAGCATGTCAGGATAGCGGATCTGAGTTTAAAAATAAAGTCTTGTCTGGGGAAAAAGGCCCCCGACTCTTCTTTTGAAATTAGTATTTTTCAGAAACAAGAAAACAGAAAAGATTTTGAGAGCTTTTTGCCCCAAATCAAAGTCAGAAGTGAAAGTCAATGTACCACGTGATTAAATATTAGTTTTAAAAAAAATACTGTGGGCGATTTTAGGTACATTAAGCACATAGCGAATGTGTTAGCATACCTACCTTTTGAATATATTTTTAAAAGTGAGTTGTAGAATTACGTGTATTACCCAACACAAATGGAAATTTTAATTTGTTAGATCAACCATTCTTTTCCCCCCATTCTGGCTTTTATAGGTTGAACCCTTGAAAGAACACTCAAACGTATACTAAGTATAAATCAGTTCTCTGATTATGGTAAAGGTTCTCAAAAGGTGTGAAGCCAAAAGCTACAGGTAAGACTGAACCTAGAAAAATGTCGGCCAACTTCGAGGAGCTTACGGAGCAGGACCAAATGTGTGTGGAACATGGATTACGTGGAAAAAGCAACATTTCCGATTCAAAAGCAATCCACCTTGCTGGAAACAAGCCAGCACCCTCCCTAAGATTCCAGATATTTCTCTGCATACGCCTGGCAACTCCTCAGCCCTGCAGGATAAGGGCTCCGTGCCGACGAAGGAAGTGCTCATCGGGGTCGCCACTGCAGGGGCGTCCCTCGGGGAAGGTGGTCCCTTTGCTCTCGCAGACTGGGGGTGACAGTGAGAACCTGCATCCGGGGCTGGTCGGCTGTGCTCCAGGAGGAAGCCAGAAGCTCCAATTCGCCAAGGCTCAACCAAGAGAAAAGGAACCAGTGGAAGCTGAGCGGGAGGAAGGCCGAGAAGGTGGAGGCGGCCGCAGGGAACTCGGTGGGGGTCAGAGCCCTGGGAATCTTTCCCTTCCCTGGACCCCGCTCCTCTGGCCTCCCCTCCCCACTCTCCCTCCTCAGCTCCTCCCCTGCCCCCTCTCCTCCTCCTCCCCTTCCTTCTAACTCTGTCCTTCTTTCTCCTTCTCATTTCTTATTTTGCCTCCATCGGAGGAAATTTTGAGACTTTCTTGTTTGGGGAACCATCGATGGCTTCTCACTCTTTGCCTCTGTAATTTCGTCCACCAAGTAAATGGGAAGGCGCACATCTTTCCTGGTGTCAAAATATTATCAAAATTAAAGTTAAAAGGTCCGAGAGGACGGAACAGACACACTGCACCTGTGACACATGACAGCGATTAGTAAAACAGAAAGATAGGATGTGACCAGAACAACTTGCTTTTGGGGGTGGGAGGGGATAAAAATGTGGCCTTGAAAAAAAAAATGTTGCCTACTAAAACACCTTTGATGCTTTATGTATTTCAAAATTATTCTGTAACCAGGCTATTAGTATGAAGCACAGAAACCCCTCTAGTTATGAATGTTCAACTCAGACTTTTTCTTGATTTGAGCCAAACTCCATGCAGAAGCGAAAGTGTGACAACTCTGCCCAACGCCAACAGAGGGCGACAGACACTGGGATCTGTCACGTTGCTCTCAATGTTTATAGGCCATGGCGAGACTGGAACTCAAATGGCTCAAAGGGGCCAAGCAAAACAGACGGGCAGCTCTCCCAACGATGTCTGTGGGCCGTGGCCCACACACCTTATGCCAAAACGTGTCAAAGTCATAAATCAAGAGAAAACATCTTGAGTAGAATATTTAATTCTCTTCCTCTGACACACGGACATCCCTAATGACAAAAGCAAAGCATAGGTATCAAGTTATTATTTATATATGACTCAAAGTCAGAAAACTATCAAAGATAGGAGAATTCACTTATGATTGCACATGTCTGTGTTCTGTTGAGGGGCCTGTGGTATTGTTAGTATGAACGACAAATAGAATTCATAAATTATTATATGTTTATCCCATTTCTTTTTGTTGCTTCTACTTCAGTAAAATCACTAAATATGTAGTTTCAGTTAAGTTTTTAGATAATTTATATTCTATTGACCAAAGGTTGGCAATATATTTTTGTAAAGAGCCAGACAGTAAATGTTTCAGGCTTTGTGGTCTATATATGATCTCTCTCATGTATTCGTGTGTGTTTGTCTTACAAACTTTTAAAAATATAAAAACCACTCTTAGCTCATGGGCTAAATATAGCCCTGAGGCCCCTAGAAATAAAATCCTGTCATTTGTCAACTCCTGATATCAACAATAATCACCCAAGTATAAAAATCTGAACACAGATTCATTGGAATAAATGTTAAAAAACAATACTTCATAAATGTTTTTAAATATTTTTCTTCTAAAACATGCAAAATTATTTAAGATGGAAAGGTAAAATACAAATGATAATTGATATCAAGCTTTATACCAAAACTATCTAAACAAAACTAAAATGTATATATTTAAAAGTGTTGGGTACATCCCACTGACTAGCTGTTACGAAAATAAAACTATTTTCAATTTCAATGTTCATTTAGCTGCCACTGTAAAGAATCTACGCATGTCACATCAAGACCGATATATAAGCAAACTAAAGAACTATATGAATTGTTTAATATTACAAAACGTTCCTTAACTTCCGCGTGCAACTGGTACGAACACTGGGCTCTTTGTAAACATCTTCGGAATAACGAATCGGGACAATGAGAAACAAGAGCGGGGCTGCTGTATTGCCGGGGAGACTGGCTATCCAGGTGTGTGACGCGTGCACGCTACGGGAGAGAAGCCTTCAATGATGATGAGTCCAGCTGTCCCTTCCCTTTCCTGGGTGTCTTCCCGTCTCAAAGCCTCCCTGCCCCGTGGAGCAGTGTCTGAGGGTGGCGGCAGAGGTGAGTGTCTTTGGTTTCACAGACACAGGACCAGAGACGTGGAGAGGTGTCTCCCTGGGCCTGAACAGCGTCGGTCATGAGAGCAGACACTTAGTGCCATGTGCTGCACAATGCCACGGCTGAGTACCAGACACTGAGGGGCAGATCTGCTCATGATTTTTAATAAATGTTTTGTTTTGCGTGTGTGTATTTTCTATTCGGAGCCACAAAAGTGAGGAGTTCAGGGGAGGGCTATCTCTGGCCAAGTCTAATGGTTAACTACAGGAGAGATTAAACAAGTAAACGAACGAACGAACAAATGAATGAATGAACAACTCAAGTGGGATGATAAGGGGCTGCTGGCACTAGGGGGAGGAATCAGAGAGATGACAGGAAGTAGGAGAGACTGCGGTGGTCTGGGGACCCAAGCCTTGTGTAAGAAAACGGTCACTATCCTGCCCTTAAACTATGACATGTAGGAAAGCGGACGCCATGTTGCTGGACTATCTCATTTCTCAAGAGAATGCCAAATTTGGGTTGTCCTGTGAAAAAACTGATTTTGATAAATCATCCAAATTAAAAAACTAAGCAGCACATTTGGAGGAAGGGGTCACATCCTTAGGCTAGATTGCTTCCCAAAGCCACTATGATCAGTCTTCTGGTCTACAGTGTTTTGTTATGTTTATGCTCATGTTCGAAGCATGCGTTGTTAGCATTCGCTAATTCCTCACGTCGAATAAATCCTAAAGCAATGATAGGGTCAAAAGTGTGTAAGAAGAAGAGGTACGTGATGCGGTTAGGAAAAAGAGTGAAAGTTACATTTGTAACGATGCGGACACAGGGGTTACATTCTGTCACTTTGACTTGGCACGACGCGCACTCGGCAATTTCCCGTTTATAAGTAGAGTGGCCTCCATAACTGTACGCTAGCCTGTTTTTGGCTCTGCCACTAAGTTTAGATACGTTTTTAGAGATTTTCATTGTACTTCAACTTATTTTCGGCAACAGGAGACAGAAGGGTGAGAAAATGTGGGAATAGGGAGAGGATGAAGGTAGAGACCAGGACGTGTGATGATTCAGGACATGGTGGTACATCCTGTGGCCCTGGAAGGGCAAGCAGAGGACATGTGGCACGGGAGTGGGGAAGCGGGCAGGAAGAGGGGAAGGTAGCGAGTTCTGCTTCAGGCATTCTGGTGAGATGCCGACTGGGGGTGCTTAAGAGGTCAGACTGCCCCCGAGCGCAAAACCCAGTGTTCGTGCTTAGAAGGTGGAAAAGCTGCTTTTCCCTCTGAGCTTGTCTCCTCATTTCTAAGAGGGTCATAAGGAAGGCCTGCCTCAAAGGGCCGCGCTCAGCAGTAAGCGAGCTAACCGAAGTCAAGGTCTGGTATGGTCCTCAGAAAGTATTCAATACATCCTAGCTGTTATTAGTAGGAGAATGACTGGGGTTAGTGGTGGGAATTTGGGAATCGTCTACAGAAAGGTGGGCAGCTGAAATCTGAAAAGAGCTCCTTGGAAGGGGGGGCACAAGTATCGGGGAGCATATGTACTTGCCAGAGAACAGTAGCGAGGAGGCAGAGAGAAAGAACAGTCAGGTAGGAGAAAGGCTGAGGCAGGCTTCATAAAAGGGCCCTGTGTGAAAATAGAGACCTTAATTTCAGAAGGGTACTAAGAGTGAAAGCGAATGAGAATGGCATTTTATGAGCCTTAAGGTACCGAGAATCACCTTGGAGAAGGGGGAGGGTAGATGTTTAAAATGCAGATTCCCAGAAAGTCTGAGTCTGTAGTTTCGGGCTTGGGGATCCCAACCGCAGATAGGCAACAGGCCACCCTTGGAGAACACGGTGTTAAGACTGAGCACGCAGCCGGGGGAAGGGACAGAGAGGGGACACCAACCACCCTTTCAAGGTAGTTGGTTAGGGCTTACATGCATCTCGCCCTCCACTCCCCATGCATTGAAGAGATTATGTCTACAAGAGAAAATAAGTTGCTTTCAACAGGTTGCTCAGTGAGTCATAGAAGGGGTGGGGGCTGGTGCTGTTTGTTTTTCCTGCATGTATATAATGGCCAAGGAGACTTAAAACATCTGTGACCCTGGGTTTAGATGGGTGAATTAAATCGGTTAATTTTCAAGTGTTAAACCAATTCTGCATTCCTAGAATAATGCAACTTGGTCGTGACGCATAGTGAGAAAAAGACACATAGATCAGATCTCGGTCTCAGGCTCCCCTTCCTCTCTCTAGGCTTCAGGACAAAGACAAGACTTTCCATCCAAACACTGCGAGAGGCCCATGAGACTTAGAAACAGGTAGCAGGTTTTCTAGAATGGTGATCTTCAAGCTGTTTTCGTCTTATACTCTCTAACGTAATTTTTAAAAAATGTACTCCCCTGCATGTTTTAAAATTGATATCTAAAATGTTTTCATTTATTTAAATAACTCAAAAGGATCCTGGGGTAGAGTAATTATTTGTTACATCATTTGTTTACATGTATTCAAAGCAATCTGGATACTGTGTATTCTCGATCTCCACCGTCATCCATTTAAATACACAAATAACCTGATCTTTAACAGCTGAAAATTTATATCATTATTGAAGCAGATTTGCTCCTTAGGTTGGTCCTTTAATGCTAATTCCCCATGGAATTTTATATTCACGTAATAATTTGGGGGAGGCTTAGATGTCTTTTATTCATCGCCCTATCAAACTTCTTAGCAAGAAAATTTAAATGTAAGTGAAAAAGACTGTTTAACTTTCTTTGATCAGAACCGAGTCACTATGACAATTATTCTTTTTATGTCATTAATGAAAACAAGGTAAATATACTACAAAATCAGAATGGCGGAAGGTTGATAATTGTTGAAGCTGGGTCATGGACACGGAGAGGGTCATTATAATTCTCACTCCTGTGTATGTGTTCGGAATTTTCCAGAACGAAAAGTTTGAAAACATAATGAAGAAATTGGTAGGTCATAAATTCTGGTTAGAAATTCCTAACAAACAAACAAAAACCCACCAAAAACCAAAAAAAGTAAAATTCATTGACGATAACCTTTTAAGAAGATGTGGCTTGAATGGTCCCTTTCTTTGATGCTGCTCAAGTAGCAACCCCTATTCTCCGATCTTTATGCATCTTTCCAGTGATTTTGGATGGATCTATGAACACTCATACTCTTTTTGATATACAAATGCTAGCATATTGTGTGCACATTCTCTACCACACATTTTTGTATATGTATCTTCACATATGACCATGCCCTATTAATATATATGCATACAAACATATACATACATTTGCTTTCTATTTCTAAAACATCTTGAGAGAATTCCAAGCAATGAATGAGCTATCAGTTATTTGGTTTGACTCCTCCCTACTCGGGGGCACTGAAGTAGTTTCTAATTTTTTGCCTTTATAATTAGTGCTGCAATAAATAAACTTCGCAAATATTGCTTTGCCCATCTCTGAGTTCATCTGGGAAAAAGCAACATGTGTTTTTAAGACCAGTTTTAATAGAAAATTGCCTCCTTTCAATCACTTAAGAAATGCCTTTCATAGACTCAAGAACTGATCAAAAGTGACTTTTTTGTCTCACTCTCAGGTGGGAACTTTGTCCTTTTTCTGCTTTTCTAATTCAAATTGGCCGATCTCAATGACCTGATACAAATCTCACCTCTCCTTAATTATTTCCCAAATATTTATGTGCAGCTGATTGCTCCTTTTTCTGAAATGACAGAGAAGGGAAAGCCAGCCTTTACTGAGAATTTATGATGTGCAGGTACCATACTAGGAGCTGTGTTACATGACATATGTTATCTCATGGAGACCTCACGACAACCTGATGAAGTGGACATTGTTTAAGATAAGAACACTGAGATTCTGAGAGGTTATGTCACTTGGCCAAAGTCACACAGCTGGTGAGTGGTGGGGACAGAGATTCGTTCTCAGATCTCATTTGAATTCAGGAATTCATTCATTGCTTTGGGACTCCTCCAATATATGTCCGACCATCTTTGCCAACAGAGTCCTGTGCCCTTTAAAAATGCTTTTAGATTTTTGGAAATGTAGCAAAGGTAGCACTGAGAATTCTGTACGTGCTTCACCCAGCTTCTCCTAATGAACAAACTGAGACATTGACGTGGTACAACACTATTAACTAAACTGGAGATTTTATGTGTATTTCACCATTGTTTTCCTACTGATGTCCTTTCTTTGTGCTCTGGGATCCAATCCAAAATATCGCATTGCCTGTAGGATCTTCTATTACCTCTAGTTATTTCTTTCCAGTTATGTCTCATCTCCGCTACTTCATGAGAGCAGAAATATCACTGGACATTTCAAGTCTATCCTAGTGGCACAGGGACAGTGCTGGGCCCACAACGTCAATCGTGTGACATGATTTATCTGGCTTGGCTGATTTATTAAGGCTCTGGCTGTAGAACAGTAGGTCCCAGGGCTCCAGAATATCAGGTGTGCTAATGAGCGTCCTGTAAAGCCAGGGAACACATCAGCTCCTTGTCACCTTGTCTGCCAGGCTCCAGAGGAAGTGGGAGATTTGTTCCTAACACCAGGTCATTTCCTCTCTTCCTGTCCTGACCTCCCAGCTCTTTCACCAACAGCCAGCAGAAAGCCATGGACAAGCCACTTAGTGACATCTTAAGGCGAGGCAAAGAACTGACTGGGCGTGACGGCTCTAAACTCAGAGGGGACCTGTCAAATGCAGAGTCCCCTTGCTTGGTGGGTTGCCACGCAGAAATAGGAGAAGTCTCGACATTGAATGGATATCAGAAAATACTTCATAAACAGAAAATTTTGCTACGCAATTTTACCTGATCCCCATGGTTATCCAGTACTTACTATCCATAATAAGGTTCTTTGAAATGTGTGAGGTTCACTCACTTACTTGCTTAATAAATATTGACTGAATATCTACTATGTTCCAGGCTCTGTTTTAAAGGCTGGGTAAAAGCAATAAATGATAGAATCCGAACTCCTGCCCTAAAAGAGATTATATGGATACAGGAAACAAGTCGAGAATCAATCGGTACAGTGAACAGGCAAGTGAAATGTTTGCCAATTGTTTAGTAGGTGTTTTGAGCCAGGCATTGTGCCAAACTCTGGAGATGTGACAGGGAACAACACAGTCCCTTACCTTTGAGACTCCAAGAAAGATTCTAATAGGAGGGGAGGTGATTTTAAATAGGACGTGTCAGGGAAGGCCTCTGCAAGACAGTATCCTTTGTTCTGAGATCTAAGAGATAAAGAGTAAGCCTTGGGAAAGTGGCGGAAAGTGCCTTTTAAGCGAATGGGGCAGCATGTGCAAAGGTCCTGAGGTAGAAAAGAGGTTGGCAGGTTTGCAGATCTGAGACGGGAACCTCGTGGGGAGTGTAGAGCGAGCAAGGGGAGGAAAAGGCAGCCTTGGTAAGGAGTGAATTTTAGTCCGCCGTTAATGGAAGCCACTGGGCTAACCTGTCTGTTGCCATTTCCCAGAATCCCCTTCCCTGTGGGTTCCAGGTTAGAGACTGCTGAGTAGGGGGCACTAGTAAGAAAACTGGCAGGCAGAAGAAGAGAGGCTAGCTGGAGGCAGCTGCAGGCAGCAGGGCGCTGGAGGGTGGGGGTGAGCAATCTCTGCCTTGCAGGCCAAATCCAGCCCATCGCCTGTTTTTGTAAATAAAGCTGGACTGGAGCGTAGCCATGCTCATTTATCTGTATATTGTCTGTCTGCTTCTGTGCCACAATGGCGGAGTTGAGTGGCCTGCAAAATCTAAAATAGTTTCTGGTCCTCCACGAGAAAAGTTCGCCAATACTGCACTAAGATGTGGCAGGTCAAGACTGTCAGAAGCTGGCCTTGACCAAGCTCCAATTCCCTCGTGCTCGAACCCACGAGTGAGTTCTGTTATCCTCATCTAACCCTGACACGCATTAAAGGTTTCATGCGAGGCAACAATATGGTCCTGTTAATGATTTAAGATTATTTTTTGTTGCTGCTTGAAGGATGGATTGGAGGAAGGTAAGACCGGAAGTAGGGGGACCCATAAAGAGGCAGTTAGCCAGACGAAACAGGATCCTGGTTTGCACCAGTGGGATGGCGGTGGCGATGGAGAGAGGAGGGAAGATGCAGGATGTGGTCTAGAGCCACCTAGTGTCCAGACTGTGATTTCAGATACTATTCCCCAAGGAAAGGAACTGGGGCTCCTTTGAAAAATGGCCGGCTCCGGGGATGAGGCAGGAAATAGACAGAATGTGCCTGGAACGTCTTGTGGTGCCAGAAAGGAAGGAAGTGCTCAAAAAATTATGGGGGCATAACTTTTTAAGGGCACAGGAGCCAACCAGAAGAACAGCCCCATGGCCGAATCTGGAGCAGTTTGAGCAACCAAATAAGTAAAGAGAATTAAGAAATGATATGTCAATAACTGAACCATAAATGGAGGAGAAAGGAAAGTACTTCCTTATAGAAATTCCGATTAGCAAATGAAATAATAGAAGGTGAAAAATCACCATTTGGCACACACCTCAGGATAACTGTTGCAGCCAAGAACCATCGATGGATGCTAAAACTGGTGGGCAGAAGAAGGGTGAGAAACGGGATATGTGCAGTCTCAAGGACTCTTCCCATAAGATACTTATTAAGGAGAAAGGGAAAAAGAGTAAGTTTACCATGGAAAAACCCCAAGGACACAGTCTTCACCACGTGACCACAGTCAGAAGCCTCAGTAATGAGATATACTGACTCCGGGTACCTGCCACTATGATTCGATGCACTGAATAAAGCCATCGGTGGCACTCCTGAGAAAATGCATCATCTCAACCTACTCGAGGAACCACCGAAGGATACCAAATTGAGGAACATTCCACAAAATGACTCTTAAAAGTGTCACGGCCATGGAAGACAAAGCAACCTCTGACTGAAGATCTGTCACAGAGGGGAGGAGATGAGGACACGTAAATGCACGTGGGATTCCGAATCAATCCTAGACCAGGAAAGAGACCTGAGTAGGACAAGTGGCAGAAGACGAATAGTCTGTAGAGCAGGTGACAGTATCACGGTATCATAGCGAGGTTACTCTCTTTTGATCTGATCAACAGGATTATTGGTCAGCAGGTGTGTTGGGGAGGAAGAAAAGGGGGAAAATGTTACCCTCCGTTGCGCATTGTTATCAAGCAAGCTTAGATACAGACACATGTAGAAATGCTCTAAAGAAGATGAAATGTGTAATCATTCCTGAACAATCTGTGTAGCTCTGTCCATACAACCATTTACTTGTATAGAGTAAAATCTATTTTATATGTCAAATATTATTGGGTATCATCTCATCCCTAAATTTTCAGAAGGGCTAAACATGGTAGAGAGCAGAAAAACCAGCCTTATTAATATACATCTTGATTTTGTCATCTGAAATTAGAATCTTTTGTGAATATTTGAGGCAAAATGCTAGAAGTGGCTAGTATTGATTTTGTGCCCATCATCATAAGTACTGTCACAATTCATGAGGGATCAAATACAATGATCTTAATAAGAGCCATCATTAATCGAGCACCTACTATGTGTCAGGATTTGGACAAGGTGCAAAAGGTGACTTACCTTACTTAATCCTTCCTACGATCCTGAGCCCACCATTTAGATGAGGATGCTGAACTTCCGGGAAATAAATGAACTTGCTCAAGATCTTACAGCAAGAGGATGATAGTGAAGGCATTTGGGGATACCTGCCCCGGGCCTCTCCGCTGGGCAGTGGCAGAGCTGGCCTGAGATGTGAGTCTACACGTCTAACCACAGTTGCATAGCCTCTTTTTTGTCTTCTACTCTCCCCACAATTTGCAGAGGGTGGAACCACCCAGGGGTGCTTACTACAATGTCGAGTGTGCTTAAGACAGTACCAGAGCACATCTGTATATTATGGAGACTGGACCTTCGTATTCCACATTTTATATTTTAGCCAACCTTGCCAACGTTTGATACCACCAACCGTGAAAAGTTTGCCAGTTTTACAGTTGGAAACTCTCTCACCTGTCTCAACAGGTCCATTTTCCCGGGTCGGGCTCAGTCTCGTCCCTTGCGTATGTTACTAACCACATGTCTGTCCTCTGTTGTCATCTGTCCACAGCCTTTGCCCACGTTTTCCCCTATTTTGGGTTGTCTTTTTCTTATTGAAGTTCTTGTGCATTCTGGATGTGAATCATTTCTCAACGTAGGTGGCTAATATTTCACCCAGCATCCTGCTTGTTTTTTAACTTTGCTATTGGTGCCTTGTTATTATTATTCCTGGTGTTTTAAATCTGGAGCTGTCAAATCTCTTCTTTGATAATTTTTGCATCTTTTGAATAAAGTCATAAATGTATTTTTCCATATTGTTTTCCACAACTGTTAGTTTTTTTTTTTTTTACATTTAATCAATGGGATTTATTTTTTATAACTAGAGAACTTAAATTTACTTTTTTCCAAGTCAATAGTCAATTTTCCCAGTCACACTGAGTTGTTGCCCATCTTCCTGCTTTTAAAATTATATGTTAAGATTTAAATCTTTTATAAATAATCATGTATTACTTTTACAATAATAAAAGAGATACAATGACTTAAAAGAGATAAAATATATATTGATGTTTATCTCTCGTGTCTTGCACAATGCCAGGCATATAGTACATGTTCAATAAATATTTCTGAACTGAAGGCATCAACTATTCTTTTTCTACTTAACAGCATCACGGGCAATGCAATCTTCATGTTAGTTATGGCATCGTTACAGGCTTTTGGGGGTCAGGTAATACTAAAGGTTTCATTCTCTTAGTGCTAGTTTTTCAGGTAGAGTATGTAGAATCCCATTTTACGAATATAAAAACAGTAATGTTGGGTGCCAGGATTCTCTATTTTAAACATAAAATCAACAAACTGTATGTAACCTTCCAGCCCTCTTATGCCTTTTACCATTGGTAGATTATTCATATATACGTGTTCACTTATTCTTAAACTAAGCTCCTTTGCAGCAACCCTGAATCTTTTCCTAAATAGTGAAGGAGGATAAAACAAAGACGGCACAATGAGTAGCCCTTAATAGCTTCTACGTAAGCATTTCTCTTTCTCTCCTTTTAAATATGTGAAGTTTTAAAGGAATCACTTCCTTCCACTTCCCTCCTGCCCCCGCCCTGGCTCCCATTCATCTTCTGACATAAGGAGCCTTGTCAACTGCTGCACACGTCCACTTTTTAGGTTGCCCTCAGTTACTGAAAATCTGGTGAAGCTGTACATTAATTTTTTTGTGGCACCCACCCCCCCCCGCCCTACCATTTCCTTGATCGCTGCATTGTTCAACGATCAAGAATTACATTTAATTATAGGAGTAGAAGCGGTCTTTGAGGCTATTAGCGATGAAAGATAATCAATTGGAAATCGTTTCCTGCTGGACAATTTTCAAGCAGAGTCATCACCAAAACCCAACCACGCTCACAGCTTTTGGTCATCCCGAACATCGATGTCCAATTAAAGTTGGAGCATTTGCTGAGTCCTGTGATTTTACATACAAGTGGCATTTAATATTGATTAAGCGCATCAAGGCCTATGGGATAAATTCCCAACATTCTTGGGGCAAAACTGCCAGGATTTTTAATAATTTTTGCTGGTTATTACGATACTTACGTGCTAAATAAAGTGGTGAAATTTCAAGTGATTTTTTGTCTACACAGTGCTTACCATGCTGCTTGATTAAGGGGTTGGTAAATTTTATATTTGCATATTGATATCTGGTCATCAGGACACTCATAATCCTTGATTTTTTTTTTTTGCCATTCTTTACTATACATCACTTAAAATATGCAAAAATATGACCTTGTATAGATTTTTAAAAGCTCCTCTACTAATGCCATTAAAAGTTACTAGTATAGTAAGAAGCAACTGATCTAAATTAGTACGGTACTTAATTTTGGAGAAGCAGAAAGTAAACTTGGCCTTTCAGCATTGCTGATGAGTGTAAACTGGTACAACTTTTGTGCAAAGCAATTTGGCAATGTTTAGCAAGAGCCTTAAAAATGTTCATAACATTTGACCCAGTAATTCAATTTCTGGGAATCTATCTGAAGAAAATAATCCTATGTACGGAAAGAGCTGTATGCATTAAGATGACAAATGTAGTGTTATTTTTAATTATAAGTTAGAAAGAAACCCAAATGTCCACAAAGAGAGTAATGGTAACTAACTTATGTTTACAAGTAGCATATGACAATCTGCGGGAATGCCACACTAGGTTTCAAAAAGGGGAAAATAATTTCAAATTGTGCACACATTAACATACGTTAGACGATATAAAAATATACTCAGTAGAGCAAGACAAATAGAATCAAATATTAGCAACTGCTACCTATGGATTTGGGACTAGATGGTAAGTAATTTTTTCTGTGTTATTTTGTATTTTCCAAATTTTCTACAAGCATGAATTTAACACATAATCAAATGAGAGATTATTATGCAATAGCTTTTTGAAATTCAGTTAAGTATTTTCTTTTGGTGCGAAAATACCAATCATACGTTGTATTGTCCCCTAATACAATATTACCTGCCCTTAAGAGACGTGGTCGTGTTCTTTGGGAATATTTTATTAACAGAAAGCACAGGATTGGGAGGTAAGTTATAGATGGGCTGTGGGAATAGATCCGCTCCTATGACTTTATTTTTGGCAGAGATAAGGTCAGCTTCTGAAATGACTACTGCACTAATTGACTAAATTCCGATTTTTATCCCAAAGTCAGAATCTCAGAGAATGACAAAGAAACACACGAAAGCAATCGATTCTTCCAGGCTCCCATTTGGAAATAAGTTTCTGGGCAATTCACAAATTGCATTATAAAGAACCTTCTGTCCAGTTTGCTGTCCAAGTATTTTCCAGAGACTTGCGAAAATCGAGGTTAAAAGTGTCCAAAGGTGGAAGATAGTGAAACAGAGGGCAGAAGTGAAGTGTGAGAAGGGAGATGGTCATAGAATTTTTAAATCCCCAGGATTTTATACATTAAGGTTAACGTATTATACATATATATTCGAAACATGGTTATCAAAGTGAATAAACAGGCGACGTGAATGAGAACCTGGCAGGTAAATTTAAAAGCGATTTTTATTATCTATTTAATACGTGCTTGTTGTAAAAAGCCAAACGGGGAAGCATTAAATAAAAGCTTCCCTCCCCTCCCAACACTGGCTCCACTTACCAGATGTAAACCACTCAAGTTATTTCATGTCCTTCGAGACAATATCCACGCATAGACCACCTTCTTTTTCAGAGCCGATGGGGACTGCATTGCAGAGTGCTCTGCAACTTGCTTTTTGTTCATTTAATAACTGACCTTCGACGACTCTCCATGTCAACACGCATGGGTCAACTGAGCCTTTCGTGTTTTTCAAAAGATTTGTGTGGTCACCCTCTATATTGGCTGTGTCATCATCTGACCAGCCCTGTCCTCATGGAAATTTAGGTTTCGTCCTAACTGCTCTCAGACAATGCTGCTCTGAACATCCTTGTGTTCATTTACATCCATAGTCAAATTAATTCCATGGGAGAAATTTCTATAAATAGAATCACTGGGTCAAAGGGTATTTGCGTTTTGTATTTTGGTCCTATCGCTAAATTGTTCTCCAAAGAGTCTTCCCTCTAGCAAAACATAAGAGTTCTCTTCCCCAGTCCCTGGCTGTGGAATCAAATTTTGTTTATACTGAACAGATGATATCTATTCCATGGTGTTCACTTATTTCTATTATGTCCATTTATTTTCAAAGTACACGCATTTTTACTTGACCAAAGAGGATAAAAGTTGGTCCTAAGATGTATGTAGGTCTGTCCTAATTGAAGTTTGAGCATTAGAAATTACTATTAACAAAGTAAATCCAATACAAAAATTATATAATTAATTCCATAGTCATGAATAAATTGACTTGGGGATTCAGGAAACTCCTGCACACCCTAGTTGGCACAGGCGATCGAGAATTGTTTGCAGTTATTAACTACTCACTTAAAAATACAAATTTGAATTAGCTAGCTCTTGGTCTGGGGCTTATTGTGTGCTGGGTGCTGTTTTAGCTTTTTACATAGATTATTTACTCTTCCTGATAATTCTGCAAGGTAGGCACTGTGATTATCTCCATTTTGTAGATTAGAAAAATGAGGCACAGAAGTCTTAAGAAATAGGACCAAAGCCACGTAGCAAATAAAATGATGGAGCCGGAATTAAACCAGGCATCCTGACTCTAGTCTTTGGGCTCTTAAGAACCCTGCTCCCTTCCAAGTTCATCTTCCGGAAATGCTGATGCCCACCACAGTTCCCCACAGAGCTGGTCACCGTAGCCTTCGCAACAGGGAAAAGTCCCTTACCTGCCCTCGGAGGTGCCCCCAAGCTCACGGTGTTGCAACAGCTTTTAATTTTTTAATTTTTGTGTTGCTTTTCCTCCAGCGACGACATATTGCTTTTGTAATAAGAAAGCAAAGTTACTTTAAAATATTGACAGCTCTTAAGGACGAGAACATGGTGCATCTCCCAGATGTCTTATCCAACCTGCCAACTACCCACAGACACTATCAAGAGGGGTTCATTACTTCAAATCAAACACCATGTAGACACCGGAGGCAGTTTCAAAATTCCTGATCGTAACATCTATCACGTTGGTGTCTCCCACAAATCTGGAAGAGACTGGACCATCCACAGAACTTAACACAGACTGGAGCATCACACGGTGTGTGTCCTCAATGGAGTTCACCACTGGAGGGGAGGGGCAAACCACAACAAAACGAACCTCACAGCGGAACTGAATGAGAGTTACTGTCTGCTTTGGGAAAGAAGAGAAAGTCGGTCTGGTGGACACAGGAGGTGGCATCTGAAACAGGCTTTTGTGGCCTTTCAAGAAATCTATCGCAGCGTGAGAGCGCGGTGCCCTCAGAACTTCAGAACTGCTTGGCAAACATACAATGTGTCTTCTATAGGCCAAAGTCCCTCAAACTAATGTGAGGACTGAGCCATTTTATGAGCAGTTTATCAGAAAAGGACCATACACAGGTATTACAAAAAGCTCTGTTTGGTGAATCCTTCCTAATTCAAGGTGTTTTTTTTTTGGTAGTGGGGGGGTGGGTAAGCTGGTGCTACTAGATCTGCTTATGATGGAATCAACTGCAAGTTCAAATTTTATCAAGAACACCAGACCCCAGATGTTCCTTTAGCATCGGAGGTGTTAACACTGGGTGAAGGGACCATGGATGGAATTTTGAGGCTCCAGGGACTTAGATGGGAAAGGAGATGGCTCTTATTTACTAGCTTCTGAAATCCAACACTTCTGTCGATTCTGGATGTAGGCATCAAACCACAGTACCCTTAGCAGCGTCTGTGATTTCGTCAACAAATTAGATATTTTCATGTAACATAGGATTCTTGAAATACGATTTATGGTCATTGCTACTTTACAACAAGAGTAGTTACCCAGGTCTGCTGCTAGAGCTTGTTATTTACTGTGCAAATAAAATGCATGTAATTAAAAAAACATTTTGATAACTACTTCAATATAACTTTTCCTTTGCAAACCTATGCATTCCATTTTATTCTTTTAAACATCGCTTTGAGAGGTGACTCATAGACTTCATTAGGCTGACAAAGGTGTCTGTATGACTCAAAAACCAAAGAACTCTGGCCTTAAGACAGGTCTCTCACGCAGGGGGCATCGGGTCATTAGAAGGGGCTCCATCTGCAGGCCACAGACACGGGTTTGGATACGGACAAACTGCTTGACTTGAGAGAGCTTTCTTCGCTTTCATTTTCTTCTGTATGAACACAGAAGCATCTCGAGGTGCATGTGGGGCGTAAACGAGATCCTGTCCTAAGTGTCTCCTGAAAGCGGCTGCACATAAACAAGCTCAGGTGGCCATTTCCACTCACGTGAGTTCAAGTGCAGTTGTCATAAAGATCGCTACTGAAGCAAAACTTACTCTACTGTTTTGTAACCTGTGCTGGGGGGACGCAACGTTGGTCATTTGTATAAGACACGCCCCAGCACGTGGCTGGGCAACCCAGGGGCATTTCCCCCATCATCCGACGATACCCCTATTTGAAGTGTTTTCCAATCTCACTACAGATCTCCCCATTCTTTCAAAAGACCGTCCTTTTTCCGCATCAACGCTTAGAACTCAAAAGGCTCCCCCCCTGATTATTAAACCAGGCATCCTGACTCTAGTCTTTGGGCTCTTAAGAACTCTGCTCCCTTCCAAGTTCATCTTCCGGAAATGCTGATGCCCACCACAGTTCCCCACAGAGCTGGTCACCGTAGCCTTCGCAACAGGGAAAAGTCCCTTACCTGCCCTCGGAGGTGCCCCCAAGCTCACGGTGTTGCAACAGCTTTTAATTTTTTAATTTTTGTGTTGCTTTTCCTCCAGCGACGACATATTGCTTTTGTAATAAGAAAGCAAAGTTACTTTAAAATATTGACAGCTCTTAAGGACGAGAACATGGTGCATCTCCCAGATGTCTTATCCAACCTGCCAACTACCCACAGACACTATCAAGAGGGGTTCATTACTTCAAATCAAACACCATGTAGACACCGGAGGCAGTTTCAAAATTCCTGATCGTAACATCTATCACGTTGGTGTCTCCCACAAATCTGGAAGAGACTGGACCATCCACAGAACTTAACACAGACTGGAGCATCACACGGTGTGTGTCCTCAATGGAGTTCACCACTGGAGGGGAGGGGCAAACCACAACAAAACGAACCTCACAGCGGAACTGAATGAGAGTTACTGTCTGCTTTGGGAAAGAAGAGAAAGTCGGTCTGGTGGACACAGGAGGTGGCATCTGAAACAGGCTTTTGTGGCCTTTCAAGAAATCTATCGCAGCGTGAGAGCGCGGTGCCCTCAGAACTTCAGAACTGCTTGGCAAACATACAATGTGTCTTCTATAGGCCAAAGTCCCTCAAACTAATGTGAGGACTGAGCCATTTTATGAGCAGTTTATCAGAAAAGGACCATACACAGGTATTACAAAAAGCTCTGTTTGGTGAATCCTTCCTAATTCAAGGTGTTTTTTTTTTGGTAGTGGGGGGGTGGGTAAGCTGGTGCTACTAGATCTGCTTATGATGGAATCAACTGCAAGTTCAAATTTTATCAAGAACACCAGACCCCAGACGTTCCTTTAACATCGGAGGTGTTAACACTGGGTGAAGGGACCATGGATGGAATTTTGAGGCTCCAGGGACTTAGATGGGAAAGGAGATGGCTCTTATTTACTAGCTTCTGAAATCCAACACTTCTGTCGATTCTGGATGTAGGCATCAAACCACAGTACCCTTAGCAGCGTCTGTGATTTCGTCAACAAATTAGATATTTTCATGTAACATAGGATTCTTGAAATACGATTTATGGTCATTGCTACTTTACAACAAGAGTAGTTACCCAGGTCTGCTGCTAGAGCTTGTTATTTACTGTGCAAATAAAATGCATGTAATTAAAAAAACATTTTGATAACTACTTCAATATAACTTTTCCTTTGCAAACCTATGCATTCCATTTTATTCTTTTAAACATCGCTTTGAGAGGTGACTCATAGACTTCATTAGGCTGACAAAGGTGTCTGTATGACTCAAAAACCAAAGAACTCTGGCCTTAAGACAGGTCTCTCACGCAGGGGGCATCGGGTCATTAGAAGGGGCTCCATCTGCAGGCCACAGACACGGGTTTGGATACGGACAAACTGCTTGACTTGAGAGCTTTCTTCGCTTTCATTTTCTTCTGTATGAACACAGAAGCATCTCGAGGTGCACGTGGGGCGTAAACGAGATCCTGTCCTAAGTGTCTCCTGAAAGCGGCTGCACATAAACAAGCTCAGGTGGCCATTTCCACTCACGTGAGAGCTTTCTTCGCTTTCATTTTCTTCTGTATGAACACAGAAGCATCTCGAGGTGCATGTGGGGCGTAAACGAGATCCTGTCCTAAGTGTCTCCTGAAAGCGGCTGCACATAAACAAGCTCAGGTGGCCATTTCCACTCACGTGAGTTCAAGTGCAGTTGTCATAAAGATCGCTACTGAAGCAAAATTTACTCTACTGTTTTGTAACCTGTGCTGGGGGGACGCAACGTTGGTCATTTGTATAAGACACGCCCCAGCACGTGGCTGGGCAACCCAGGGGCATTTCCCCCATCATCCGACGATACCCCTATTTGAAGTGTTTTCCAATCTCACTACAGATCTCCCCATTCTTTCAAAAGACCCTGTCCTTTTTCTGCATCAACGCTTACAACTCAAAAGGCTCCACCCCTGATTCCCCGCCTCTGCCGGTGGGAGATGATCTAGACTAAGTAAGAGGACAGTCAACCCGCAAATAACACGCAGGCACTGGAGTCCAGCACCCCACGCGCTGGATTAACTGTACTAGCTGCGTTTAGCAAGTTAACTTTTCTGAGATCAGTGTTCCCTCGTAAGGATGAATGCGCGTGCCTTTCGTTGTGAGGTCTGAATGGAATCCCGCAGGGAAATGCTTGAACGTTAGGGTTCAAGGTGCTGTCGCTTCCATCCAGAGCCCTGGCTGCCGAGTGCCGGCAAGGACTCCTGATTTCAGTGGTGGACACCTTTTCTGTACCAGTGATGCAGACAGCCTTCTTTCTTAGCTGGGTTCTTTCCTTCACAGGACTGGCTACATAATTTTGCAGGGCCTGATGCAAAATGAAAACACAGAGCCCTTTATTCAAAACTTAAGAATTTCAAGATAGCGACAGCAGAGCACGCCACCAAGTGTGGGGCCCTTCGTGACGGCACGAGAGGCTCACGAAGACGGCCCTGCCCCTTCAACTGGAGCAGCTGATCCCACCTGGCTGCACATCAGAGTCACCTGCAGGACTTGAGAAAGTACCGATGCCCAGGCCTCTCAGCCCAGAGATTCTAAAGAGCTAAGAGCTCTCCAGGTGACGGCAGCGCGTGGCCACATTTGAGACCCTTTGGACTAGAGTGACAGAGAACCTTGGAAGAGTGTTGTGGGCCAATATCCACAAAGAGCAGGCAGAAGCAGGCCCCCAACGCCTGCCAAAATAGGAACGCACGTGCACAGAACAGCAGGGGCGTTCAGGACCCGTGCCAGGTGTTTCTCAGAAAAGTTACTCTCAACCTTTATGGGTCCATAGGGGAAGAGAACACTCCCGACCCAACATCTCCTTTTGGGTTTTAACTCCACACAGGCTGCTCCAGAAGCACCATTTCCTAGAGCCCTTTGCACTACCTATGACCAGCCAGGTAGCCGGGGGCGGCGAGCAGTTTATATGCAATTTTCTGGTTCTGTTACGGGCGGGGACATGACTACCTTCTGTCCTGTTTAGAGCTTAAGCTGCCGCCACCTTGGACCACATGAAGATGTGGGGTGAGAGTTGGAAATAAGACAGAAGCCATGATCCCCGATGTCTTAAGGTCACAACAGTAGTTTTTGGTTATTTCCCACCCACCCTCTCCACAAACAAAACAAGAAATGAGAAAAGGCCATAGAGAAGCCAACACCACTTGATTTTATCATTCAGCCAAACACCTGAAACGGGACCATTCGACAGATGGGCAAACCGGGAATCTGAGGTGAGATCTCTAGCCAGATGTCACCAGACAGTATTTCCAGAGCCAGGGTTTTCTCAGCTCCTTCCTCCTCAGCCCCATTAGCTTATAACAAAAGGTGGCTTCTTTGGGACCGTTTCGTCCACCGTGTTCAGATCGATTCATTACTCTAACAAAATATTTTTTCTTTATTAGACACCCAACCTAGCTCTGCAGTTAAAAAAGGTGGACTCTGGAGCTGCTCTGCCTGGGGCCGAAACCCAACGCCCATCCGGGAAGTTTCACCTTCATGTTTGTTTCTGGATCCAAGAGAGGAGGGTCTAGGGGAAGGGGAGTGAGGCAAGCCCCTCGGGGCGAATAGAAAGCGGTGCCAAAAGTCTCACAGACCAAGGTAGATAGTGTAATGCAATTTTCTAAAAACCAAACATAATGCAAAAAAAAAAAAAAAAAAAACAACGAAACATCAGAATTTTAAATAAAGATAGGATCCAACTCTGCCCTCACACACCCCTGCCCTAACTCCCAGGCCAAGTTCTAATACAACTTTATTTATAAAAACAAAGTGGCTGACTTGTGGGTCATAGTTTTCCAATTAAAAAAAATCCATTGGAATATTTTTTCGGTTACTGAGGTTTCGGTGCCCTGCACGAGTAACTCACTTGCCTCACCCTAGTCCTAGGTCTGGGTGACACCTGGGAGAAACAGATGAGTGAACACAGACAGGTAAAATTCTTAGTACAGGGCCTGGCTCAGAACAAGGACAAATGTCACCGATGGCAACAGAAATTAAGGCGCATCCTTTTTAAGAAATTAAATGCGTGGACAAGTAATTCATGTTCTAGCAGGGGTCCCCAACCCCTGGTTCGTGGACCAGTATGGGTCCATGACCTGTTAGGAACCGGGCTGCACAGCAGGAGGTGAGCAGCGAAGCTTCATCTGTATTTGCAGCTGCTCCCCAGCGCTAGCATCACTGCCTGAGCTTCGACTCAGTTCATCGGGCATTAGAATCTCTTAGGAGCACAGGTCCCTGGTGCCAAAAAGGCTGGGGACTGCTGTTCTACAGTATTTAGAAGGCAGCAAGAAATCTTAAAGAAAGGAAAGAGGATGTCACTTTGATTTTTGGACTCTTCGCTGGAGATTTTTAAAGCTGATCTGGATAAGGATCCAAAGGAACCAGCTTTTCCCGGCACCCAGCCGGAACTCTGTCTGCTGCATGAAGCAGCACCTTCCTTGAAGGAATCCAAGGAAATTTAGTATTCTTAGTAATTCTCCCCTGCATTTACCCATGACCAATTACCCTGCTACTTGCGTTCAAATAGTCCAGCTCAGGGGTCAGTAAACCATGGCCCACCAAATCATGGCCTGCTTTTTTAAAGTAAAGTTTTATTGCTACACAGCGGTACCCATTTGCTTACTTACTATCTATGGCTGCTTTAGCTACAATGGCAGAGCTGAGTGATCATGCTACAACTGTAGAGGTGAATGGCTGAGAGGTTTTGACGAGGGCCAGCAAAGCCCCAAATGCTTACTATCTGGCCCCTTACTGGAAAGTTCGCCCGTCCCTGGTCCAAGTGAAGTCTAAGTTCAAACCTAATCATTAATCAATTTCCCCTTTCGGATCCACGTTGACCTTGGACATGGATACAGAACGGACATGGATACAGAAACTTTGCCTTTCTGGTCTGTGCCATGTCAGCGGTCCCTTAGCCACTACGGCTGTTTCCCAGTTTTACTTGGTGATCATCTGTATATTTTAAGTTTCGCCCTAGCAGAGTTAGCCAGTTTGCTCTTCTGCTTCCTGAATTATTTTATAAAGTTTTATTGGAACACAGATACGTTCATTCCCTTTCTGCTTCTGTGCGAAAATCATAGAGTTTGGGCACAAAAAAAGACCTTATGGCTCCACAATGCCTCAAATACTATCTGGTCCCCAAACGTTTTACTGACCTCTGCTCACTGGGAATCCAAATACGCTAAGCGATACCAGGGTAGACCTGAGACCTCTGAAGTCCATACAGCTGTTAAAAAAAGCTTCCTAAAAAGGCTGCTGTCTTTCCTGTTTATCTTAAGAGGTATAACACAAGAAGTACGAGGAAAGTTTGTATGATTTTGATCTCTGGGTTCCCACTCGAAAGGTCAACAACCCTTCTGTTACTAGAGGAGAAACGGAGATAAGACTCATGACAAAGAGCAGAAAGGTGACAACGGAATCTGTACACTGCACCAGCCCTCAGTAACCAAACGCTTTTCTGCACAATCGCAAACAATAGTCCCGGAGCAGAGCAACGATCGATTCCATCACGGGTCTCTCATTTTCATTTTTCCCCTTCCGACGAAGAGATTCAACAGCGCGTGATCACCGGCCCGAGGTCATACGTGAATCAGATCTGTTCCAACAAAATTCTTAAAATACACTACATACCTCTTGCTATTCCATCAGTGAAATATTCCCCTGTATACAATCTATCAAAACTGGTTTTCACGTCCTTTTTCCCGGTTGACCAAAAACAATGGATCGTTTTCATCTATTCTAAAAGCACAGATATTTAGCTCGATGAGGGCACACAAGAACTTATATTAGAGAGACTATATATGAAGATACCCAAATAGAACAAAGTAACTCTAGATCAATTCTATATCCACCGACGTCCCACAGTCTCCTAAGTAAAATGTCCATTTATGAGAGGTTTGGCTTTTCACTTGTCTGTTGGCTCAGCAAACACCACGTGCTTACTGTGATGACAGATGCTAGTCTCAGGCTGTCCCCTGCATCATGTGTCCCAGAACCAAGCCCAGGGCCCAGCGGGCGCTTAGTCTTTTCTTTACGAATACAAGCACACAAATCTGGAATCTTACGAGACACCATGACAGGCTGAGCTAGAGTTAGCTTGATCTTTGCTGCCACCTACAGATCAAACTGCATTTCACATAGTGGCAGGGCTGACGCTGAGAAATCCTGGGTGCATTTATGATTACTGAATGGGGGGAGTGGGCAGGGAGAACCCCATAACATAACCTGTCCACGGAAGAAAAATGGCGTGTTTCTCTTACCTCATTCTGAGGATGAGTTTGCTTTTTATTATAAGACAACAGGTAAAAAGGAACCACACAAAAACGTATAAGGCGGATACTCATAACCACCACCCGGGTTAAGAACTAGCCAGCTTCCCCAGACCTGCCACGTACCTATCCTCATCTTCACCTTTCCCACTACACAGATCGGGTTACTTTCAGTGTTCCATGTGGTCTAAAAGTTTAATGATTCCATCAGAGATGGATCAGTCTTGGAGTTGGAATCCATCGGGAAGGTATCCCTCTAGGATACAGCGATGCTCGTGCACCCCCACCTTGGAACGACCGAGTCAACTTGCTTCGCTGAGCCCTGGAGGAAAGAGCGCCGGGAAGAGGTGTCTGCACCGCACGGTGTCTGCCCTGGGACAGCCACCGCCTCTGGAGGCCTAAGGTGTTGGGAGCAGCTGTGCCGGGGCTGGTGACTGAAGTCTGGCTGGATGGCCTCCCTCAGGGGGCTGGGCTGCAGCATTCGCCTGGAGTTCTGGGCAGCCGACCGCCCTCTTTGCCTGAATTAGAGGCACAGGCTGGGCTCCAGGGGAGTCTCCAGCTGCCCCGAGGAGCCGCTTTCCGGCGGGAAGGTGACCAGGTCCGAGTCCTTGCTCTCGCTCTGCTCGCTGTGCTGCTTCTTATGGCACCTCAGGGAGTCGTCCCTGACGAAGGCGGCACCGCACGTCTCGCAGCGGAAGGCCCTCTGGGTCACTATTTTGGCCACGTGCTGGGAGCTGCCCTCTCGGGGCCCTTCCCTGCCTGGTGGGGCCCGGTTCTCTGTTTTGGCCTCGTCCCTGTGTACCTTGTCAATGTGCTTGGCCAGGCTGCTGGGCCGCTTAGTGTCAAAGCTGCAGAAGTCACACTTGAAGGGACGGTCCTTGCAGTGGACCCGGCTGTGCACGCGCAGGGCAGCCGCACTGGAGCAGGAGTAGCTGCACTCCGGGCACTTCTCGGGGTGGTCGGCCTGGTGCAGCCGGCTGTGCTCCAGGAGGTCGGCCCGGTCCCGGCCCTGGAAGGCGCAGTGCAGGCACTTGAAGGTGTGCTTGATGCGGATGTGCGACTTCAGGTTCGCCTTCATGGTGCAGCGGACGTCACAGAACTCGCACTTGAAAGGCTTCTCCCCCGAGTGCACGATCATGTGCCTTTTCAAGTCCGAGCTGATTTTGAACTTGGCGCTACAGAGCCAGCACTGGAAGGGAGTGTCCCCTAGCAACGGAAGGTGTGTTTCCATTAGAGCAGGCAGGCAACACAGAACTCCCCCCAAACATGCGTCAGAACACTTGGCCGCAAAGGGACAGTTGGGTCTTCTGAGCTCCAGCTACCTGTAGCCTCCTAATACCATTTACCATGTATATCAACTCACTTAATCCTCATGACAGTCCCGAGTGGGTCCTACCTATCACGCCCATTTTCCAGATGGGGTAGCTGAGGCTCAGCGAGGTCAAGTTCTCGATCTAAATAGTAGGGATTTGAACCCAGGCATCATGGCATCCAAGTCCACACTCTTTGCGAGAACACTTCGGTTTTGAATCTAAACTCTCACGTATCCTGGCATCCCCAAACTGAACACAGAAGAAGGAAGAGGTGCGTAAAATATCACATACAACTGTTCCAAATCAAGCCAAGACTCATAACCACGCTGACTCTAGTGCTTAAGCTGCTTTATATCAGTTCATTGGCTTGCATTTACTAGTTAAAGTTTCAGTTTCACATCTACAGACTGAATTTTATGTATAAAAAAGTAACACATGAATATGGTGGCACGGGACAAGTAAGGGAAAAGCCTTAGCTGCTTCTGCACCCCTGGAGGTGCTGCTAAAGGTTTTTTCTTTTCTTGGAGGTCGTTACTTTTAAACAACATCATCTGTTGACTCTAAGCAAAGAATCTCCCTTACCCTACACATGCCTCCTTTCCCACCAAAGTCCTGTGTTCTGATGGGTGTGATTTTTACTTTTCTAGCGCTACCTTCTAAACTAATAGCTTTATTTTTACATTTATGTTCAATAACATTTACAGTCTGACCTGTGAATTCTCATGCTTTAACTAGTTATTTTCAACTTTAGAGTAAGCTATACTAAGTCCTCACGTAACGTCGTCAATAGGTTCTGCAACTTTAAGCAAAATGACGTATAAAACCAATTTTATCATAGGCTAACTGATATAGTTACGGCATCTCATCGATGTTATAATGACGTTGAATGAAACAATGTTATTTGAGGACGTGCTGTACCAGCAATTTACATTACGACTGGGCATGTGATATTCGTCAGAGCCAACTACGCCAGAATGACGTCCACCCCTTACAGGGCCACCGTCACACCTGGGCTAGTTGATATTGTTGCGAGCATTAAGGTCAAGTTGATCCTCTTCTCTTACATGCTTATTTTGGACCACATTGTATCATGCTTCTTGACTAGACTGTGTGTTTTTTGAGAAAAAAGAACCTCGCCATGGTCTGAAAGTCATCCAGTCTATTACATAAACTTTTACATGGAATTTCTACTGGATTTTCTGAATTTCTGATTTACTGATTTTCTTCCTCTTAACCTTCTATACAAGTATCACCTTGATATTTCCCTTTACTGCAACCCCTGTTAGCTATAGTCAGATAGTCACATATCAAATATCTCATGTCAATTTTTTTTTTTCTCTTGTTTTGCTACAGTTTATCTTCTGGTACCTTCCACTAGGATGGTGACCGGGTATGAAGTCTGAGTCCTTGCATAGCTTTGTCTATTCTGCTTTCATTCTTGAGATAGTTTGGCTGGGTATAGAAGTCTATGTTCAAATTCATTCCCCAACTTTGAAGGCACTGTTTCACGGTCTCCTAGAAGCCACTATTACTGAGAAGTCTTTCTAGGTACGGATCACTGCAGCCGCTCCGCTGGCCCTGATTGACATCTTGGGAGCCCTTTCTTGGGAGCCATGTATCGTTAGAATCATGAAGTTCTTTTTCTCACTTGATTTTCTCAGTTCTATTTTTTTCCTAGACCTTGTCAGCAACCAGACTTCCAGCTTCTTATTCATTCTCAGTTCTCCAACTCAATTTCTTTTTCTAATCTTTGGGATTTTTCTTTAACTTTATGGCCAGCGATCCTAGTTTTAATTCATACACCTTTTATGATCACTGCCTTTTCACAGAACTCTTCTTGGATACAACATTCTTGCTATTGGGTAGATACTAACTAGAATTTTAAAGTCTTGTCTGTTATTCAAGCACTCTGTTAACTTCAGGATTACTTATTTGTTAGACTTGGAGCATTTTACACTGTCATTTTCCACAAATGACTCATAGTCCACAGTTGACACTTTATGTTTAGGAAGAATAAAGTGGTTTAAGGATTAGACATAGGTGCCATGGATTTTACTGTTTCTAGGTAGTTTGGGCCATTGTGCCAATAGGCTTGAGCGTCTCTGAGCCCTGTGGCCTTGGCCATCTACATGCCAGTTCCAAGCCCAGAACTCTCAGGGCAGCCAGACAGTGGTGAGAACGAGTGGCTCCCAACTGTATGGCCACCTCCCACTTGTCTGTAGGGACAGGTTTCTCTACTCAGTTTTGGATGTTGGCATATTCCCGTCTGCTTGCCATCTTCCGTGAATTCATTGAAAATTCTCATTTCATGAACCTCTTTATGAGGCTTCCAGTCCCCATTTTTCTGTGCCATGATGGATTGGTTGGTTCAATTGATCGATCATTATTTCAATGGGGGTTTCACAAAGAAGGGAAGGAAAAGCTCTTTGCAAAGTCTAATTTCCAGAGCTAGAAGTCTGTGATTTGCAGTTATACTCAACTAATTTTGCTACATGTTTTTGAATTAAGCTATACCATCGGAAGTTAATTTAAATGACTGAAACAGCTGGTTTATACATCGACTTTTATTTGAGATACAGCTTTACTCCTTGGCTGCTGTAGCGAGTACTCATCCCCAGCTGTGTTCTATGTAGTCAAGTGAGAAAACCAGCTATCAGACGTTCATGGTTTACTAAAGCTATTGTCCTGGCGAACGAACAACCACAAGCTTCACAAATCACCACAGAAATTCCAATTTTTGTTTTTCCTTAGCCACCCAGTTATTTAAGTTGCTTATGTTTCAGGTAAATGAAGGTTAAGACATAAGAGACCAAGTAAGGCACAGAGGTTTCCAGGCCAGGGACTTACCTGTGTGGGACCGGAGGTGGACAGTGAGCTGGCTGGAGTTGCGGCTGGCGTAGGGGCAGAGCTGGCATTTGTACGGCCGCTCGTCGGAGTGTATCCGCAGGTGCTTCTTGAGGCTGCTGCTGTCCACAGCGGCGTAGTCACACAGGTGACACTTGTGGGGCTTCACGCTGGTGTGGCACCGCATGTGCATGGTCAGGTTGTCCTTCCGGCTGAAGCACTTATCACAGAACTCACACTTGTGTGGTTTGTCTCCTTCAAACACATAAAAAGAATCAAGGTTTTAAGGTTTTCCCTGTCAAGATGACTGCAAAAGGACTTGACTGACATGCTAGCCTGGGTATATGGGTCTACCTCTTCCTTCTGTCCAAATGCCCAGAGACAGAAACATACCGAAGTCTAGATAAGCACACTGAGAGATGAGAAGCTGTGCCATTTATTGATGGCTCGGAAATTTTAAAGACTCCTGCAGGCCAGATTAGATAAAATCAGACTGAAGGAGAAACTCATAGGCCAAACCCCATCTGGGAAAATGGGAGTGGTTATAGAAGTATTCAGGATCAGAGGTGGCAGGTGTAGGTGTCTTAGAATAGCGTTCTGGCTAACTGACAAACCACACAGAAGATGGTCGGGTAGACCACTTCCCCTACTTGTATCAAACAGCAAGCAGCAACAGTATCCACCTCCACCCCCGACTATTAGGGAGCGAGGGTACTTATACCAAAGAAATGATGCAAAGGCCCCAAGTAGCTAGAGAGACTCTGGAAAACAAAGAAGCCCATGCTCAGAACGTCTCCACCAACTAGAGCATTCCTTTTCTTCCCTACAACCACTTCAGACTGATCACGTCCAAATAAAAATTAACCTGCCCCTTAACCAAATGCTTGGAGAAGGCCAGAACCAGGAAGACACGCCCGACTGAAGAACCTGAAGTTACAAAAGCAGTTTTCATTCCTATAATAATTTCCATTCTCTTATGATTGTCAAAATAAAACTTCCTGTAAGCAAGTTGAGTAGCAGAAGGGATGTCAAAAAATGACTAGAAGTAGAAGACAGAGCTAAAGAATCTCCCAGAAGACTGCCCAAAAGGACAACAGGGAAAGTATAAGAAGAGTTAAGACACGAAAACTAGTTCTAGATTGTCCAGGTTAGAAGAGAGTAAATAATTATCTCTTAACACTAAAGACAGCCATGGGTCTTAAGATGCCCTAGCTACAGGCAGGGTGGCATAATTTCAGAAGCCCCAGAATGATGAGCTCTTAAAGCTTTCAGAAGGAAAAATGCTCAGATCAGCACACAACTCCTTAGGTGACACCGGAGGGTAGTGGAATGGGGATAATATTTGCAACATTCTATAGAAATTATTTAAATAGAATCCTATACTTGGATTAGCATTCAGTGGAAAGAGAAAATAAAGCCAGTTGACAGATGAGGGATGACTCAGGGTACCACACTTCAATGGTGTATACATCCTAAAGAAAGGAAGTGGAGATGTGGGATATGAGAAAGGAATGAAATGGAAAGTATTGCTTCCAAACCACGAGAGAGAACTAACCATCAAAAAAGGCAAGAGCACACGAAATAAGGCAAAAATTGAACTAAATGTTAAGTACAACAAACAAATGGATTCAATTTCCCTGCTAAAATTTTCAAAAAAAAAAAAAAAAAAAAAAAGTAAGCTTAACATTCTTAAGATAAGTAAAATGAGAGTAGAAGAAAATAGTAGAAGAATATTCTAGGAAAATGCTAAAGAAAAGCAGGACTATCCATTTTAATATTAGGCAAAATAGAAATCACCATGAATGCCACGAAAAGCTTCATATTAGAGCTAAAACTCACCAAGTAGATGTGAATCAAGCTTTTGTGAATCTAACATGGTCTCCCAAAAGGTTTTTCTAAAAAGTCACCTCGAAAGTTGTAGAGTATATTTTAAAACAACTTTTTTGTTCAAGAATCCAAATCAGATTACAAACCTCCCAGACAGATGGGCGGCGAGAGCTTCCTGTATCAAAACCTATAGCCTATCGCTTTTCAGAAGAAAGTTTATAGACAAGTTCATTTTTAACGCCAAAAATGAAAGCAAGTGAACCATATGCAATTCAAGAAACTAGTCGAATGAATTTTAGAGCACTTGATGAAGAAAAACAAAAATTAGTTGCTAACAAGGGAGGTTTGCTCATAAAGAGAAGATTCCACTAGACCAGAGTTTTCGGTCCCGGCGCTACTGCCATTTGGGACAGGTAATTCTTTGCTGCAGGCTGTCTTGTGTATGAAAGGATGTTTAGCAGCACCTCCCTTCCCATTGTGAGAGTTAAATGTTTTCAGCTATTGCCAGATGTCCCCTGTGGGGGAAGGGGTGTAAAATTGTACCTGGCTGAGGACTATTCCAAGAGACACAGGAAAGAGAAAGGGTACTATGGACAGACGAAGTCATCTTTACCCTCAATATATTTAGAAGGCTCAACAGAATGGATGACGGTCCAGGCAGACATAAAATTACAAAGTAAAACGGATCAATAATAATTTAAAAAATCGCTACGTCAGAGGAAAGTTGTTTACTGTGTAAGTATTTGCTGTCCTTCTTCTCAGGAGAATTCTGCTTTCCTGTCTCGGTGACTGCAGGCTGGGGCATGTGACTTGCCCTGCCCATTGAAATATGACCAAAACTGATGAGTCAGTGTTAGTTAGGCAAATGCGTTTCCGAGCCAGTGGACAGTCTGCCACCACTCATTTCTCTTGCCCAAGACAACTTGTAATGTTCCCTATTGGGGGTTCTTAGTTTGGGGCTTGGAGATAAAATGTAGAGGATCCAAGACCTTGCATGGGAAACCATTACCTTCTTATTTCTACAGACTCTAACTGGAATCTGGTACTTCCACCGGCTATGAATGCAGTCTGGAGACCACTCTATGGATGGGACCTGAGACCTTCGGGAACAGACACGAGCCATGTTTGTATCACACTGCACTTTGCTGCGATTCTCAGCATGACATTGATGTTCATCACGGCTTCAGTTAAGGTAGTTAGTTAGACCAGCCGTGAGACACCAATCTTAAGTGCAGACCTTCTTAGTGCCACAGTGCATACTGATCATAGTGGGTGGGAAAGGTATCATTAAAATAGACTTTTTTTTTTTTCAGATTTGAGATACAAGTGACATATAACACTGTGTAGGGTATACAATGATGATTTAATGTATTGAGGAATAATTAACGAATCTTATTGTGGTAATGCCTCTATCACTTCAGATAATTACCACTTTTGGGGGGAGGGGGTGAGAACATTTAAGATCTATTCTCTTAGCAAGTTTCAAGTATATAAAACCACATTGTTCACTACGGTCACCATGCTGTATGTTACATCCTCAGAACTTACTCATCTTATAACTGGAAGTGTGTACCCTTTGACAACCATCTTCCCAATTCCCAAGTCAAATTTACAGAAACAAAGTAAAATGCAGTTTCTCATTTAGTGGCTCTGGGTGGGGCTTGAGATTCTGCATTTCTAACAAGCTCCCAGGAGGGATGCTGACATTTCTGGTTTTTACCACCCTTTAGAGAGCAAGGGTTTAGTGTATTAACATACCACACACTTAACGCTTTGACAGCAAATGTACTGAAATACGGTTTTTAAATGTGACTTTGTTACATTTAAAAACATTATTCTGGGAAAGGCTCAAGATTGCCAGGAGTCCACAGCAAATAAAAGGTCAAGAATGCCTTTATCTGGTGAGTTCCAGACAGAGGCCGCTCTACCAGCTGGGTCCTGGAGAGAAGCCCACAGGCACAGAGCTGTGACTGACTTTGGGAACACTGGGATGAGCAGAGCAGTCTTCAGTTGCCACAGAGATTGATATTGTCATCCCATCCTAATCTACACCCCTTATCCATTCTCTGGAAAAAAAAAAAGTCATAAGCAGAGAAAGTATTGTGGGCATGTTCTATCAAATTATGTGAGTATGCTCTATCAAATTATTTAGAAGCGTTTCCACATTCGATTAATAGCATAAAGATAAAAAATGCTACAAGTCCCTTCATTAATTCAGATATCAATGGCGAATGAAGAAATACAAAGTAGGATTATAAAATACAAACATTATAAGTCAATGACCTTTATGAGGCTAGATAAATGCCACAGGACTATCTTGAAAAGGAGCAAAACATCTGAAATTCAACCATCATTCTCCATTTAATGCCCTCCCCCTACCCCCACCCCCCAAAAAACCAACCTCAGAAGGCTAGGAATAAGAAACTTCTTAAACATGATAAATAATCTCTAAGAGAAGTCTAGGGACTCAACCCACAAATGGTAACATCAAAGCACTCCTTTAGAGCAGGGGTCCCCAACCCTGGGGCCATGGACCAGTACCGGCCTGTGGCCTGTCAGAAACAGGGCCTCACAGCAAGAGGTGAGTGGCGGGTGAGCAGGGGAAGCTTCATCTGTATTTGCAGCCGCTCCCCAGCGCTAGCATCACCGCCTCAGCTCCACCTCAGATCATCAGGCATTAGATTCTCATAGGAGCACCGGTCCCTGGTGCCGAAAAAGGTGGGGACCATTGCCTTAGAGGAAGGGAGGATAAGATCTGGATGGTTTACTCTCACTGTTGTTACTCTGCCACTCTGACCTGCAGTCTCGGGCCAAGGCTCTCAAGATGAAGTAGAAAGACAGGAATGGAAAACATTTGCACACGATAGCCTACCTAGACAATCCAGAAGAATCAGCTTGAACTATCAGAATAAACGAGAGAACAGCAAGGGGCTTGGACAGAACACTCAACATTGATTTTTAAATAGCTTTGCTGCCATCAGCCCTCTATCCCATGGCCCTCTGCTCCCACATCCCCGATCCTAGTCCTGCCCCTAAAGATAACCACAGCCTCTCTGGATTGGGAGGCAGGGAAGAAGCGTGTGGTGATGGTTAAATTAAAGGCCAGGCAATATATGGGATTCTGAGAGTCACTATTTTAATACAGCACTTTCGGCTAGCCTAATGAAGAAAATGCAGAATATGTTTCATTTGTACTTTATGGCTTATTGGCTTTTCATGTGAATGTGGGTATCTATATTTCTTAGGGGGTTGCCTGTTTATATCTTTCTCCATTGGGTTATCTTTGATTTGTAGGAATCCCTGTGTGTCCTGAAGATTAATTCTGCCCTATGTTGCAAATTTCTTCTTGTGGGACATTTGTCTTTGTAGTGGTACCTTGTCATAAGTTTTAACTGTAGTCACATCGAATCCGATCTCTTTGTGGTCTCTACTAATTGTTTGCCTGTCTACCCATACCATAAATTCGTCCTTGAACATTTTCTAATTATAGACTTTAATATTTAACTTAAGTTACTGTTATTTGGAATTTGTGAATGGTGAAGGGCTATCACCTTTGTTCTCAGAGACTGCTGATTGTCTTGGCCCCATATATCAGAGTTCACCCATCCCTCCGCTGACCTGAAATAGTGTTTAACCGGTGTTTAATCTGTATCTACACAAGTCTGTTTTTATACTCTGTTACATAGTTATTTATTCCAGTTCTAATATTCATACTGTTCGAATCATAGCTTTATGTTTTTAATTTCTGACAAAGCAAAATGCCTCGTGCAAAATTTTGGAGCTACTTTTGTGCCTTCTCTCTTCCAGATGAATTTTACTATCCAAAAAGCAGGTGGAATAGTGGTATGGAAGTAGAGGTGGCAAAAACAACAAACAAACAAACAAACCTCGTCCTGTCATTGTAAGCTTCCGAACAATACAGTTTATTCACCTTTTACTAGAATGATTAAAAAATTTGAAAATAAGAGCAAATATATATATATACTCAATGCATAAAGTTCAGAGAATTGATGCTGTTTTTAAACCTATCCAGAAACGGTTACTGTTTACATTGATTTTTCTATCTTTTATTTTTGCTTAAGATTTTATATGGGGAAAAAATAAGAATAAAGCATTTTCTATCCCCCCCCCCCCCCCCCCCCCCCGCCACACTTCACACTGTTTCTATGCTGTGATTGAAAATTTAGTTTTTCCGTCCAAGGACAAACTTGCATTATGGGATATAGATATACATATACAAAAACCCTCACATAATTTTAGAACAAAGGTAATAAAAAGATCGAATCCAAGTTCAAGGCCTGACTTTCCAAGACTTCTCCAACGTGGTTACAGCCCGGCTTTCTAATTTACTCTCCCCAAACAAGCCCTTAGCAAGCCTGCATGCTAGGCACACAGACACCTGTTCTTAGCCACGCCTGTATTTACCTGTCCCACCCTCCCTCCGTGGTTCACAAAGTGCAGTCTGTGATGGCCTGGGGGCCCATGACACCCTCTGGTCCAACGTATTTTCGGACTACTAAAGCACCATCCGTCTTGTGCATTGCCGACGTGTACACACGGATGCCAGAGCAACGACGGGCAGAGCTGCTGGCAGCTTAGCAGACTGCCAGCTCCGCCCTCACCGATTCCTCACTGCCATGCCCACCCAGTGCGGCCGGAGCCCGTTTCACTTAGCTTTTGCTGTTCGCAAGGATGTCCTGTTGCTTTAAATCTCTCTCCCTATTTTTGTTTTAAACATTCTGTGTAATGAAATGGGAAGTACACATAACGTGCTTCTGCTGCAAACCAAAATACACTGGTTGTCTTGAGAACTAGCACTTGCGCGCGCGCGCGTGTGTGTGTGTGTGTACGCAGGTTGCATTGCAAACCAGGTACTTTTTTCCATGCAGCACCATTTTGATTTGAAAGAACTGACAAAGTATGTTTTTGTTTTTTTTTTTTCTTTTTCCAGATTTGGGATTTGGCAGACATTTTCTTACAAATGGATTAAGGGAGTCTGTCATTTCAAGGAAAATTACCCACAATACTGCGGTGATGACGTTAGCGGGGGGGAGGTTGCATTGCAAACCAGGTACTTTTTTCCACGCAGCACCATTTTGATTTGAAAGAACTGACAAAGTATGTTTTTGTTTTTTTTTTTTCTTTTTCCAGATTTGGGATTTGGCAGACATTTTCTTACAAATGGATTAAGGGAGTCTGTCATTTCAAGGAAAATTACCCACAATACTGCGGTGATGACGTTAGCGCTCTAAAACAAAAGTTAGGATTTTATAATGTCTCTCTTACCCCGGGCTAGCAGCTTGTGAGTTCTTAGTTTTCTGAGGTGGTTGGTAATATTAACAGAAGTGATTTCCCCCTGTGGTATAATGACATGGCCGACATTTGGAAGAACTATATAGCTGCCGGTGCACATGTCAAAAATCAAGCTTGGGTGAAACCTTCCAAAACGGAAAAGAGACCAATAGATTTTAACTTTACAGCCTGAAAAGTTTATGGATATGGTGGCAGATTCCCCAACTCAGTGAACCCCGCAAAGGACTGGGCCTTGTCTCACACTTTCTGTACCCCTACCATGCTGTGCTATTCCAATAAGACGTTATTGATCTAGCCCCTGCTTCTCTCTCTTGGATCACCTCGGCACCACTGACATTTGGGGCCTGATCATCCCTCGTTGCAGGTTCAGCCCTGTGCGTTGTAGGATTGTGGCAGCACCTTTGGCTCCCACCCAACAGATGGCAGTAGCATGGCCACAGCTGACCCGGCTCTGTGGAATGTGTCTAAACCCGCCACACTGGTGGGGGTCTCACAGTTTAAACAGATCCTGCGATTTGCATGCTCTCACTGACACTATCCTGGCAGCCCTGTTCGTTCTAGCAGAGGATCGATCGTTCCTCTCGCTTAGAAGCCTTTCGTGATCTGCCCTGCCCAGGCCAAACGGAGCCTTCATTCTCTTCCGGCCACAGCACAATGGCCACTGCAGCAGAGACCACTCATTGTCCACAACGCTGTCTTAACAATGTTGCTGCAGAGTCTTACCTGGGCATGGGGCTGCCCTTCTTGGAACCATTTCCCAGTCCCCGCCCATTGGTGCTCCATATGGTCATGACTAGGTTCTGCTCATATGCCACTAGTCACAAGGTTTGCCACTTCTGGGGCACGGCGCGAGGGAGGCAGGCTGTGAACCTCTTCCCCCGCTTCTGTTTTCCACCGGTTAAGAGATCTGGACCCAGAGATGAATGCGTATGTTAAGGATGACAGAGCCATTCTACCAGCCGTGAACTTGCTTCTTAAATTGTACTTAAGAAAGAAACCTGATTACGTTTAAGACACTTAGTTTGGTTTCTGTAAGAGCAAAGAGACCAGCATCCTAACTCATACGGCCTAGCAGGCGGTCTACACTAGAGACCGAAGGTTGGAAATATTTTGTAAAGAGTCAGATAAGAAATGTCTCAGGCTTCGTGCAGCACAGTCTCTCTAGCGACTACTCAGTAACATCGGTGTGGGGCCACAGCTGGCTCAGGCAACAGGTGGACAAATGGGGATAGCAGACGGCTGGGTTTGGCCCATGGGCTATAGTGTGAGGCCCTGCCTGGTTATAGAGCACGACATTCCTTGATCCCAGTACATCTTACTTCTGTGTTCTCAGCTCCTCTGAAGGCACCTTTGAGAAGCAACCTCATTGCGCTACAACCTCACTGTTACTATGGCCACAGGCCCTGAGCAGCCATCCCTCTGCCAACCTCCCCAACTGCATCTCAGACCCATTCAAAATCCCCAAATTATTATATCAATAAATTTCTGAGGATCAGAAGTCTATGAGTAGACTAGCTAGCTAGTTCTGGCTAAAGGTTTCTCATCAGGTTATAACCAAGGTGTTGGCTGGACCTATGAAACGTGCATGTGTGATAGTGCTGGAGGACCTGTGTTCAAGCTCCTGCATCATCTCACACCCAATTTTGCCCCTTCCAAGCCTTTGCACCTGCTGGTCCCTGTGCCCGGAGGGTTTCCTTCTCCCCCTTGGCTGGTTACTTAGCCATCTTCCATCTTCCACGTCAAGTGCCTCTTTAAAAGCCTTTCACGACCATCCTAGAGCAAATCCCGCTCTGAAGCTTCTCCCAGCTTTGACCTCGCCTCCAACACAGTTACCATTTCTGCCTGTTCGTGACTTGTTAGGTCACGGCCTCCCCCACTGGACTAAGTCTCATGCGGCAGAGACTGTGTCTGCCCTGCTCACCACTCATAGGCCCAAGCGCTTAGTTCATATCCATTTCCTCGGGGAATTTTTTGGTTTGCTTTTAACACTAAAGTTCTGAGCCAACGAACGAACACCTACCCGTGTGGATTCTTAGATGACGGTCCAAATCTTTCATGCCGTGAACAGTTTTGAAGTGGCAACCTAGACGAGAACGGGGCAAAGAAACAGCTTTTCTTAAAATACAACCTCAGAAAGGAGGCGACTATAAATCTGAACTTCTGGTGAGTCATGCTGAGCTCGGCTGCCACAGGATGCTTAGAACCCGCAGCGGATGCGTGTGAGTGTGCAAAGGGAGTGCAAGATGCAGCGAGGGATTCACGCGGAGCTCAGGTTAACAGCGCCTGGCACAGAGACAGGCTCAGCGCGTTCAAGGTCATTCTCTACCTGGATAGCAGCAGTTGAACGTCCTCTCTCCGAGGGTCGCTGTTTGTTCCTTTGACTCAGAGGAGAGAGCTATGACGGGGCCTTTCTGGGCGTCGCTGAGGTCAGTGGAGGGACAAGTTGGTTTTGGAACATCATTATCTAGTTCTGAAGCTGAAATTGGAAAAAAAAAAAAAGTGTTACTTAATTTCTCAAATGTAACCACTATGGCAAGTCTTATAATACGGCAGGTTTGTGCTTGTTGTACCTCCCTTCACCGCCCGCCGCCCCCCACACAAAAAAAACATTAAAAACTAAAGCCACATACACTCAGGTCTTAGAAAAGTTCTCCTCTTCTAAATACCAATTTCCAGGAAATACAGAGGACAAAAGAACATGGTACACGAGAGCGACCCAAGTGGCAAGATCCAGACTGTAAACCTTTGCGACGCGTCTCAAAGACCTAGTTTGTAAGATAATTTCCAATCCGTCACAGGCCGATACTTCATAAAATGCAATAAAGACAAATTATGAGAAAAGGGAAATAAAACAAAAAGAAAAGCCCAGATGTTATCAGCAGGTGTAACAGAAAGCTGGAGGTCACGGCAAAGTCGAGCTGTTTTTAAATGCTTACTCTCCACTTCTGAACTTGTTTGGTGTCCATTTGGTAACAAGCCACAGATCACACTGCTTCAGGCACCACTGCTCTCCAGGGCAAAATGCAGGGTTTCAACAATCCAACTGAAGGAAGAGGGAAGGAAGAACTAGAGACTGAAAGACTGGAGATGATGGTCTGTAACATCAGAACCTCATTTGGATCCTGATTTAAACACGTGGTTAAAACCATTTAAGGCAGTAAGATGATGAATGCTTAACTGAAACCTTAATAAGGAATATTTTTTTTAAGGGTATGAAGGTGAAATTCGTTTTTAAAACATTCTCATAACTTAGGGGTGAATATTTATAGGTTGTACATGTGTCTGGTTTGCTTTAAAACAATCCAGGGCGGGGATATAGTTAGTACAGAAGCCATGAGATTGGCCGCATGTAATTAACTGCTGAAACTCAGGAACAGGTGCGGGGTGCTCGCCGCACCATTCTATATGTTCAGTAAGGTTGAAACTTGTGACATCACCATTTCCATGGGCCGAAATGATCAGATAACTTCATGGGGTTTGATCTGACAGGTAGTTTTAAAAAATTCTATAACAAAAACTACGCACTGCTAAAAGACTGTAAAGTGATTTCTCTCCAAATAGATTTAAGTTCAAGGAAAAAAGAGGTCCTGTCAATGTCTGAAGCCTTAAAAAGATATTGACTAGTTTATGAATTATAAGTCAAGGTCTAGGACATTTTGTCTGCCCCAGGTATAGAAGCTGGGTTCCATTTTTCTTGGGTTTCAAGGTAAATCTTCTATCCCCACGAGAAGCCGTACAGCACATTGCTGAGGGCTTCGGTGATAGGCTTAGGGTTTGCACAGCTGTAATGCTAGCTGTGTGACTATCGGCAACTTGCTTAACCTTTCTGAGCCTCAGTTTACTCATTGCAAAGCGATCGCTAACCTGCCCCAGGATTGCGAGTTAAGAGATGATCAGTGTAACTTCTCAGTGCAGGGCGTGGTCTGAGCTGAGTAAATGCTATCACAGGGATTTGGTTAGAAAGGGCTGCAGCTCTCACATCCCAGTAGCTGTGGAGCTCGAAGCCCCTTAACAGAGTCTTCCTGAACAAGTGACTCAGGCCTCAGGCTCTCAACTGGGGGTCATTTAGCCCCCAGAAAACATTCGGCAATGCCTGGGGACATTTTTGAATCCCGTGATTGTGTACGTACTTGTGCGTGATAGTAGCACCTAGTGGGTGTAGAAGCCAGGGATGTTGCTAAACATCCTACAATGCACAGGACGGCCCCGATGCCTGGATCAGAATCACCTGAATCACGGGTTAAGTGTACCTTACCAGGTGGGGTGGTTAGGGTAGATCCCAGGAACCCGCATTTTAAAGCACTCCAAATGTCTGCCATACTGCCATACTAAACCAGCTGCTCCTCAAAGGGTGGTGGGCAGAGCACTAACATTAGCATAGCTGGGGCTTGTTAGAAATGCAGGACCTCAGGCCCCACCCCACCTACAGAATCAACTCACACTTCAATAAGATCCGCCGCACGTTCAAATGGGAGAAACACAGCTCCCAGCCCACGATTCTCTAACACGGGTGCATCGGAACCACCTAGAGGGCTTGTTAAAACACAGGTGGCCTGGGCTCCGCCTCTAGAGTTCCTGATTCAGGAGGGCTGGAGTGGAGTCAGTTATTTTTCTAGCAAGTTCCCAGCTGATGCTTCTGGTCTGGGAACTGCACTCTGAGATCTGCTCCATCAAAAAGGAAGCTACCCCGGGAGTCGCTCAAGGTTGCACAGCTAGAAGCTTTCAGCTGATCAGAGCCCATAATTACCAGATCTATGCCCGTCAAGAGGAAAACACAAACGAAACCCTGTACTACTTAGCAGTTCGCATTCGAAAAGAGAACCATCAAACTCTTGAGTGTTTTAATCCCACAGAAACCAAGTAAGTTTGAAAAGCGAAAATCTGAGAGGTTGTAAAGCACAGTGGTTTAGGGAACTGACTGGGAAGCCCGCTGGTTAAGTTTCAAATTCTAGTTCTATCATTCACGACCTGTGTGGTCCTGGCTGAGTCACTCAACTTCCCTGTTTCTCAGCTTCCGCATCTGTAAAATGGGGATTACAGCCCCTATCTCGTAGGTTTACATGAAGATTAAACTTCAGCATCCCTAAAAGAATCTCGTACATAAGTCGGCACTATCGAAATATTATTGGTTTTATTCGTGGACGTGTGCCCGTGTGAGCCACCAGATTCTTGGAGAGGGGAATGCATTGTGTAATACTTGAAAATAGGGAGAAGGGAGATGGATGGGGTAAGGCCATCAGAAAACGGTGCCCAACGCAACTAAGTGTCACCAGGTGGAATGTGATGGAGAGGCGCCAGGGCCTTCCCAAGATTTCTTTCACCTTTAACCACCCAAGGAAGCTCACTCTCCTGGGAAAGGCACGGCTGGGACAAGGACACTTCTAGCCTGAAAGTGGGTGGGTAGAGAGGGGCTGGAGGTGGGAGGTTGGCCATACATTTGAAAGAACCCAGTTTAGCACGGGGGTCATTCAACCCTATGAGAAACTGCTGATACTCCTTTTGTAAGGTTTCCCTTCCTCCCAGCCCCCCCAATTGCCAGTGTTTTTTATTGGTGGTGATGAAAGTCTATCAAACGACCTGCTCCTTTATATTTCCTTCAAAAGCTACTTGAATTGCAAAGCCGCCTGCAAATTAATAAGAGTGGCCCAACCTTAAAAAAAAAAAAAAAGGCGGGCCTCTTGCTCTGCATCACAGACCTAAAATGCAGGTGAAGAAAACCATCAGTCGGAAGGCTGCTTTTTCTCCGTAGTCCTGGCTGGCGTTGAGGGGCGTAATTCTGTTTGAGCCCTGCTCCCACAGCGTGGGGGGTGGGTGACTGGACACCCTTCTCCACTCCTCCAAACCCGGCAGCAGCTCCAGGACCTGCCCGTTTGCGGGAATAAAAAGTAGCCCGGAGCGGCACCTTGAACAACAGCCTGGGGCAATTCAGGAGCTGTTTTCTATAAGCATTCCCCCCAAAGACCCAACATCCCCAATAACCCCCCAATTCTTCTTGCAAAGGATCACTCAGGAGCTCTGACCGCACCCCAGAAAGACCCTCTTTTTCAACTGCCTGTCCCCATTCTACGCCTTGGGCACAAGGGAGTGGTGGGATTTTGGTTATGGTAGTTCCGCCCAGCCAAGGTCTGGTTTCAAGCACAAACTATTGTGTTTTAGAAGTGGCTTCGTGAAGGTTCTTCCACTTCAGCACCTCCTCGCGAGGGTGCGGTCATCAAAGCCCACCTGCAGCTGCTGGGGGTCTGAGCCTCCTCAGAGAGGAGGCCCCTGTCCCTTTTCCTCCGCAGGAAATGAGGGAGTGGGGAGCAGGGCAGCAAGTACAGTAAAAACTCTGCCCGCTTCCCACTTAAGGTATCGGCTAACCACGGGAGGAGGAGATCAAGCTGGAACCCACGTTGTCTTAATCCGCGTGCCAAATAATCAGAAGGGAAAGCTTTATAAATGCAGACTCCCCGCCCCCGCCCCCCCAGATACCTTGGTGTGTGTGGGGGGGGGGAGGGGGGTGCTGAGAGTAGCCGGAGAAATTTAACGAGTTAGCAAAGCTCCCTACCCGCAGGCGTTTCGGAAGAGTTGGCTCCACCGACCACGGGGTAAGAAACAGTGCCCTAAGGCCTTGGAGTAGCCGAGGGTCTCTCGGCTTCGCGGGGACCCCCTCCAGCCACGTGGCAGCCGGGGTGAACCCGCTCAGTCCCGCGGTGGCGCTGCCCTGATCCACGCCACTCCGCACAACGGCTCCACTTCTCACGGAGTCAAAGGCGAAGTCCTTTCCTGGAGCGCCGGGCGTCCGCGTCACCTCTCGATGTGCTCGGACACGCGCCAGACTCCAGCCCACTGACGTCCCAGCCGCTGCACTTGCTGCCCTCTGTGCCCCGAGCGCTGTCCCCCGCGGCCGTCTCCGCCGCCCGCTCGCCCACACCCTGCAGATTTTTACTCAACGTTGCCCTCCTCGGCCAGGCCTTCCCTGGACAGCGCATCTGGAAGGACCCCTGCCCCAGCCCCAGGCCCCGGGTCTCCCTTCCCTGCCTTTATAACATTTCCTCCCAGCGTCCCCCCCTAATGCTCTCCGCTTCACCGCCTCATCCCCTGGGCCATCTCTGTCCTCCCCACTGGGCCATGAGCTCCAGGACAGCCAGCATTTGGTCCTCCTTGCTCGCTGCTGTGTCCGTCTTCAGCATCTAGCCCCAGGTCCCCGAAGCTCAGACATTTTTCCGATAGTTTCCACCCGCCCCACCCCGCCCCCAGAGGGGCGCCCGGGGCGCGGGTCTCAACGCCCACCTTCCAGGTGCGCGGCCTGAGCCCGGCGCCAAGAAGGTCGGGGACCCGGCACCACACACTCCGAAGTCGGCTTCGGAAGGGGTCTCAGAGCATCCTCGCAGCATGTTGGGGAGATGAACCACCTTTTACTGGCGCTTGGGGGTGGGGTGGGGGCGCCGTCATTTACTCAAGGAGGTTGAAATCGCAAGGTGGGGTGTGATTTGCAAAGGCTGGCGGGGTGGGGGGGATCGGGGGCGCAAAGGTTCGAGCGCCAGGACTCGAGTTGGAAGCTTTACCCGCCCTTCCACGCCCGGTGCCGGCACCTCGTACCCGCGCGAGTACCGGAACACCCCAGACACAGCGTCGAGCCCCCGCAAGCTGGGCGTCCGCAGCGCTACTCACCCCATTTTCCCACCACCTCCGGGGCCGCCCTGGCCAACTCCTGGGGCGCAGGCTGCGGCTCCTCGTTGTGGAGGTGCTGGGGATTGGCCTGCTTGCGTCGCGACATGGCGTGAGGGTCGCGGCGAGTCCCCACGAGTGGCCTACTTCATACAACCTGGTCCCGGAGTTCGGAAATTACCGCCGCCCCCCCGGCCGGAGCGCGCATGTCCCGGCAGCGCCGCGGCTCCGCTGAGCAGGACGATTTATCACGAGCGCTGACAGCGGACTGGCCCCGAGCCAAGGCCTCGGGGTCCTGGGGAAGCGCGGTCGGTCCGCCGCCCCGCGGCCCGCACCCACCCGGAGCTCGTTAGAAATGCAGACTCTCGGGCTCCACCCCAGACCCGCTGCATCAGAATCTGCATTTTAACAAGCTCCCCGGGTGATTCGCAGGCACATTAAAGTTTGAGAAACCGTGTCTGCATTTTAACGAGGTCTCCAGGTGATTCGCGTGCCCATTAAAATGTCAGAAGCGCAGCTCTGCTCCAACTATAATGTGCGCACGAATCCCTGGGGATCTCGTTAAAATGCAGATTCTGACTCCGTGGGTTTGGGGTGAGGCCTGAGCCTCTGGATTTCTAACGAGCTCGCGGGTGATGCCCTCGCGGCGGCGGCTGCAACCAGCCGCGCGTTTAGATTCTGACTTAATTGGTCTGGACTGAAAACGGCACTGAGGTTTTTGTTGTTTTTTTAAAGCTCCCCCAGGTTATTCTGGGAGGTAGCCAAGGTTGAGAAGCACGACCTCCACTCGTGGTTCTCAACCTTGGCTGTATCTTCGAATTAATTTAAAATTTAAATGAGGCCAGAGGGTCGCCAACTGCAGGGTGAACCGCTGCTCCTAGAGGAGCTGATTAAAAATACCGATTCCAAAAAAGTTTTGGCTTCAGGCGGTGGAGCCCGGGAATCTGTATTTCTCCCCAGCGCCCCCACGCCGCCCCGCGTCTGGGACAGAAGCCTCGGGGCCAAGGAGCGCCGTCCCCGCCCAGCCGGTGACCGAGGCGTCGTCCTAGGGGGTTGAGCTAATTGGCTTCGTGCTCAGACTAGCTGGGACCTTGATGAGACCCGAGGCGGGGTGGGGTGAAGGGGAAGAGAACCCCCTCTTAGCATCCAACAAGGGAGCAAGAAAGACACCTACACCTTCAGGTGTTTACTTCCTTCGTATCGGGGTTGTTACTTAAAGCGGGACTGTGCCCTAAGCTTGCCCGAACCTGAGAATCACGTGGGGCCTTATTAAAAAAGACCCAAGTTCAGCTCTGAACCCGGGGCCGGCCTGGGAGCCTGGATTCTAACAGCGCCGCAGGCGAGTTTTTCCGCTGTGGCTTGAGAGATGGCCCGCTGGGGTTTCGCAGCGTCCTGTGACACGCCTGCTGTGAGGTTACCGTTAGCAAACCCTAGAGGTTTGAAATATAGAAGAGCCCTTATTTATTTCTCAAAAAACTGAGCTGGTTTCCTCAACCTTCCCATCGATTTCCAGCTGTGAGCTGATTCTAGGGATGGCTGTGTAAGGCCAGGTGAAGTCGCTTGGATTAAATTTTTGAGGCTTAAAATAAAAATCTTAAAGGACCTTTTAAAGTTTTCTTTGGGACGTGTGTGTAGCTACGTGTACACGTAAAACAGCCATATGTGCTTGGGTTTATCGTTTCTCCTTTTGGGATGTCTCAGAAGGATACTGGATCACCTGGGGTCACCTGGGGACACCTGGTCACCTGTGGGGAAGCTGAAAGGGGAAGAGCACCCAGTGGCTAGGATGGGAGACATCTGACACTCCTTTAGACGGTGGCTTGAGGTGTGCAGTGTGCTTGTGTATTTCTCCCCCGAGCCCCTCTGTATTCTTCAGCTCAGATGCACAGGATTGGATTAACCAAGCCTTGCTACATGCATGACCCGTTGTCTTTCCTTATCCATTTGATCCATCGCTGGCCTATATTTGGTTGCTCCTCGGTTCCTTGGCTTATGATATAATAACTGCCTGGGAACCCACCCCAAACTAGGACCTTAACCATAACCAGTATCTCTCATATGTCCCCTCGATCCCCCAAATGAATAGCCATCAGCCTAAACTCTACATACTTCATTCCTTTGCTTTTTGTTAGCAAGTTTTTTGTTTTTTGTTTGCACCTACATGCATTCTTAAAACTATATACAATTCACATTTTTAAAGAACCTCATAAAAAGGGCATAGAATCTTCCAGGAACGGCTCCTCTCGCCGCCCCCCCGGCCCCCCTGTATTATATTGCTAAGATCACCCAAATTGCTGTTAAGGTCCTTTGTCCATTTTGACTGACATGCAATATTCTATGGTGTGAACTAACAGGATTCATTCATTCATTCGCTCTCCCATTGATGGGCACTTGGGTTGTTTCCTGATCTTGGCCATGTGTGGCTGTGATACATGGTCTTTCTAAAAAGTGGCAGTTTCTTAAGCGAGTGTACACATTGGTTAAATGGCCAGATAATGCCGAAGTCGTAGCACTGATTGACACTCGTCCGGCACTGTAAGAGATACCGTGCAGCCACGCCCTTTCTCACACTTGGTATTATGGGATGTCTTCATTTTTGCCAATCAAATTGATATACAATGATATGTCACTATGGTCTTGAGTTGCATTTCCCTCGCGTGTATAATTTCAACAAAAAACGAAGTAAAAATAATGTTTTCCACAAGTGACAGCAACCGATGAACTTGGTTTTGTCTTTTGAAGGCACTGTTTTAATATTTTACAATATATCCATTCAGAATTATGATCCTAAATTAAGTTTATCATCATGTTTGGTTGTAATGGCTTGATTTCAAGGGTCATACTTGAAAAACTGAAAAAAGTATACCTCACAGGATGTAGATCTAAATGAAAGCCAAGTGGCATTGGCTATACTTAATAAGTTAATCTCCCTTTTCCATCCCATTCACCAATTATAAAAACTGACTATTCATTTCTCTTTGAAACCCAGCTCATAAATTTTCATCTTCCCCAATAATCAACCTGGGGCTTTTGCAAATTCAGCTGAAGAGGGTGCATCATTATATCTTCAACAAATGGATTTCAAACCCACTGAAGCCATTTATTTGGAAGATGTTTAAACAGATTAAAAACTCCGTTGCTAAGTTTAAACATGCAGATAGAGGTTTTTATAAGTGACAACTTTTCACTGTTTTCAGCAGCAAAATCACTTAACAAGGGAATCATGGCCAAACATGCATTTAAAAATACTTCCTCCATAGGCTGTTTCTCTTGCAAACTGGTTATTTTCTCATTCTTTACATAACACCTTTATCCTGAATTTTTTCCCCCAATGGTTGTTGGGTAGTCCCCTTTCATCATAGAGAAAGTCAATAACTTTGCAACCCGGTCACTTTGTAAAAGAAAAATGAAGACTATCCTGTCATTTTGATAACTCTTAAGTATTGAGCCAAGAGATGAACCGTGTACCTCTGAACCACACAAAGATTCTCCTGGTCACTCTGCCTCTCTTTACAAAGCATTACAAAGATTCCAGAGGCGGCGTGATGTAATAGCTAAGGGCACAGACGGAGCCAGCCTGAGTTAGAATCCTGCGTCTGTTACTGTGTGACCTTGAGAAAGCTGTCCTGTGCCCATTTTCTCAACAATAAAATGGCAATACTAATAGCTAGGGTGGTTGTGAGGGTGAATAAATTCATGTGTAGAGGACACAGAACGGTGTACAGTACAGAGGTTGTACTCTCTGTGTTCAGATAATTCTTATTTATAAAGACAGTAAGAGTTAACAGTTATCTATAACAGTAGCTGACACTCGTCTAGAATTGGCGGTTCCGATGAACTAAGCACAGATTGTGTTTTACACAAAAATAAACTGGATGAAAACATTACTCAACCTTTCTGAGTTGCCAATTTCCTGGGTTTCAATATATATTAAATGAGTAATTTAATACTACTCACTTAATATTGCTCAAGTAATTGCTTTTTTTTTTTTTTTTAAAGAGAAATGGATAAAAATAAGTTATAATTGTTTCTCTGATTGTCCTGGGCCTCCTGTGGGTACGAGCTCCTTTGGTCATGTTCTCCTAAGCCACCTCGTCTGACTTCTGTCATGACAATTATTCTCCACTATAGACACAGGACTGAAGTAGTAAATGTTTATCCAGGTATAAATGATTCCCAAACATGCTATAAAGCTAGACCAACGCAAATCTTATTTCTTCATCTGCCAGGAATTAATGTATTCATCTTATCACAATTTATTTGAGCCCACGCAGGTGCCTGCTCTGTTCCAAGTGTTGGAATATTGAGTGATATGCAAGACAAACAAGATCCAGCAGGGCAGTCAGGGAACTAATGAATGAACGAATGGATGGAGGTACCAGGTCATTTCAGATACTGATGGGCACCACCATCAAGATGAAAAGGGGTGGTGTGGTCGTGATTGACAGGGTGCTAGTGGTAGGGGTACCTGAGTTTGGCTAAAAGAGACCTTTGACCTAAAATGTGAATATAATAGGCAGCCATGGGAAGGACCAGGGAGATGACATTCCTGGGAGAGGAAATTACAGCAAAGGCTCACAGGAAATCAATTTTAGTGTGTTTCGAGCAAAGTAAGAAGATTCAGTGAGCTGGTTCCCAGAAAAGAAAAATCTGGCTCATAAAAAATTGAAAAAAAAAAAAATGTCCAAGCTCACTTATGATTAAATAAACATAAGTTAAAAAATAAAATGCAGTACTGTTTTATATCCTGTCTGAATAGAAAAGATTAAACACACACATATTATTAAGGGATCAGACGCTAGGATCCAGCTATTCCTCCTCCACAGGGCACTTGGCAAACTTACTGAGCGTGAGAGTCACCAGGGGACCTTGTTAAAATGCAGATTCTGCCTCCAGTGTGTCTCAAAATTTAACATGGATACAAATCACCTGGGGACCTTGTTAGGAAGCAGATTCTGATCTCAGTACTTCTCAAACTTCAATGTGCAGAAAAATGACCTGGAGATTTTGTTAAATGCAGATTCCAAGCAATAAACGTGTAAGAGGTGTTCAGCCTCACTAATGATAGGGGAATGAATATTAAATAACCATAAATTCCTCTCTCTCTTTTTTCCACCTACTAGATCAATAAAAATTAAGGAGGCTGATAACATCTACTT